>NC_083361.1:917500-1217500 GCF_030254825.1 Meriones unguiculatus
TTAGGAAAACTCTTGCTGCACACACCTTAGCTATGAGCATCTGCTCACCATGGGTCACACTTCTTGATCCACATGTCAAGTTAGCAACTGCTTGTGTTTCTCTGCAGCAGGTTTCCATATCTAAGTAGCTTTGTGTGTGTGTGTGCGTGCGTGTGCAGGTGCTTGCTACCTTCTTATTACAGGTGATAGACTAAGATCAGAAGGAAGGAGAGGAGGACCTCCCCATCAGTGGACTTGGCAGACTGACAGCTGACTCTGAAAACCTGTGCTCTGCCTGCACTGGCTGTGCCAAGCTCACACCCCCTCCCTCTACAAAACAATTTAAAAATGCAGAAGAAAATTTTGAGACAGGATCTCAGAGTGTAGTCCTGGCTGGCCTGAACCGCTCATTGTAGACCAGGCTGGCCTCAAACTCACTCTCATTGTAGACCAGGCTGGCCTCGAACTCACAGAGATCCACCTGTCTCCGCCTCTTGTGCTGGGTTCACAGGCCTGCACAACTGTGCTCGGCCACCACCTGAAAACGGTAGAAGTTTTTGCGGGGGGCGCAGGGCTGTTACCCCAGCGCTTGGCCGGCCTCGGCTGCTGAGCCATCTCCTCCTGCGTTTAATTGGAGGTTTGCACAAACCCGTGCCAGGCATTAGAGTTCAGCTGTGCTGCTGAGCTGGCCGTGTGTATGTGTGGCCCTGCACACTTCCTGGCACAGGTGTAGACGGTTGGGGGGGGGTCGGGAGATGGGCGGAGCGGGAGGAATCACTCAGACCACCGTGCCCCAGCCCGCTGACACCCCACCCCCTGCCAGGCTCCCACGCCCTGCAGTGCTACAGCTTCGAACACACCTACTTTGGGCCCTTCGACCTCAGTGCCATGAAGTTCCCCAGTGTCTCCTGTCCCCAGGGCTGCTCCGAGGTGATCTTGTCGCTGGACACGGGTGAGGACCAAGAGAAGTGTGCCTCAGAGAAATGAAGAGGAGAGAGGGAGGGAGGGAGGGAGGGAGGGAGGGAGGGAGGGAGGGACACAGGGAGGCAGAGAGGGAGGGAGAGGGGAAAGGAGAGAGGAAGGGGGAGGGAGGGAGGGAAGGCGGGAGAGAGACAGGGAGGGAGGGAGGCAGAGAAGAACACAGGGAGGGAGGAAGGGAGAGAGGGAGGGAGGAAGAGGACACAGGGAAGGAGAGAGAGAGGAAGGGGGAGGGAGGGAGGGAGAGAGGAAGGGAGGGAAGAAGGGACACAGGGAGGGAGAGAGGGAAGGAGAGAGGAAGGGGGAGAGAGATAGGGAGGGAGGGGAGGAAGTTACCCGGTGGGGAGGAAGAGATAAGGGGAGGTGGGGAGGAGGTGTGGGGCAAGGGAGAGGTGATGCTGCTTCGGTTGACACCCGGGATCCCGCACCCTGCGGGTAGATGCGGGGATGTGTGTTTGTGGCCAGCCTGGGCTACGTGGGAAGACCCCGTCTGAGGGAAAGAGAACCAGGCATGGCTGAAGTCTCTAATCCAGTCACTTGGAAGGCGGAGGCAGGAGGTTCACAAGTTCAAGGTCATCCTTGGCTAATAACAAGCTTTAGGCCAGCCTGGGCTACATAAGACTTTATCTCAGAAAAACAAAGCGGGGCTGGAGAGAGGGCCCGGTGGGGAAGAGCGCTGGCGGCTGCTCAGGGAGCCAGGGTGCCCCTAGCACAGATGGCTCCCACCATCTGTGCCTCCGTCCCGGGCCTACGCCCCCTGCTGGCCGCTGGGAGCACTGTGCGTGCATCCTAAAACATAAACTAAACGTGAAACAGGGGCGGAGATGGGAGCTGGGAAGGGAAGCGCCGGGAGAGGGTGAATGGGGGACGTGAAATGAAGGGGGAAAAGAGGTGAGGGAGGGCAGAGAGGGGGAGACACGAAGTGTGCCCTCGACAGAGGGCACGAGAGAGAATCCCAGCACGCAGGAGGGAGAGGCGGGAGGCGCAGACATTCTGGGTCATCCTTGGGAACACAGTTAGAGGCTAGCCTGGGCCGCAGCCTCGGGGAGGCGCGGGCTGGGAGCGCGCTCACTCCAGGCCTGCCTCCCCCGCAGGGTACCGCGCCCTGGTGACGATGGTCCGGAAGGGGTGCTGGACGGGCCCCACCACCGGCCCCATGCAGTCCAACCAGGAGGCGCTGCCGCCCGACTACGCGGTGGTCCGCGGCTGCGCCACCGACTTCTGCAACGCGGACCTGAAGACCCACGACGCGGTCCCCAACCTGAGCCAAGGTGGGCGGGGCGGGGCGGGCGGGGCCGGAGAGGGCGTGGCCGGGGGCGGGGCGGGGGAGGGCGGGGCCGGAGCCGTCGGGGCGGGGCGTTACCCCCGCCGAGCGGTGTGCAGGCCGCACTGCCAGCCGGGAGCAGCGGTCTAAACCTCCTCTACTGTCTTCTCAAGCGCCCGACCCGCCGACTCTCAGCGGCACTGAGTGCTATGCCTGCCTGGGGGTCCACCCGGAAGACTGTGCCCCCGAGAGGTCCCGACGGGTGCAGTGCCACCAGGACCAGAGTGCCTGTTTCCAAGGCAACGGCAAGATGACCATCGGTAAAGGGCTGGGGTGCTGGCATGGGCTCGGGCAGGGACCTGGAGGCCCCGACGCTTGAAGGCTGGAGAGGCCTGGCTCCCTGCGGCCTCGGTGGGAGGGAGCCGGATGTTGAGGTGTCTCAGAGGCCTGACCCCCTTCCCCTCTTTCAGGCAACTTCTCGGTGCCCGTGTACATCCGCACGTGCCACCGGCCCTCCTGCACCACCATGGGCACCACCAGCCCCTGGACGTCCATCGACCTGCAGGGCCACTGCTGCCAAGGCCACCTCTGCAACCGGGACTCGGTGACACAGAGCCTCCCCGGCATCACGTCCGCTGCCCCTCCCCAGGCTCGCCGGGCCCTGCCGCTCGCTGCTCTGGGGCTGGCCGTCGCTCTGGGGGTGTCCCTGGGGCTCCCCGCATAGACTGCGCCTCCGGGATCACTCCTGTTCTCACCGCTCCGGCCCCTGGTGTGGGCTCCCTAAAAAATGACAGGAAAGTAAGACCCCCCCCTGGACACAGCGCCCCCCCATCGCTTCTCACTGTTCCCCAAGAGCCAGCTTCCAACGCCACCCCATGGCCCAGCGCCTTCAGGACATGAGCCTTTTGTGACCCCAAGGCCAAACCTTGCCACTCACTCTAAAACCCCACTTCTCGCAAGAGTGATGGTGATCCCAGCCTGTCATCCCAGCGCCCAGGCTGCTGAGGCAGGAGGGTCACTGCAAGGCCTTTGCAAGTTCAGGTCCAGTGAGACCCTGTCAAGCATGGCCGCTCAGTCCTTTAATCTCATCACTGCAGAGGCAGGAGAGTCTCTGAGTTCTCAAGGCCAGCCTGTCTACAGAGTGAGTTCCAGGACAGCCAGGGCTACACAGAGAGACTTTGTTTCAAAAGGAAGAAAGGAGAGAGAGAGAGAGAGAGAGATCAAAAACTCTGTTTTCTTTTTCCTTTTCTTTTTAGTATCTCTTTAAAGCAGAATTGACATCCCTTCCAGCAGCCCCGCTCTTGGGTCTATTACCACAACAGAAATTGGCTCCTGTGTCCCCCAAACTACGCAGACTAGCAGGACAGATAACAGCCACAGCTGGAAACAGCGGAATGACAGGCGTGGTCAGGCACACAGTGGCGTGAAAGTGGCAGCTGAGTGTCACCTGTGAGGCCCTGGGAGACTCTCACAAAAACAGTAACGACTCACGCCAACAGGCTACATGGTTCCACTCATAAAGCCTAGAGCGCACAATAGCAGAGAGTGCTTATCTCGGGGCCCAGTGGCCAGGGTGTGGGTGTTTGGGGGTCTAGGATCACACCGACCCAATTTTGCTTTTCTGTATTCACTAAACTTTTTGTTGTTGTTTTCTTTTGTTTTGAGAGAAAAGGTGTCATGTAGCCCAGGCTAGACGCAAGCTCTCTCTGTAACCTAGGATGACCGTGAACTCCCTCCCGCCTCAACGTGCCAGACACTGGGGTCACAGGTGTGGCCATCGCACCTGTCTTTTCTCATCTTTCCTTGTGTGTATTGTTTGCAATAAAAGGCTTAAAATGTGCAAACGTTCTTGATGGGGAACGGGCAGGAGGAGGGGAATGCAGGGGACAATGACACCAACCAGCGCCTGAGATTATCTGTCGGGTACAAGCAACGGAGCAGGGGCAAGAGTTGGAGCCTGCATTTTAGACGGAACATTAAACGGCCAGGATTGAGCCAGATGAGGTCCCAGCCACTGGGAGGCTGATGGGCATCATGAACCCAAGGCCCGCCTGGTCTACAGGTGAACCGGAGGCCAGCCTGGTCTACAAAGTGAGTTCCAGAACAGCCAGGGCTACACAGAGAAACTGTCTCCAAAAGAATTATTGACTGTACATTTAATTAAAAAAATAATTACATCATTTCCCCTCCCCCAGGCCATTTCCAAACTCCTGGGGTCCCTTTCTTTCACGACGCTGTGCTGTGACATTTGCATGTAAATGGATAAACACACAGCTGCAGCCTGCTGAGTGTTCATGTTTTCAGGGCTGACTGCCTGGGGTTGTTGCCTAACCCTCAATCAGGGGGACCCCCCGGAAGGCTGGCTCCCCTCTGTGGCTTCACCCAGGGGTGGGGACCCCTGAGATTCCCCCATCAAGCTGCATTTGGGACTGTTAGGGCAGAGATGCCATGGAGCTTTGGATGTCTTCTGAGACAAGGTCTCCCGAGCCCAGGCTGACGTAACACGTGTGGCTGAGGGTGACCTTGAACTCTGGATCCTCCTGCCCACCTGAGGGAGCATCTCTCTATGCCGAGGTGTTCTCTGCACACATAACAGGAGTCACTGCAAATACTGTTGCTGAAATACCAGCAGTCTGGGGAGTGGCCTGAGCAGCTGCGGACCTGAGCTTGGTTCCAGCAAAGACATCACAGCCCTGGGCTCCGCCCACGTGGTCTGCTGCCCCTTACCCCCCCCCCCCCCAGGCAGGTCCCGTGACCAGGCAGCTCGCCTACTCGGGGAGTCCATGCTCGGTACACGCTTCACAACTAAGAGTTGGGCTAGTGAGAGGGCTGCGCGGGTAAAGGTGACTGCCACCGCCTGAGGAAAGAACCAGCGCCGCGTGCCCGTGTAAACACATGTAAACACACACACAGTAGATGGCCAAGAATGACACCCACGCGTCCTGCACACCGACTAACGTGGTGCCCATCTTTACGAAAAAAGAGTGAATGGCAGAGCGGGCGGATGAGGAGAGGGGACGGCGCTCACGGCAGTGTCAGACGAGTTCCCTAAGACACTCGAGACTCCATGGCTCTGGATGTCCTGGTGGGTAGCACCGAGCCCTCCGGGCGCTGAGGAGGAGCCGGGCAGATCAGCACACACGCATGCAAGCACGTGTGTGTGTGTGAGTGTGTGTGTGTGAAGAGTCGGGTAACAGACACGGTGGATCCTGAAGTGCACACGGGACCCTGTGTGTCCCTCCCCTCACACTCCTGCCTGCCTCCTTCACAGACTCAGTGCTTCAGCGTTTGCTTCTAAGCAAGACCGTGTCCCGCCCCCTAGCCGCCCCCGCCCGCTCTGGAGACGCCCTATATCAGGACCGCGGACAGCGGAGACGCCATCAGCACCGCGGACAGCGACTCACCAGCCGGAGGGTCCGGCAAGGACCAGGACCTGAAGAAATGGCAGCCCCACCCCCTACACACACACACTGCCCACCGGCTGGCGTGGAGCAGGCTAGAGAAGAGCAATGGCCACCGAGTATCGCGGAGCATCCGTGGAGCGCTGAGGCATTGGCTCAGTTTCTTTTTTGAGTTATTTTATTAAGTGTACAGTGCTCTGCCTGCACGTACACCTTTCACGCCAGCAGAGGGCACCAGATCTCACTATAGATGGTTGGGAGCTGCCATTTGGGTGCTGGGAATTGAACTCAGGCCTCTAGAAGAGCAGCCTGCCATTGGATGAGTTTCCAGAGTGCTTCCACGGCATTCATGGGAAGATGGAACCATGCCCAGCAGCGCATGACCTGGGTGAGAGGGCATATGTTTGCGACCTCGGCACTCAGAACGAGAAGGAGGCGAAGGATCAAAAGTTCAAGATCATCCTTGGCTGCATAGTAAGTTCGAGGCCAGCCTGGGACACAGAAGACCCTACCTCAAAAAGTATTTATCAGGCATTTTTCCAATGCACCAAACATTTTTGTACCATTCAAATAGCGAGGATCCCGCCCCTAACGATTAGACACACACAAACACTCCTGGAGCTGGAGAGGAGCCTTGGTGATTGAGAGCGCTGGCCGCTCTTGGGGGGATCTGGGGGGCCCCAGCACGCACATGGCAGCTCACAACCATCTGCAGCTCATCCCAGGGAACCCGAGGCCTGATCTGACTTCCACGGCACCAGTCCACTCCCAGCACACCGACACAGCCGGTGAACCATCCAGACACAGAAAAGGAAAATAGAAGCAGAAAGGGAGGTGAGGGGCACTGCCTGAGCGCCACTTCCTGTTTCCTGGGGACGCAGTTCTCGGCAGGGGCACCTTACGGGATGGCACGGGACGGCACGGGTCGTCAAGGAGGCGGAGAGCCCGCTGGGAGCCTTGGGGCTGCCCGTCTACTTGTGGGTGTGTCTGAGGGCAGAGGGATGAAGGCTGCGACGCTAGGGTTCCCCTCCCCCGTCTGTCCCATCCCGGAGGCGTGAGGTGCCTGCAGGGCGGGCCCATTCCCTTTCCAGCTTCCCCTCTCTGGAAACGCCCTGGCTGAGGTTGGAGTCGGGCCCCACGGGCCAGCCACATGGCTGAGGGGAAAGGCAAAGGCTGCAATAAGACCTGAGTTTCACTCCAAGGACCCACGGGGTGGGAGGACAGAACCGGGGCCGAGAGTGGCCGCGGCGGGGCTGAGGCTGTCTGCAGAGCTGATGAAGGGAGGCGAGGCATGATGCAGCTGACTGGTGGCCTGTCTAGCTTACAATCCCACGTCCAGCAGGGAGAGGGGAGGACGTGGATGACCACCGGAAGGAAGGCGAGGACAGTGGTGAGAGGAGTCTTGACAGGAGTCAGCACACAGAGACAGAGCTAGGAAAAAACAGGAATGTGAGAAAGAAGCAGACGTTGGCCAAGACAGACCGAGGCAAAACAACACTGGTGGGGGCTGAAGGGAGGGCCGAAGGCTCATAGGGCACCTGCTGAGGACCAGAGCCTGATTCCCTAAGCCACACCCAGCAGCTTCCGATTGCCTGGAGCTCCTTTCTGGGTGACCCCGTCTCAAAAACAAAGCAGCAATAACAAAACTTCAATTGAGAGGGAAAGAGTGGAGAGATTGATTTTGAGCGACGGGACCCACAGGGTAGAAGAGAGCTCCTGCTCTCTTGGGAAGGCCGTCCCTGACCTCCACCGTGCTGTGGAATCCATGCCCGAGAACGTGCTCCCCAAGTCACCATTCGGTGCATGTAAAACTGTTTTATCTGCCTGATGTGAATGTCATCTTGGAGGCTTACTGCCTCTGTCTGCTAACCCAGGCCTAGAATGTTTTCAGCCCCTGAGACTCGTTGCTGAATAAGCTCACCCTGTCTTGTTCTTTCTGAGTTCTGGTTGGGTCGACTCAGCTGTTGTAGCTCAGACTCCTCTCTGACTTGGCTTACTCACTCTGGCTTCTCAGCCTCCTCTCCTAGCTGACTGACTCACTCTGGCTTCTCAGCCTCCTCTCCTAGCTGACTGACTCACTCTGGCTTCTCAGCCTCCTCTCCTAGCTGACTGATCCACTCTGGCTTCTCTCAGCTTCTGACTGAGTTGCTCTGCTTGGCCCCAAACTAACTCAGCAACCTCTTCTGATCTTCTGGCTCCTTCTCATGCTCTGGCTTGTTCTGTCTTCCTCTGCGTCTAAGTCGTTTTTCTCTCCAGCCTCTCTCTCTGTAAAACTCTCCCAGTAAAAAAACTGCTTCTGAATGCCACAAACTGAACTGCACTGTCTTTCTTCTTGGCTCACTGACTCAGCAGAACTGACTGAACAGCCCTGACTAGAACACAGAGATCCGCACACGTCTCCTGAGTGCTGGGGTTAAAGGCCTGCACCACCACGCCTGGCCTCAATGTGTGTTTAAAATAAAGAAGCCTACAATTTCGGAGGAGGAGAACTTCGAGGAAAGGGTGACAGGAAAGGAAGAACAGGAAGGGAAACAGGAAGAACAGGACGCCAGAAGCTGGAAACAACCTAGCTGTCCCTCAGCCGAAGAATGGAGACAGAAATGGTGGCACGTTTACACAATGGGATATTACTCAGCAGTTAAAAACAAGGGAATCATGAAATTTGCAGGCAAATGGTGGGAACTAGAAAAGATCATCCTGAGTGAGCTGTCCCAGAAGCAGAAAGACACACATGGTGTACGCTCACTCACAGGTGGATATTAGACATGTCATATAGGATAAACATTCTACCCTCCACAGACCCACAGAAGCTGAACAAGGAGGACCCAGGAACGGATGCTTTCTTCTCACTCAGAAGGGCAAACAGGACGGACACTGGAGGTGGGAGAAGACAGGGAACAGGACGGAGCCCTCCACAGACGCCCTCTGAGGGACCAAGTTGAAAGCTGCAGTGTAGGGACACCGAGTATACGCACTTAGAACCCAGGGTCGGAGTGGATGGACCCTGAGCACCCTCCTGAGGCCGGGGCCCACATCCCCTGCTCCAAGCACAGGGCCAGGCATTCAGTAGGTGCCCAACACAGGTCAGCAGGAAACTGCTGTTACAAAGCCACACAGCGCCTGCCCTCAGCTTCTCCTGCCTGGTCTGGTGACTCGTGACGTCATCGCGTGTCGCCCACCAGGTGAGTGACACCCACGGTTCACCTGCACGCACACGAGATATAGAAGGAGCATCGTGCCACTTTGTCTTTCTCTTCCTCTCCCCTCTTCCTCTCTTCCTCTCCTCTCTTCCTCTACTCTCTTGCTCCTTTCCCTTCCTCTCCTCTCTCTTCCTCTCCCCTCTTCCTCTCCCCTCTTCCTCCCCTCTCTTTCTCTCCTCTCTTCCTCTACTCTCTTGCTCCTCTCCCTTCCTCTCCTCTCTCTTCCTCTCCCCTCTTTCTCTCCTCTCTGCTCTCCCCTCTTCCTCTCCCCTCTTGTTCTGCCCTCTTCCTCTCCTTTCTTCATCTCTTCTCTTGCTCTCTTGCTGACTACACCTTGCTCTTTCCTGGGCCCACTGTGTCTCTCTCTTCCCTTTTCCTCTCTCTACCTCCATCTACCTCTTCCATGTAATACCTGTTGTGTGCATGGCATCTCTTTTTTTTTTTTGCTGTTTTTTAAATTTAATTTTATTTATATATATTTATTATAATATATTCATTTTGTATCCCAGCTATAGTCCCCTCCCTTGCCTCCTACCAATCCCGCCCTCCCTCCCTGTTCTCCTCCCACGCCCCTCCCATAGTCCACTGATAGGGGAGGTCCTCCTCCCCTTCCATCTAACCCTATCCTATCAGGTCTCATCAGGAGTGGCTGCATTGTCCTCCTCTGTGGCCTGGTAAGGATGCTCCCCCCTCAGGGGGAGGTGATCAAAGAGCAGGCCACTGAGTTCATGTCAGAGACAGTCCCTGTTCCCATTACTAGGGCACCCACTTGGAAACTGAGCTGCCATGGGCTACATCTGAGCAGGGGTTCTAGGTTATCTCCATGCATGGTCCTTGGTTGGAGTATCAGTCTCAGGAAAGACCCCTGGGCCCAGATTTCTTGGTTCTGTTGCTTTTCTTGTGGAGCAACAATCCCCCTCCAGGTCTTTCTATCTCCCCTTTCTTTCATAAGATTCCCTGCACTCTGCCCAAAGTCTGGCTATGAGTCTCAGCACCTGCTCTGATAACCTGCTGGGTAGTCTATCAGAGGCCCTCTGCGGTAGGCTTCTGTCCTGTTCCGTTTTCTCCCTCTTCCAATGTCCGTCCTGTTTGCCTTTCTGAGTGAGGAGTGAGCATTTGCAGGCAAATGGTGGGAACTAGAAAAGATCATCCTGAGTTGGGTATCCCAGAAGCAGAAAGACACGCATGGTGTACACTCACTCTTAAGTGGATATTCGACATATATTATGGGATAAACATACTAAAATGTGTAACCTAACAAGCTAGGCCGCTAGTGTGGCTTAAATTCTAACACCTGCACTTCCCAAAATAACCAGCAGGGGGCAGACCTCGACCCCAGAGCGGCAAGCGTGCCCTGGGGCCCAGCCTTCCAAGAGGGCTCCCTGTGGCCACCAGCCTTTCAGGAGTGTTCCCTGGGGCCCAGCCTGCCAGGCCCAGCACATGCCCTGGGCGACAAGTGACCTTTCCGCCTGAGCCTCCCTCTTCCCCGCTTCCCTCCACCACCAACCAGTGAAACAGCCCTTTGTCCTCGGCCTTCCGGCTGGCCCGGCAGTCCTGGGTCCCTTCCAGGCCCGGAGATGGGGCTGGGACAAAGGTGTGGTGCCTGGGAGAGCGCCCAAGACAGTCCTGGGGACCTTGAACCAGCTCCTGTGCACCTCCTGACAAAGGTGCAGGCCCTGCCAGCCTGAACCCACAGACTCCCAGGGTCCAGGACAGCCTCCTCCCTCAGACCCAGGGGTCCAGGACAGCCTCCTCCCTCAGACCAGGGGTCCAGGCCGGCCTCCTCCCTCAGACCAGGGGTCCAGGACAGCCTCCTCCCTCAGACCAGGGGTCAGGACAGCCTCCTCCCTCAGACCAGGGGTCAGGACAGCCTCCTCCCCCAGACCCAGGGTCCAGGCCCAGCCTCTTCCCTCAGACCAGGGGTCCAGGCCCAGCCTCCTCCCTCAGACCAGGGGTCCAGGTCCAGCCTCCTCCCTCAGGCCAGGGGTCCAAGACAGCCTCCTCCCTCAGACCAGGGGTCAGGACAGCCTCCTCCCTCAAACCAGGGGTCCAGGACAGCCTCCTCCCTCAGACCCAGGGGTCCAGGACAGCCTCCTCCCTCAGACCAGGGGTCCAGGCCCAGCCTCCTCCCTCAGACCCAGGGGTCCAGGCCCAGCCTCCTCCCTCAGACCAGGGGTCCAGGACAGCCTCCTCCCTCAGACCAGGGGTCAGGACAGCCTCCTCCCTCAGACCAGGGGTCCAGGACAGCCTCCTCCCTCAGACCAGGGGTCCAGGACAGCCTCCTCCCTCAGACCAGGGGTCAGGACAGCCTCCTCCCTCAGACCAGGGGTCCAGGACAGCCTCCTCCCTCAGACCTGGGGTCCAGGACAGCCTCCTCCCTCAGACCCAGGGGTCAGGACAGCCTCCTCCCTCAGATTTAGGGTCCAGGACAGCATCCTCCCTCAGACCAGGGGTCCAGGACAGCCTCCTCCCTCAGACCCAAGGGTCAGGACAGCCTTCTCCCTCAGACCCAGGGGTCCAGGCCCAGCCTCTTCCTCAGACCAGGGGTCAGGGCAGCCTCCTCCCTCACTGAGAGTCCAGGGCAGGGCCCCTGCACCCCGCACTTACACACTGCTGCCCTCTCACTCTTTCCCCACAGACCCCGTCTCCCTCTGGCCCCTTCAGTGTGGAGCCCAGGGCTGAGTCACAGGAAGCGTCGAGTCACTCCCCCCTCTCAGCTCAGCCCCTCCCAGGGCAGGAAAGCCGGAGAAGGAGATTTTCAGCTGCCCACAGCTTCAGCACAGAGTTTGGTGTCGTCTCCAGGACCATCCCCTGCCCTGCCCACCGGGCATTGCTCACAGCACCCTTCTGGGGATCTCCTCAGTATGGAGACACAAAATTCCTGTCCAATGTCTGGGTCTGGGGTTCACACTTCCCTTTTTCTTCACTTCTGTGTGTGTGTCTTCTCCAGGCCGTTTACTTTGTGTTTTGTTTTTGTTGTGCTAAAGATGCAGGACCTTAGGCAGGGGCTCTAGACAGGGGCTCTACCCCTGAGCCACACCCTAGCCCCTCACTGGGGGATTCTAGGTAAGGGCTCTACCACTGAGCCACACCCCAGCCCCTCACTGGGGGACTCTAGGCAGGGGCTCTACCACTGAGCCACACCCCAGCCCCTCACTGGGGGACTCTAGGCAGGGGCTCTACCACTGAGCCACACCCCAGCCCCTCACTGGGGGAGTCTAGACAGGGGCTCTACTGCCAAGCCACACCCCAGCCCTTTTTCCACCTCTGTTGTGGTTTAGTTCCTTTTTTCCTGTTTTGGTTTGTTTTTCTGAGACAGGATGTCACCATTCGTACCTGGTCAGCCTCCCCCTCCTCACTGTTGTGCCTCAGTTTCCCCTTTTCTGAAATCATAGGAAATGGCACCGGATCCTGGATCCTCTCGCCCTCCCTTGTGTTTGTGCCCTGTGCACACTTCCCTGAGCTGTGTGCAGCCGGACTGGCTTGAGCTGCCTCTGGCTGCCAGCTCCTGGGCTGAGGCGGAAACAAATAACCTGCTGTGCACACCTATGAGGACGGGATGGGGGCAGGAGAGAGATGTGAGCTCACAGCCAGGGAGAACGAGGCTGACACAACAGAATTGGTGACCACAGAGAGGGAGAGGAGAGGGAAGGAAACAGCGAGGCCGGGACGGAGACAGACAGACGGACAAGAACAGGAGGCAGAGGCAGGGAGGAGGACCAGAGAGCACCGTGCACACGCAGAGGTCGACAGAGCGTAGGAGACCCCCAGAGACAGAGGGGTGAGAGCGTGAGGGCGTGAGGCGGGCTCAGGGGCAGGGCCCCTGCCTGGACCCCAGAGAGCACGCATGCGCCCCGAACAGCCCCAGGGTGAACCCCGTGTGAGCACGCCGACTACCAGCAGTGAGAACCAGGCGGGAACCTGAGCAAGGGAGAGGAGGAGGAAGCAGGAGCCTCCGGGAAACACGCCGGATGCCCGGCCCAGCAGACACTCGCGTGGTGTCCGGGTGTGCCTGGGCGTGCCCCCGCCCCCTGCAGCCATGTGTCACTCAGTGGGACCATCGTGTGGGCCACGGGATGAGGCACCCCTGGGTGTGTGTTTGTCACCGGGTGTGTCCGAGTGTGTGGCTGGGAGTCTCCGGGCGTGTCTGGCGGGCTGTGTTGGTGCCAGACACGTCTACCCGTGGGCATCCCGTTTCTGTGTGGCCGGCGGCCCCGGGGTGCCACAGGCAGGGGAGGGGCATTCGGGTGGTTCTCTGGCTCTGGGCTTGAATCGTGCCGTGCGCCCGGGCACTAGGGGGCACACCAGTAAGTGTTGGGAGCCACGGTCAGGAGTGTGCGTGTTTGGGTCGGACACATAACCGCAGGAGTCACTGACAGCGTGTGCCACCCTGCTCGGGTCACACCCGCAACCCTGGTGTCTGCCGAGCGCCGGGGCCCAGGACTTCCACCATTGCTGCGTCCATCCCTGTGCGTGTGCAGCGCTGGGGGGCCAGGCCCTGGTGCTGGGCTGGTGGACTGCTCCGCCTGTGCTCCCCAGGCTGACCCCTGCTGGGCTGGTGGACTGCTCCGCTGTGCTCCCCAGGCCCTGGTGCTGGGCTGGTGGACTGTTCCGCCTGTGCTCCCTAGGCGTGGTGCTGGGCTCCTGGACTGCTCTGCCGTGCTCCCCAGGCTGACCCCAAACTGCTCACACTCAGGGCGTGCCCTCACTTACAGAGCATTGTTCGAGATTAATGCTCGTGCGTGCGTGAGTGTGAGCCAGTGTGGGAGCCCTCGGAGGTGCCCGAGGGGGGAGGTGACCGAGGGTGCCACCTGCCCTGGAGCTGCAGCCGCGGGCGCAGTCACTCCCGTGAGGGGCTCTCGTGCTCCCTCTTCACTGCTGCCCTCCCCAGCCGTGAGCGCTGCGTGTGAGTGTGGGCACAGCCTTCGGGTGTCCGTGTGTGCCCGGGACAATGCTGCCCTGCTGAGTGCTGGCGTGCGCGCGCGCGCGCGCGTGTGTGTATGTGTGTGGGGGGGCGTGGCTGTGGCTTCTGAACTCTCGGGACTTGTGAGTCACTTCTGTGGAGGTTGTGCGGTGTGCCCTGGTGTGCCGGGCCATCTCCGGTCTGGTCTGCCGTGGCGCCCGCGGTGTCCGGGGGCGGCGGGCCGTCGGTGCTCACAGGAGTGCAAACGGCTGGAGAGCGCCGGTGCCCACGTGTCCGGGGCGCAGACACACCCGCCCTGCCCCGCCCTCCGGGGCTCGCGCGCGGCCCCGGGGCCCAGAGCTAGCAAGCTGGCGGCCGTGTGCGTGCTGCGCGCCGGGGGGCCCTGGGCGGGCGGCTGGCTGCTCCCCAAGAGCGCGGGGGCCATGGGCGGGGAGCCGCCGCGGGGCCTGGGCGCCCTGAGCGCCCTGAGCCGCCGCCAGCGCCTGCTGGAGCAGGAGACGCGCGTGGCCGGCTGGGCGCTGGCGATGGCCGCGGCGGGCACCGGCCTCATGGTGCTGCACGCCGAGGCGCTGTGGTTCCTGGGCTGCAGGGTGAGTGCTTGGCACGGCGGGTGTGAGGGGCTGGGGTGTGCGCCCCGAGTGTGGGGGGGCCGGGGTGTGCGCCCCGAGTGTGTGGGGGCCGGGGTGTGCGCCCTGAGTGTGCGCCCTGAGTGCCTGGGTGTCAGGTTGTGAGGGGGGCCGGGGTGTGAGGGAGGCCGGGGTCTTACACTGGGTTTGGGGGGGCTGGAGGGGCCCCCGGAGCTGAGCTAGTGTGACACCGTCCTGCCCCGCTCCCACGCGCGGGGCCCTGCGGGTGTTATCGGGGTCGGCTGAGGGCCTGCAGGGCCCCGATAGCGGGCTCCCTGCGTCCCCGCGCCTTATCTGTGAACCCAGGCGGCGGGGCCCCGAGGTGTGCCCGGCTCCCGTGTGCCCGGCCTCCCCGGGACGCACACGGCGGGCTCGAACCCGCCGCCCCAGAAGCGGGGAGGCCTGGGTTCACACTCCAGAGTGCGTGGCCGGAGGCTCACCACGACTGTGACCCCAGCACCGGGAGCACAGGTTAAGGCCGCGTGTGCGAGGGACGCGCCACAGGTGCGGCTGGCTCGGGTCCCAGCGAGCCCGGGGCGCCTTCCGGCCGGGTCACGCGGGTGGCAGCAGCTGGGGCAGGGGCCGTGGGCGCGGCCCGCGGGTGGGGGTCGGGGCGGCCGCCAAGTGCCGGGAGGGGGTGGGGCCGCCCGGCCGCCGTGCCAACAGGAAACGGGCTGCCCGGCTCCCACGGTGCACCGCGCCCAGCGGGGGGGGGGCGGGGGACCCTGGTCGATGAGTGGGAGCCTGGGGGATGAGGGGGACCCGTTGGGATGAGGGGGATGGGGGAGCCTGGGGGATCCCGGGGATGGGGGAGCGCCGGTAGGGGGGGATGAGGGGGATGGGAGACCCGGGGGAATGGGGAGGGGACGGGTGACCCGGGGGGGGGTGAGGGGAATGGGGAGTGGGTGTGGGGGGAGATGGGGAGCGCCGGGGTATATAGAGGAGCAGGGCGAGAGGGGGGATATCGGAGGGGGATGGGGAGACCCGGGTAGTCCTGGGAGGACCCGGGGTCCCCCTTACCTCTCACTTCTGGGCGCCTCCGTCTGGGCCTCAGTTTCCCCGGCTGCTGGAGCACAGCCCCGGGCACGGGTGTGACGGGCCGCAGTGGCCTGGGCTGCCCTGAACGGCGATCCTCCTGCCTCGTCCCGAGGGTTACGGTGGACCCAGGAGAGGCGCGGGGAGCGGGGCGCGGGGCGCGGACACGGGGTGCGAGCCGGGGTGAGGGGAGTGGGCCTGGGGTGCGGGGCGCGGGGCCAGGATGTGGGGCGCAAGGCGCGGGGTGCGGGGCCGGGGCGCGGGGAGCGGACCGGGTGTAGGGCTCGAGGTGCGGGGTGTGGGGCGCGTGGCAAGGAGCCGGGGCGCGGGGAGCGGGATCGGGGTGTGGGGGTCAGGGCTCGGAGCCGAGATGTGGGGCGCGGGGTGCGGGGCGCAAGGCGCGGGGTGCGGGGCCGGGATGCAGGGTGTGGAGCCGGGATGTGGGGCGCAAGGCGCGGGGCGCGGTGCCGAGGCGCGGGGAGCGGGGCCGGGCGCACGCTCACGGCCGGTCCCCCCCCGCCCCCGCAGTGGGCGCTGTACCTGCTCCTGGTGAAGGGTCTGATCTCGCTGTCCACCGTCCTCCTCCTCTGCCTCATCGTGGCCTTCCACGCCAAGGAGGTGCAGGTGAGCGTGTCCAGGGCGCCTCCTCCCTCACAGTGCCCGCGCTCGGGCGCCCACTCGCGTGGAGGGCGTGGGGGGGTGCAGCGCCCCGCGGTCCGCGGCCCGGGCGTGCCCGCCGCCCTCACCGCCCCGCGCCTTCCGCAGCTCCTCATGACGGACACCGGGCTGCGGGACTGGCGCGTGGCGCTGACGCGGCGGCGGGTGGCGCAGGTGGCGCTGGAGCTGCTGGTGTGCGCGCTGCATCCCGTCCCGCTGCGCGGCCCGTGCCCAGACGCGAACCCGCCACGCCGCGCCTTCCTGGGCCGCGGGGAGGCGCTGCTGTCGCTCGCCATGCTGCTGCGCCTCTACCTGGTGCCGCGCGCAGCGCTCCTGCGCAGCGGGCTCCTGCTCGACGCGTCCTACCGCAGCATCGGCGCGCTCAACCGCGTGCGCTTCCGCCACTGGTTCGTGGCCAAGCTCTACATGCACACGCACCCCGGCCGCCTGCTGCTGGGCCTCACGCTCGGCCTGTGGCTCACCACCGCCTGGGTGCTGTCTGTGGCCGAGAGGTGAGCGGCGGGGGGCCGGGGGAGGGGGGCCAGGGGGGCCGGGAAAGGGGGTCCAGGGGAGGGGGGGCCGTGAAAACCGGGGGGGGACCGGAGGGTCGGGGGCCGGGGGTACCAGGAGGATCGGTGGACCAGGGGCGCACAGGGGGCCGGGGGACCGGGGGCGCGCAGGGGGTCGGGGGGCACCGGGGGACCGGGGGGATTGGGGATCGGTGGACCGGGGCGCACAGGGGGCCGGGGGGACCGGAGATCGGTGGACCGGGGGCGCGCAGGGGGCACCCCCGGTGTGTGTGACTACGCTGGCCCCGCCGCGCTTCAGAGCCGCCCCGTGCCCGCAGGCAGGCCGTCAACGCCACGGGGCACCTGGCGGACACGCTGTGGCTGATTCCGATCACCTTCCTCACCATCGGCTACGGCGACGTGGTTCCGGGCACCTTTTGGGGCAAGATCGTGTGTCTGTGCACTGGCGTCATGGTGAGCTCCGCCCCGCGCCGCGCCCGAGACCGCGGCCAGCAGGCCCGGCACCCCGGGAAAAGTGGGTGTCCGCACGCCCAGCCCCTCTTCGCTCAGGACATTTTATTTTATTGTTATTGTTATTGTTATTTTTGCTGTTGCTCTGTTTTGTTCAGAGACAGGGTTTCTCTGTTTAGCCCGGGCTGGCCTCAGACCTGCCATGTAGCCCAGGCTGGTCCTCCAGGCTCGGTGCGTTCTCCCCGCCCCGGCACCGGGTCTGTAGGTGTCACACAGCCTGGCCCTGTGCCAGCTTCTGCGCTGCCGTTTTCAGGTGACAACTGGCTCATTTATGCCGACTGGAGAGGCCCCCTCTGTCCTCCTGCCAGCGGCCTCCGGAGGTGGGGGTGGCCAGTGCAGCAGGAGTGGGGTCCCAGGACTGGAGAGGCAGAGGCAGGAGGAGGTGCAGGTTTGGGGCTAGCCTCGGCTACCTAGACCGAGCAGGGCTGGGAATCTGGCATGTCCCGCGCCATGGAGACCTGGGTTAGGGCCTCGGCGGTGTGAGCGGGGGCTCAGCCGTGCTGTAGTGGAGGCAGGGTCAGAGAAGCCACTCCTCCGTGGTCCAGAGTGCAAGGCCAGCCGGAAGACCTGCCCTGGGAGTGAGGGGACAGTCCCAGCGTCATGCCCGGCCTGTCCTCAGGGTGTCTGCTGCACGGCCCTGCTGGTGGCCGTGGTGGCCCGGAAGCTGGAGTTTAACAAGGCGGAGAAGCACGTGCACAACTTCATGATGGACATCCACTGCGCCAAAGAGGTGAGGTGGGCATGGCGCCGCGAGACAGCCTGGGCTACCGCGGTGCCAGGGGCATGGTGGAGGGGCCCTGTGTCCCACACTCTGTCCTTACTCTGTCCTCGCTCTGTCCTCACTCTGTCCTCGCTCTGTTCTCGCTCTGTCCTCATTCTGTCCTCGCTCTGTTCTCGCTCTGTCCTCACTCTGTCCACACCGTGTCCTCGCTGTGTCCCGCAGATGCGGGAGTCGGCGGCCCGGCTGCTACAGGAGGCCTGGATGCAGTACAAGCACACCCGCCGGAAGGACACGCGGGCCGCGCGCCGGCACCAGCGCAGGGTGCTGGCTGCCATCCTCAGGTAGGGCCTGTCCTGGCACCGCCGAGAGTGTGCAGCGCTGCGTGTGTGTGTGTGTGTGTGTGTGTGTGTGTGTGTGTGTGTGTGCGTGCACGCGCGCGCACCTAGGCCTGACGCCGCGTGTGCCCTCCTGCTCCTGCCCCTCCCCCTCACCGAGCGCCGCCCCCCCCCCCGCAGATTCCGCCAGGTCCGCACGAAACACCGGAAGCTCCGGGAGCAGGTCAACTCCATGGTGGACATCTCCAAGGTACCGACGGGGCGGGCGGAGCCGTGCAGAGCCCCCCCCACCCCCCGACGGGCCTGGGTCCCAACAACTGGGAGCTCACGCCCGAGACGCTGTCCCAGGGCGTGAGGAGCGGGCGGGGGCAGCGCTAGGGAGGCCGGGGCTCTGAGTTCGAGGCCAGCCTGGCCAGGGTGAGTCCCGGGCAGACAGACAGACGGCAGCGGCGCGGCCCGCGGGGCGCCCGGCTCCCACCGGCAGCGCCGGGGCCTCGGGCTGCAGCCTGGGGCGCCCCCGTGGGGCGGGCACGCGCCGCAGCCACCGCCCTCCCGCGCAGATGCACATGGCCCTGTGCGACCTGCAGCGCGGCCTCAGCTCCTCGCACCGCGCCCTGGAGGACAGGATCGACGGGCTGGCGGGGCGGCTGGACGCCCTGATGGAGCTGCTGGACCGCGCCTTGCAGCCGCCGCCACAGCCCAGCGCAGAGGACACCAGCTGGTGAGGGGCGGGGCCAGAGGAGGGGCGGGGTCAGGAGGCGGGGCGGGGCGGGGCGAGAGGAGGGGGCAGGAAGGGAGGAGGAGCCCCAGCCCCTCACTGGGGAATCCTAGGCAGGGGCTCTGTGCTGAGAACATCCCTGCTCTAGTGGCCTCTGGCCTCCTGGCCCTCTTCCTTGTCGCTAGTGTCTGTCCGCATCCCACCCGCGCCCTCCTCTCCCGCCGTGGCGCCCTCCTCCCGCCGTGGTGCCCTCCTCTCCTCCCGCCTCGGCACCCTCCTCTCCTCTCCCGCCGTGGCGCCCTCCTCCCGCCGTGGCGCCCTCCTCTCCCGCCTCGGCACCTGCCCCTGTGCCCTCTGATCTGCCACGCTTCTTCACTCCTCAGATGCAGGAAGAATCAGGCTGTGCACACAAGGGCTGAGCTCAAGGACGTCCTCAGCTCTTCAGGCCCGTGGATAAACACGCCGGCACACAGCGGGCCCATGGTGACGTGCACGGACTCTGGTGGTGGCAGCCGGGAGGGGACGCTGGCTTGGACCCGACCGCAGCGGGAGCGTGGTCCCCGCTGCACGCGCGCGTGCCCTCACCGGAACTGTGCCCTGGAGGAGATGCGGGGTCCGCGGGCCGGCTTCGCAGGAGGAGGACGAGGGAGGAGGGCGCGGGGCCCGCCCGCGCTGTCGTGCTCAATAAATGGTGAACAGGTTTCTGTCCTTCGGACTCCAGTGGCCTGGCCTCAGTTTCCTCCTCTGTGGGGGCGGCAGAGGCAGGGGGATCTCCGTGAGTTCGAGGCCATTCTCGTTGACACATTGAGCCCGGGATGGCCTGAGGCCCATGCTGGAACCTGGTCTCAAAACAAACACCACCAAGGGAAGGCAGAAGGACAGTTTGGGGCTAGCCTAGGCTACATGAGGCAGGATTAGGAGTTCAAGGCTGAGTGGGTGCAGAGCTCGCTGCCAGCGGGCAGCCACACACACGCGCGCGCGCGCGCGCGCGCACACACACACACACACACACACACACACACACACACACACACGGCGGCTCCCAGCCATGCCCCAGCCCCCTGCTGGAGAAAAGCAGGGGCGGGCACAGGACGCCCACCGCGTGCCCGGCTCCAGCCCCGCTCCGCACTCTGTAACTTCTCTTGCTCAGGTCTGTGTGCCCGTGAGCACTCGAGCATGTGCAGGCCCCAGCTCAGGCTCTGCTCCACTGTTTATTTCTTTGTCTGGGGCGGGGTCTCTCTGCGTAGCCCTGGCTGTCCCGGAACTGTGTAGCCCAGGCTAGCCTCTGCTAGCTGTGCCTCAGCTCCCGAAGCCTGGGGTTGCCGTGGTGCCACCCTGACTGGCACTCTGTCTTGTTCTGCTTTTTAAATACATAGTGTGTGTTTGTGTGCGTGTATGCACGCACACATTGTGGGCTCGTGTGGGTGCAGGCCAGAGCACAGCTTTCGGGAATCTTAGGACGCCCCTCAGGTCAGTGCTCTCCTCGCCCAGCCGCGTGCCCCTTGACCCTGCCCACACCTCACCTTCCCCCAGAGCCCCAGGCTGGTGTGCCCGCCCCCCTCGTCAGAGCCCGGGCTGGTGTGCCCGCTGCCCTGGCTGCTCACCCCGAGTCACCCAGCTGGGCTATCTCTGGACTTCCTGCCAGGCCAGGCTTGCCCTGGGCTAACCTGGGGTGCTCATGGTCTGCTGCCCAGGCCGGCTCACCCGGGGGCCGGGGCTAGGTGCCCCCTCCTCCAGGATGCCCCTTCTGGTCACTCTGACTGTGCCAGCGCCATGCCAGCCTCCTGTGAACACGTGGATCCAGGGAACACCCGCCCCTCCCACGGACATGAGGCCCCTGAGGCCGGTGCACCCCAGCTCTCTCCTTCAGTGCAAAGGCCCCAGCGTGCCAGAACCCCAGAAACAGCCCCAGAGGAACACTTTACACACCCGGTAGCCAGGGGCCTCCCGAGGAGTCACTTCAGGAGGTGGGAGTGGGGAGGGCAGCTCAGCGGGCAGTGCCAGGAGTCCTGGCCTGGCGTGCACCGAGTCCTGCTCCCACCCGCAGCAACTTGCACGCTCCCTGGTGCACACGTGTAACAGGCAGGCTGCCAGATGCACATGTGTGTCTTCTCTAACGGTTTCCACCCGGGGGCTTCTGGCCGACAGACACCAGCAGTCCTCAGAAGACGCGTGCCCTGGGGCACCTCCTCAGAGGGCTCTGACATACTCTTCCAACCCAGCACTTCCTGGAAGCGTGCTGGCGGGTGGGCGGGCTGCAGGCCTGAGTCGCTGGCACCTGGACCCGCTTCCCCCCTGCTTCTGTGCGGCCTGCACTCCTTGGGGATGGGGCGCACAGGGCTTGGAGAGCAGTCAGCGCGGCCAGGAGCCAGCCTCCACGATGGCTCACAGCCGCCCTCCTCGCTCTGAGGACCTTCCCACATCCACCTGAGGGTGCCCTGCTTCACATCCCACTGGCTTCCATCGCCTCTCTCTCAAGAGCTAGCTGCACGGCCAGCACGGCCTAGCACGGCCTAGCTCGGCCTAGCTCGGCCTAGCACGGCTAGCACGCACTCAGGCTCTCACTCCCTTACTTTGTAGCACTGGGCAACGCTGTGTGCACTGGACAGCTGCTGCTCCTCCTGACCACTGTCCACTGAGCCACACCCCAGCCCCTCACTGGGGGAGTCTAGGCAGGGGCTCTACCACTGAGCCACACCCCAGCCCCTCACTGGGGGAGTCTAGGCAGGGGCTCTACCACTGAGCCACACCCCAGCTCCTCACTGGGGGATTCTAGGCAGGGGCTCTACCACTGAGCCACACCCAGCCCCTCACTGGGGGATTCCAGGCAGGGGCTCCACCCCTGAGCCACTTTGTCAGCCCCCCCCCGTGTGTCTGTGTGTGCACACGTGCGCGCACACACACACACACATGCACACACGCAGAGTGCTGAGGTCAGCCTCAGGATCAGTCTTCAGGGACAGCCTATCTTTGTTTTCGTCTAGCCAGGGTCTCTCACGGCTGGACAGTGGGCTCCACCTCTGCCCCCCAGGTCTGGGAGTACAAGGTCACTTACACTTCTGTGCGTGGTCATGATGACTGGACCAAGTTCCTCAGGCTCACAGAGTAAGCTTCACCACAAGAGCTACCTCGTAGGTGCATTTTATTTGGACTTTAAATACACAGTCTCACTCTGTAACCCAGGCTAGCCTGGGACTCACTGCGTAGCCAGGCTAGCCCTAAACCACGCTCAACAACCCTCCTAAATTCTGGGATTACAAGCAAAAGCCACCTCGTCCAGCTTTTTTTAATAGCTGGGAAGTATTTTTATACAGCTGGAACAAATGTTACATGCAAGGTCAACGTGCTTTGTCAAAGTATGATTTTCTGTGTGTGCGGGCATGTGCACGCACGTGCGTACTCACATGCCCTCGGATGGCAGCTGGAGGACAGCGTGTGAAGCGGACTTGCTCTTTCTGCCACGCAGGAGCCAGGAGCTCTGCTCTCTTGCTGACACTGGTCACCGCCCCCTCGGGAAGCCCCGCCCTCCTCTCGGCCCCACCCCACCTCGTCCCCTTCCTCTTGGCTGACCGGGAAGCTGGCCTGCTGTCCACCTGCCCAGGGCCAGCTTCTCCCGGGTGTGTGTGTGTGTGTGTGTGACGGTGCCTCAGCTGCTGCGGTGCTCCCGGCCTCAGCGTGCCCTGTTTCCCTCCCGGAGCCCCGCCCTGTCCTGGCAGCTAGTGTTCCCTCGCCCACCAAGAACAACGTCTCAGGTGCTGGGTGTTGGCGCCCTGGTTTATTGTGATTTCTTGTGATTTATTGCTGCCCTAACATCCACTCTCGCTGGCTGGCACAGAGGCCTGCTTGCAGCCTTTGTGCTGGGGACGCTCTGCCAGCATACCAAGCCTGGCCGTGCTTTTTACAGGGTGCAGCGAGTGCCAGCGACCTGTCCTGTCTGTCCCTCTCTCACTTCTGTACAGACAGACTCCTGAGCTGACCCTGTGGTGCTCCCTTGTAGCCTCCCAATCTCGGACTCAGTAAGGAGGCAACAGCTGCTCAGACATTCAAGGTCGACTGCAGCCAGCAGCTGGGAGTATGTGAGACCCAGTCTGACAGGCAGACAAAGGGAGAGAGGGAGAGAAGGAAGGGGAGGGAAGGAGGGGGGAAGGAGGAAGGGAGGAGGGGAAAGAAGGAAAGGAAGGAGGGAGGGAGGGGGAAGGAGGGAAGGAAGGGAAGGAAGGAGGGAGGGAGGGGGAAGGAGGAAAAAGAAGGAAGGGAAGGAAGGAGGGAGGGAGGGAGGGAGGGAGGGAGGGAGGGAGGGAGGGAAGGAGGGAGGGAGAAAGGAGGGAAGGGAGGGAGGGAGGAGAGGCAGGCTGACTTCAAGTCTCATCCCTGGGAGCCGGCTCTCACTCACCTGCAGACGTGTTGTGCTGTCTCTGGCTCCCAAGCAGCCGTGTCCATCAGACACCAAACAACCAAACCTGGGTCTGAAATTCAGCCTTTCAGCGCCTCCGTTCCCTTATGCACTGCTTGGGGCCCTCGCGTGCCAGGCACGTGGTGTGTGTCCCACTGCCGGGTTAAACACTGCAGCTCCCAGGCGTGGTGGCGCACACCTCTAAGGTCATGCTGTGGAGGCAGGCGGCGCTCTGCTTTCAGCTCTAACACCGAGGCTGTCCCAAACCTAGGACTCTGCGCAGTTATGGGAACGGGAGTCGCAGCGGTGCCACCGCCCGGGAGACTTGCACACAGCTGAAGGCGCAGACAGGACAGGGCAGGCTGGCTCTCCTCGCTTGGACAGGGTCGGGTCCAGCCGCTCCACGGGGCAGAGCCGGCCTGGGGAAGTCACTCCGAACTGCCGCACGGACATCATCCATCTGGGCCCATCAAGCCCTTCCTGTTTACTAGGCCTCACTCTGTGGACCGTGAGCCTCCTGCCCCACCTCCAGGGCTGGGAGAACAGAGCTGTGCGCGCACTCTTCACTTCTCCCGAGAAACACAAAGTCCTGACAAACTTCCGGAATATGTACTTTGATTTTGAGACATTTTTAAAATAGAGTTAGACTGCAGAGTTTAAAAGCCCTAGCTGGGAGGCTGGAGAGATGGCTTAGTGGTTAGAGCACAGGCCGCTCTTCCAGAGGTCCTGAGTTCAGTTCCCAGCACCCACATGGTGGTTCACAACCATCTATAGTGAGATCTGGTGCCCTCTTCTGGCGAGTAGGTGTACTTGCAGACAGAACACACAAATTAATCTTATTTTTAAAAAAAGCCTTGCCTTGCTGGTGACACAGGCCTGGGACGGAGCTACTTGGGAGGGCTCAAAAGTTGAAGAAGTGTCTGAGCTACAAACCGAGTTTTAGGCTGGCCTGGGCTACTTATTAGTAAGACACTGGTTCAAAATAAAAACATTAAAAGACAGCCTGGGAGACATGGCTCAGTGCTAGAGCCCTGGCCTACAGTCCCCCAGTGAGGGGGTGTGGCTCAGGGGTAGAGCCCCTGCCTAGAGTCCCCCAGTGAGGGGCTGGGTGTGGCTCAGTGGAGAACTGCCTAGACTCCCCCAGTGAGGGGCTGGGGTGTGGCTCAGGGGTAGATCCCCTGCCTAGCTCCGGGAGACCCTGGATTCAGTCCCTAGCATCATATACACAGACAAAGCAGTCCTTGTCTTCCTCATGATCTCCAGGTTCACCGCCAGTGTATCCTCTTCTCTCTGAAGCCCTTTGCTCTCATGGCTCCACATCACGGTGTCTCTAATGTCCCTGCTCTCTAGCATTCAGCTCCTTTCCACATCCCCAAGGCCAAGAGGCCCAGCCTCACTTGTCTTCCCCAGCCCCTTGGCCACATGACCTCAGTGGGCTTCGGGATTTTAAATACCAGCTGCATGGACATTTAGCACGCCTGTGTAATTACTGGGAGGAGGGCAGAGGCTTACGACTTACTACCCAGAAGGGAAGGCACTGTTGCTTCCCTGCTGTGCTGATGAGCACTGACCTCGGCTCTGCCAGGCTGGTGACCGGGCAAGTGCACTGGCCACTCTGCAGAGCTGGCTGGTGACTGATCACACTGGCCGCTCTACTGTTGGGGCTGATTCCCAGCACCCACACGGCAGCCCCCAACTGTGATTCCAGTAAGCTGCTGATCCGATGCTCTCCTCGGACCTCAGCGGGCACTGCACACGCACGGGGCACAGACACGCCTGCCGGCAAAGCACTGTGTGCTTTATTTACTAAATAAATAAGTCTCAGAAACCAGCCTGACTCCAGCACGGTGGGCTGCTGAGGAAGGTCCGGCAGGAACAAGGCCGAGGCCGCAGGGAACTCTGCCGCTGGCTTGTCCCCACGCTGCGCTCTCGGCCTGCTGAGGGCGGCACCACGTCAAAGCAACCAGCTCGGCTGCGGAAACCAGCGAGCCTGGGCAGGGGTGAAAACAGCTCGGTTCTCGCCCACGAGGTCTCTGTGCCATAATTCCTTGTGTGTGCTTCAGAGCCATTTAATGAAGAGAAAAACATTACCTTCCAGCCCCAACCTCAATCCTAGCATGTTTTTACCATGTGGCCCAGGCTGGCCTTTTCTTGAGGTCCTCCTGCCTCAGCATGGACTGCAGCAGCAGGCTGGCCTTTCTGTCAGCCTCAGGGCTTGCTCAGCTCGGTCCTTTTTCCTGGGCCAGTTATGAGCAATATTCGTCCAGTCAAGCAGGCCAAACCCTCAGAACTGGTGTCCGTGCTAGTTGTGATGGTGCACAGGTCAAGCCAGCACCTGGAGGGGAGGCTGGCCACAAGTTCAAGGACAGCCAGGGTTAGGAGACTGTCTCCAAAGACTGCCCTGCATCAAGAGCTTTAATATATATATATATATATATATATATATATATATATATATGTCCATCTGTGTGTGTGTCTGTCTGCCTGCGTCTACGGGGTCACACTCACAGCCGTTTGGAGGCGAGAGGACTCAGCTCTCCCAGCTGGAGTCCTGGGAGGCTCGGTGCTGTCTGATGTGGGCACTGGGAATGAGCCGGCTCCTCTAAGGAGCAGCTGGATCTCAACCTCGAGCATCTCCAGCCCTCAAGAGCTTGCCAAACACCTACATCCCGATGTTGTGAGCGTGTGCACAGGCAGAAAGGCTAACTCATGCTACGTAGCATCTGCACGGCCTTGGTACCTCCGTCCTCAGCATGGGAACCCCGACGCTTCTTCAAGCCAACTTCTTGCATTCCCCATGTGGTTATCACCGTGGCCCCAGGTTGCTCCCGGAGACCGCTGAAACCCTGAGTCATGCCTCCCCTCCCACTGCCTCACCTCTGCCCAGCTTTCCCTGCTCTAGCCACTCCTTATCTTCCCCCTCATCTGGGGCATCTTGCCTAGGCAGGCCCGGCGGCTTCCTCGTACCCCGCCTGCACTTGGTGTCTCTGCGGCCTTTCTCGGTGAAGCACCAGGCAGTGTTCACCTTTGTGCCTGGCTCTCACCGTGTGGGAAGCACGCTGCATTCCGAAGTCCCCGTCAGCCCTGACTCACACGTGGCTCTCGCCTTTACCCTCCAGGAAACCACTGTGAAGTTTGGGGGTTTGCTAGGAAACAGTGATACAGTAACAGTGACAGCACCACATCAGGGCAGGCGAGGCCTTGTTCACTAGGAAACAGTGATACAGTAACAGTGACAGCACCATCAGGGCAGGTGAGGCCTTGTTCACTAGGAAACAGTGATACAGTAACAGTGACAGCACCTCAGGGCAGGCCTGGACAAGGCCTTCCAGTGGCTTCTCACTGCAGCGGATGTCACCAGTCCTAACCACGACTGAGGAAGGCGGGGAGAGACATCTGCCGCCAAGCACGATGGCCTGGCTTTGTCCCTGCCGCTCGCAGGTGGAGAAACAGGGGTCCTGGTGCTTCCTCCGGCCTCCACACCCTCACACCCATCCCTGCTCCACATCCCCTACCCCGCGGCCACACGGTAGATACTCAAAGGTAAATCAAGCGGTTGAAAAAGAAAGTCTGGCCTCGTTCCTAAACACTCCTGCCCCAGCCCCTTCCTCTTGTCACTCGGAGATCCCTCTGGCCACCTCCATGCGGTCCAAGTCTCAGGGACGGTCAGAGGCCAGGCTGAGCAGCCCCGCAGCGATGCCACCCAGTCCACCTGGGTAATGCTCCCCCTTAATGCCCAGAAGGGGGCGCTGGAGGCATGGCTCAGCAGGTAAAGGCCCCTGCTGCCAAGCCTGAGGGCGAGCCTTCAAACCCCAGGCCCAACATTGGAAGAGGCGAGCCTGAACGTTGTCCTCTGACCTGCACACATACACAGTAAACACATAAGTAAATAAATACATAAATAAATGTAATGAGGGTAAATTTAAAGGCACGGTGTTGCGTACCTGAAATCCCAGCACTAAGGTAGGATTGGCTTGCGCTTCAGGCCAGTCTGGGCTCCATAGTGAGGCTGTCTCAGAAAGCCAACAAAACAAAACAGACAAGGTTCTGAGAACCTCAGGATGCCTGCCACGCCCCCTGGGAACAGTGGGCCCCAAAGCTCGGCCGGCTCTATGGTGCTCACGCTCACTCCACGACAAACTAGTACCCAGCGTTCCCTGACTTCTGTGGGGATGTAACCCCTGAGGCTTGTGACTGGTGCACGGGAACACACACTCTCATCTGTGGGCTGCTGCGGCCATCACACTGACCGCGTCGGAACAGAGCTGGCTAGGGAACACGCACAGCTCACAGTGCTTTGCATGCTGGGAAGCCCCTCTCCACACCTGCTGCCAGGAAACCTGGGAAACCGAAATCGAATGTGTTTCTTCTTGTCCTGGGCTCACCCTGTACGGCACTTCTGGAGCTTCCAAAGACTCATTTCCTCACGCATTAAGGCTCTACTCCAGCCTCACCCTATGGCAACCCTCTGCGCTCTACCACTGACATTTTGTTTCCAGGGTGTCTCTGTGTAGCCTGGCTGTCCTGGACTCACTTTGTAGAGCAGGCTGGCCTCGAACTCCCTGAGCCAAGCTTGGAAGCCACGGAGCCTTCGGGCCCTCCCGTCCTTTCTCTCATCCTTGTGCGTCTGTTAAGGTGGGTGGGAGGAAAGCAGAGGGAAGCGAATCTGCCCTCCCAACCCCCCGTGGCCCATGGGCAGGTACTCCCCACCACTCTGCCGTGTGGGTGCTGGGAAGCGTGCTCACACGGTACACGTGGGGCCAGAAGCTGGCTTGGGGTCTCCTCTCGCTCTCCTTCTCTCTCTGTGTATATACATACACATATGTCTGTGTGCATTTAATGTGCACGTGTGTGTTTGTCTGCATGTATGTTCTGTGTCTGTGGAGGCTGGTAATGGTCTCTTATGGAGTGAGTTCAAGGAGAGAGACACGGTCTCAGAAACAAAATATGGGCAGGAGAGATGGTCCCGCAGTCACCGTCAGTGGCTGCTCTTGCAGAGGACAGGGATTCAGTTCCCAGCACCCACATGGCGGCTCACAGCCCTCCGTTCCTCTAGTTCCAGGGAACCCAACGCCCTCTTCTGGCCGCAGAAAGAACAAGCATGCACATGGCACACAGACATATTACAGACAAAGCACTCACACATACAAGAAAAATAAATCTTTAAAAGCTGTAGAAGGGGGCTGGGCCCTAGCTCAGTGGTAGGGTGCATAGCAAAACCTGCTGAGGGTTAGTCCCCAGTGCCCTACCCAGAGACAGACAGACAGACAGATAGACAGATAGATAAGACAGATGACAGACAGGCAGATAGACAGACAGACAGAGATAGACAGAGACAGATAGATGATAGAGACAGACAGACAGTGATAGAGTAAAACCTTAACTCAAGGACCAGTGAGGGCCTGCTGGGTCAAGCTACTTGCGGCCAAACCTGAGGCCCGCAGATCCGCCTGTGGCCCGGGGAAGGGCCAAGCACTGCCTCCCGAGGACTCCTCTGTACGTGCATGACTTGTCTGTGTGTGCGCACACCCAGAGGCCACGCATCCTGCTTGTAGCTCGTGAATCTGGGAGCACTAAACGCCGCTCTTCGAGAACAATCCATGCCCGGCCGGTCACCTTCAGCCAGCCTGAAGAGTGGGGCTTGGCGGGGCTGGAGGAGGCCAGCATGCGTGTGTGCGTTAGGGAGAGCACACGCCACTCCGCTGAGCTGGGTCCTCCCTGAACGTCTTTCAAGACCGTGCCTCTCAGCCAGCTCTGAGGCAATGCTGTATTCGCTCGGCTGAGAACCCTGGAATGTCTCCCTTCCGCTGCACCCTCCCCATGCGTCACACTGCTGAACACCCGGGATTCGAACTCCGGATCTCCAGAGCGGCAGGCCCAGACACACACCACGCCCATCAGAGGAACTACGCGCACGCGCCCTGTCAGCCGCACCGTCCTCCCACGCCCCTCCGCAATCCGCATGCGCGCTGAAAACGCCCCTTCCGTCCGCGCATGCTCAGTCTGGCGCGCGAGCCCTGCGCGCAGCGCATGCGCCGAGCCGGCGGCGCGGACTAGGGCTTGTTCCGCTGCGCGCTGCCGCCGCCTCTCCTTCCTCTCCGGGGCGCTTCCGGGACGCCGAGGCCAGTTCCGGAAGAGCCGACCGCGGCTTTTTCTGCCTCCCTCCGCTCCCGTGACCTTCCCGCGCCACCGACTCGGCCGGCGCCCGCGGAGGGCCTTCCCCGCCCACGCTGCGCGCCTGTCACTCAGAGCGCGCGCCGCGCCCCAGGAGCCAATCAGCAGCCGCCGCAAGTAAGGGGGCGCCCGCGGGCGGAGAGCGCCGAGCGTGCCGGCGGGGCGGAGCTTGGTGGGCGTGTTCGGGGCGGGGCTTGAGGGTGGGCGTGTTCAAGCCCCGCCCCGCCCTGCCGTTGAGAGGTCGCTGGGCCGCACGCCAGTGGAAGCCGTGAAGGCCTGGGCTCGGCGGAGCCGTTAGCTGCAGGTACAAATAAGTAGTGGAAACTGCGGCTGCTGCAAAGTCCCTGTCGTGAGGCACAGTCCTAAAAGCATCAGGAGTAAATTCCTGGACATAATCCCATGGAAGCCGACACGCACCCAGGCCTCCTTCCCAGGAGTGTATGCATGGAAATGGTTTGGGCGTTCTTCATGCCTGAGTATAAGACTGCATAGAAGACCCATATAAGACCGCAGATACTAGGGGGCACTTAGAAAAATGGGTACGTAGGGCCGGGCACGGTCGCTCGAGTGTGACCCCAGCAGTGTGAAGCCAGAGACAGGCGGTTGCCGGGGGCTTGAGGCCAGCCTGAGCCACAGGACAGGACCCTGTTGCCGAGGGCGAGAAGGAGGAAGCTGGACTGTTGAGTTCTGGAAGACTGGGGAAGTGGAGCTTGAGAGCTGAGGGGGAGGCGTGGACACCTGAGGGGTCCCGGGGGGTCTGCGACCACATGCTTGGCGTCCCAGTGCTGGGCAGGTGGAGACGGGCAGAGGGTGGGCTCCTTGGCCAGCCCGGCCAGCCTGAGGCATGGGTTCCGGGTTCCCTGTCCTAAGAGAGTGGGCCGGGCAGGTCGGCAGGCAGAGGCGCCACCCAGACAGGGTGGAAAGAGAAGGGTCTCAGAAGTTGTCCCCTGACCTCGTGCCCGTTAGACTTCATGTCTGTGAGGTCGCTGCAGAGCCCTGTGATAAACACATGAGCCAGCGTAGCTCTGTGGCGCTCTCCCAGAGAACTCTGGGAACAGCAGGAGAGGTCTCAGACGGCAGGGGCTGGCCTCCCTGGTCTGGATTAAACACTCCAGAGCAGTGTGCACAGGGACACTTACCTGAGGGGGGGTCACAGTGAGCAGACACTTCAGTGTGAGCACGGGATCTCTGTAGGGACAGGGAATCTCGCTCGTAGGCACGGGGGGGGGGGGGCGGTTTCCAGAATAATAGGGTCGGAGGGTTGATTGCGGGCCCGGGAGAGGGCCGCAGACAGTAAACAGTCATTTAGGCCCTGACTCACTACAGCAGGCGTCTGTTAGCAGCTGCCCGCCTCCGTCAGTCCGGTCTGTGGCACAGGTCACTTGGGCCCGAGAGGCGCCGCACAGGCCCCGGGTGGCTAGCAAAATTGCCCCGTTGGTTGTAGAGTGTGTCACGGGAGCCTGCTGATGTCATTGAGGCCTGAGGTGGACGCGCAGAGGGTTCTGAGGGAACTCGGTGTGTGGGGCACACTGCCCGCCCTCCAGCTTCTGCCAGGCGTCAGTGAGCCCTCGAGTGCGGGACAGCAGAGACTGAAGTGTGCCAGCCTGACCTCTGGGGCCACAGCAGGCAGCCACACACGGTCCTGGGGCAGCTGGGCCCTCAGGGCTGCCCCTAGGGCACACTGTAAGTTAGGGCCCTGAGCAGATGCACAGGTGCAGACTGGGTCGTGCTGCCTCTGCTCCAGAACGTAAGGATTAGATGCTGGGGAGACCTCAGGGGGGGGAGGGGGAGCTGAAAGGCACGTGCTCAGGACCCCAGTGGGACCAGGTGGTTAAAACCCCCCATCATCACGGTCACCGCGCACACAGATGGGTGACCATGAGCCCCTCAGCTGAGGGCTCTGTTAGGGACTCAGGATTTTGGCCTGTTGCATTGGGGCCCATCTTACGTGACCCTGCGCCTGTAAGCGTGTGCTGGGTCATGTCAACAGCTGAAGACCGCTCTACCCCAGAGACGAGAAATGGATCATTCCCCACTGCCTTCTGGGTAGGCAGCCCAGGTCCCCACAGGCTTGCCCACACTCTCCTGTTTCACCCTGCTTTCCATGGAGTGGCCTTAAAGGTCAGGGGGTTGCCTGAGCCCCTCCCACATTCCCGTCAGCCAGGAGGAGGAAGAGGCCCGGGCAGGCACCCACTCTGTGAAGGGACGTTTGGGAATGCTCCCAGGCCTTGCTTCCCTTGCCACACCTGACTGCAGAGAAGCTGAGCAGTGTGTTCTGAATGCTGAGTTAAGGAGGCGGAAGTCGGGACCTCGAAGCTGCTGTGCATCAGCCGCAGAGCGCCCTTTGGAGTTGAGTGTGTGTGTGTGTGTGTGTGTTTATGAGTACACGGGTGCAGTACCCAAGGAAGCCGTAAGAGGGCGCTGAGTCCCTGGAGCTAGAGGTAGAGGCCATCGCGAGCTGTCCGTGTGGCTGCTGCGGCCTCTGCAAGGGCAGTGTGTACTCAGACTGCTGAGCCGTCTCTTGAGCCTCTGCTCTGCTTGTGGGGTCGGTTTGTTTTAAGGCTTCTGTGTAAGGGTGCGTGGGTGGAATGAGCTGTCTGTGGAGGCCGGAGCATTGCGTGTGCGTGTGTGTGTGTGTGCGCGCGCGCGCGAGCGTGCGTGCGAGTGTGCGAGTGCGCTCGCGTGTAGGCTGTTCTCTCCTGCCATCTGGTATGGGGTCTAGGTTGCCGTCTGGGTGGGGAGAACCTTTGCCATGGGGCTGGCATCGAGCTCCTGTTAAGGAGGAGCCCGCACTCCGGGGTGGCCCTAAGGGGTGTACTCTGACAGTGGCCGCGTGTCCCCCCCAGGCGACCATGTCGGAGTCCGGGCACAGCCAGCCTGGGCTCTACGGGGCGGAGCGGCGGCGCCGGTGGAAGGAGCCTGGTGCCAGCGGCCCTCAGAACCTCTCTGGACCTGGCGGTCGGGAGAGAGACTACATCGCGCCCTGGGAGAGAGAGAGACGGGTGAGTGGTCTCAGCAGCGGCCTGCAGGAGTGGCTGTCGCAGAGCAGGCACCTGCCACGAGTCAGGGTCCCTCGGGCACACATGCTGGCTTCCCTTTGCCCTGAGTCCTGTGAGGACGGAGCTCCTGCCCACCCCCCAGTTGAGGGGTGTGTGGCTCTTAATTGGGTACCAGCTTGCTGCTGAGGTGTTCCAGCTCCGCTGCAAAGCTCCAGGCCCTCACTCCTCATGAGGCTGCTCTAGCCGAGGAGGCTGTCGACAGTGGTTCTCGGCAGTCTGGGGCCGAGTGGCTGGGCTCAGGCTGGCTCCAGGCTTGGCCACATTTTGTGTGGGTTTCGGAGTCGCCTGGGGAGGGTGACAGATTGCATCCCGCCCCCAGGACGGCAGCGAGGACCCCAGCACTAACGTCATGCAGAAGACCCCCATCATCCTCTCGAAGCCCCCAGCTGAGCGGGTGAGTGTCGAGGCCTCAGGAGGGAGGCAGAGGAGGGCGGCGGGAGGTCTCCTCGGTGGCCTGCAGCCTTCTCACTCTCACAGTCAAAGCAGCCGCCGCCCAGCACCGCCCCGGCCCCTCCACCGGCCCCGGCCCCGCTGGAGAAGCCCATTGTGCTCATGAAGCCTCGAGAGGAGGGCAAGGGGCCTGCGGCTGGCACAGGGTCCACCACCCCTGAGGGCACCACCCCATCGCCCCCCACGGCCGCCACGCCTCCCAAAGGGGAGAAGGAGGGACAGAGGCCCACGCAGCCTGTGTACCAGATTCAGAACCGGGGCATGGGCACTGCCACGCCAACCGCCATGGACCGTGAGTGGACCCCTGGGCTGGGCAGGGACACCAGCTCCTGGTCACTCGGCCCCTCACCGTCCTGTCTCTGCTTCCCATCCATCCAGCTGTGGTGGGCCAGGCCAAGCTCCTGCCCCCGGAGCGCATGAAGCACAGCATCAAGCTGGTGGACGACCAGATGAACTGGTGTGACAGCGCTATTGAGGTACGGCCGCCTGGGTCACACCCCTCTGTCCATCCAGTGCAGCCCTCAGGACCAGCAGGGAATCTGCGTCAACCAGGCCTGAATTTATCAGCTTACAGGCTGATCGTTGAAAGTCTTGGTGTGTTGATGTTGGTGGAAGGGTGCTGGGCTTTGAACCAGGGCCTCAGGCATGTTTGGCAGCTCTGTTTGAACTGCAGCCCCAGACTGTTTTTTATTCTTGGTTTGGAAGCGAGGTCTGACTAAGTTGCCTGAGCTACCCTTGAGCTGTCGTCTTCCTCAGCTCCCTGAGTGGCTTGGATGGCAGCCTATGACCCCAGGCTGCTTTAGGCCCTAACATGCTCTGATGTCTCTTGGCGGACACCCTGCTACTCTGTACCCCAGAACCCCTGCGCCTTGGCACTGCAGAGAAAGGGCCTGGCCCATGCTGTCGACAAGGCCGAGGCTCCTTCCCAGAGGCCCCTGCTCTAGCTAGAGCTTCCTGTGGCTGGGCCCACACATCTGTGCCTCTGTTCTTCCACCGGTGTGCACGCTCTCCAAGGGCTGCCCCTCCACCCCGTAGCCTGAGTCCGTGAGTGTGTGTGCCATGCCAGCTTGCTCCACCGTGGGTGGCCCTTTCTGCAAGGAGAAAGCCGCTCTTTTGAATTGCCTGGCATGGCAGCCTCCTCCCTGTGCGGGCTGCTGAGCCCCTGACATAACCCCTAGGACTGAAGACAACTGTCAAGGAACACCCAGCCCTGGGTAATTTGGCTGCAAGGTGCAGAGCTGGCAGGGTCCCAAGTGTGGTTTTCCAAGTCCCTCTGGTCCTGGGGACCTGCCAGCAGAGCACTTGGCCTTTGGCAGAGGCTCTTCTGCCCCCTGGTGGTGAAGATCAGCAGAGCTGGGCCCAGAAGCAGAGCTCTGGCAGAGGCAGTTGCTTGCTCTGGTCTCCTCACTCGCCTGAGGCTGCCTGGAGCTGACCAGACTGTCTGCTCCTTCCTGGAGCCGACCGGGCTGCATCCTGTCTGCCTCTCTGCTCCTTCCTGGACCAGGCTTTAGCCTGTCTGCCTGCCTCTCCACTCCTCCTGGGAAGCCACTGGTCATCAGGCCCGCCCGCTCCTGCGTTTTCCTGTCCCGTGCCGACCAGGCCTTACAGGGCTTAGCTTCCCAGTGGGCTGGTGCGGCCCTGTGTGGTCAGCATGTGTGCCTGTAGACCCCTTCTCAGCCATATCAGGCTCTGCTCACTCGGCCTTCCCAGACCCCACAAACCTGCTGCAGGGGAGAGGGACTGACCAGGGGCTGTGGCTGCCCCTGCCAGCTCTGCCAGGCTGTGAGGCTCATGTTCCCTCCCCCCGCCTCCTTCCAGTACCTGCTGGATCAGACTGACGTGCTGGTGGTCGGTGTCCTGGGCCTCCAGGGGACAGGCAAGTCCATGGTCATGTCGCTGCTGTCAGCAAACACCCCAGAGGAAGACCAGAGGTGAGGGCACAGGGCAGGGCTGGAGGGCACCAGGGCACGGTGCCTCGGGGAGGACGGGCGGGTGTTGTAACGGAAGGTTCCAAGTGTCTTCTCCTGGGGCTCACCCTTGCAGGGCAGGGTGAGCAAGGGTCAGCTGGGCCTCGTTCCCAGCTGGGGGCTGGCGGAGGCGGCCGCTTGGTCTCTGCACGGCAGCCTCAGGCTTGTGCCAGCTCCCAGCTGGTGGGCTGGGCCAGCCAGCTCCTCCGAGTTTAAGGAGAGTCAGCTCATTTTTATGTTTATTGTGTTGTGCCTGTGTGTGTGTGTGTGTGTGTGTGTGTGTGTGTGTGTGTGTGTACTGCTTGTGTGCTTGCTGCCCACCAGAGGCCAGGAGAAGGCTTCGGCTCCTGAGGCGGCGGGAAGCTCCGTGGTGTTGGAGTTGAACCTGGCGCTTCGGGGAAGCGGCCATGTTCTCCAGCCCTTGGGGGTCCTGAGGGAGAGGAGCCAGCCCAGGCCAGGCCATTAGGTGACCAGTGCTCGGGAGTCAGGAAAGCCGGGAAGCCTGTGCCTCCTAGAAACAAGCTCTCCAGGAACAGGAGGGACAGGAGGAACAGGTGGGACAAGTGACCCATCCCTGTGAGTCCCCGGGTAGCCACGGCCTGCACCCCAACCCACTGCACACATGCTTCTCTCTGCCACATGGACCTGGTCACACACCTTGCAGCAGGCTCTCCCCACTGCCCCCTAAGGTGCTGGGACCCCACTGACCCTGAGCCACACTGTTGGTTAGCCTCCTGCCTGAGGCCGACTCAGCTCAGAGCCTCGCCCTGGAGCCTCCTCTCCCTTGACACTGAGGAGCACGGAGGGCAGGGATAGGCACTGGAGGTTCTCGGGAACACGGGGGGGAGCCTCAGAATAGAGGTGGGGTTGCAGTTAGGGCGACTGTTGCGGAGACAGACCAAGACAGAAGCAAGCCAGGAGGAAAGGCTTGATTGCTGCACTTCCACATCGTGGCCCCTCAGTGAAAGGGGCAGGACAGGACTCAGACAGGGCAGAGGCCGGAGCAGGAGCCGTGAGCCCTCACATGTGCTGAGTCTCACGTCTGTGGCGCGGCTTCATCGCTGCATTCTGTTCAGGGCTGGGGGCTGTGTTGTTTTTTCAGACAGGCTCTCCGTAAGCAGCCCAGGCTGGTCCCTTCCCCACAGTCCCTGCCACATTTCTTCTAGGGAAAGGGCCCATAGTTCTCAGCAGTTGCAGGGCCTGGCGGAGACGCAGAAGAGGTGGGGAGCACTGTTGCCTGGGCCTGGGGCTGAGGTCCCTGCATCTCCACCCCCTCCCAGTGCGAAGACACCCAGCTGGAGCTACAGCAGCCCTGGGCCGGGCCGGGCCGTACTGTCCTGCACTGCCCTGTGCTGAGCTGAGCTGAGCTGTGAGCTGTGCTGTGTGCTGTGTGCTGTGAGCTGAGCTGAGCTGTGAGCTGTGTGCTGTGAACTGAGCTGAGCTGTGCTGCCCAGTGCCGAGCTGAGCTGAGCTGAGCTGAGCTGTGTGCTGTGCTGTGTGCTGAGCTGAGCTGAGCTGTGTGCTGCGCTGCTGTAGCTCCGGGTGGCCTCTCCAGCAGGCATAGTGCCTGGTACTCTTCACCAAACTGCTGAACTGAGAAAACCACAAAGACTCAGTTTGCCTTTCATAGCTGTGTTGACCGTGGCATGTGGTGGACTTTGGGCCACACTCAGTGAGTCCAGGGCCACCCTCCCTGAGTCCAGGGCTACCCCCCGTGAGTTTAGGGTCCCCTCAGTGAGTCCAGGGCCACCCTCCATGAGTTTAGGGTCCCCCTCAGTGAGTCCAGAGCCACCCTCGGCTGCACAGTGAGTCCAGGGTCACCCTCAGTTCAGGGCCACGCTCGGCTCCATGGTAAGGTCAAAGACAGCATGAGTTACAGGGCAAACGGGAGGAGTGAGTGACAAAGCTCTTGCCTGGCCAGCTTTCCGAGTGAGGGACCAAGCACTGCAGAGAAAAGGGGGGGGGGGAAGGGGAGCCCAGGAGGGTGAGCCCTCGAGCCACCTCCACCTTTTCCCTGTGGTCCCTGCATGTGGTCCACGCCAAGGCCGTCCTCCTCGTCCCTGTGCTGCAGGGCGTCTTGTCAGGCACCGTCCTCGCTCCTCCACGTCTCCAGGGCCCTGGAGCTCCCTTTGGAGCACTGTTGGGAGGCAGCGGCCTTGTCTCCTGCTGCCCTGGCCTGGCCTGTGAGCAGCGGCGGTGGTCTGAGGTGTTTGCAGAGGGGAGGACGCCGCTCCATACAGGAGTTCAGGGTGTGCCAGACCCCTCCCCCAAGCAGGGGCTGCTGTCCTGGGTGCTGCGTCCTGGTGTCTGGCACGGAGAGGGGTGCCTGAGGACTCAGCCAGCAGTTGGCAGGGTCTGAGGGCTTCTCGTAGGTCAGCCTCGTAGCAGCCTTGGGCTTTGGGGTGCAAGAGCAGCCCACGGGTCACCTGTAACCCAGCACAACAGCCCAACACAAGACAGCTTAGAACACTTTCCAGGTTCTTTTGGTAGCTGAAATACATGATTTGTTTTTGAAACCTTACTTTTATTTAAACGTGTGGGTGCCCAGGAGGCCAGAGGAAGGCAAGGGGTCCCTCGGAGCTGTGCGTTGGCTGTGAGCATGTGAGTTGCTGGCACTCAAACCGGGGCCTCCAGAGAAGCCGTACACACATTCATGACAGAGCTGCTCTCTCCCTGGTTAGACAGTCTGAGTGTGAACTTTGCAGAGAGCAGTGCTGGTGTCGCTAGCAAAAGCTGGACATACTTGTTGGGTTGTGTCATTGTTACCGTCTTAAAAAAGTGAGACAGGGTCTTTACGTGTAGCGCTGGCTAGCCTGGAACTCACTGTGTAGACCAGGCTGGACTCGTGGATCCCCTGCCTTCCCGGTGCTGGGGTTAAAGACAGCCATCATGACTTTCTGCCCTCACCCTCTCCATTGCACAGATAGGAAACTGAGGCAAGAGGGCTTGAGGGCCAGGGAGACAGGCTTGAGCCCAGCGGCCTCAAGGTGTGGCCCGTGAACGCTTGAGTTGGCTGTCTCCCTTGGCTGTGTGTCCCCGTGGGCAGGACTGAAGCTGTGGTAAAACCACGTCGTCATTCCCAGCCAAGGCCACAGGAGGGAGACGGCAGTGTGGTGGGCTGGGCATGAGCCTTACAGAGGCCGACAGCTCATGTGCCCACGTGTTCCCTGCACAGGGCCTATGTGTTCCGGGCCCAGAGCGCTGAGATGAAGGAGCGAGGGGGCAACCAGACCAGTGGCATCGACTTCTTCATCACCCAGGAGCGGATTGTCTTCCTGGACACACAGGTACCCCCTCATGTCAGAGGGTGGCCTCCCTCCCAGTCACCTCCGCACGTGGCCTGAAGGCTCGAGCAGTGTGCCTCAGGGGTGGCCTGGGCTCAGTGGGGCCCAGATCCTGAGCTTCAGCCTGAAGCTAAACCCTGCCCCAAGCCTGCTCTTTCCTGTCGTGGGAGCTCTGAGGAGCCCCTGGAATTCCTGGGATGAGGTTCTGTCCTTCGGATGGATGTATAGTGGCATGCGGCAGCTTTCCTCGGCTCCTGGGGTGCCTCAGCCTGGCCTCAGGCACGAATGCTGAGGCCCAGCCGCCGCCCTCACCCCGCTCCCGGAAGGCTCTTTCCGGGGGCTCTCTCGGCCTGTTCTCTTGACTTAAAACCATCTTTGAACTGTGCGGCCTTGGTCCTTTTCTGTCTCTGCTCCTGAGTTTCAAAAAAGGCGGGGGGAGGGGGGTCACGCTATCCGCCAGGGGTCCCCAAAGGTGCCCACGGTAAAGTCTTAGCAGTAGTGTGAACACGAGGGCTGAGCTGGGTGCCCTTGGCTGTTAGTGGCTGGGCCCTGTGCACTCCACACTGCTGCCTGTTTGCCTGGCCGGTGCCTCCCTTCCGGAGACCCCCGTGGCACATGGTTGTGGACATTTCCGGTCTCTGCTGCCCCGTCAGCGGCACTGCGGCGTGAACCGCCGAGGCTTGCGCCTGGTCTCACCCGTCAGGCGCTCCCTGGGCTCTGGCCTGACCCGGCACTGGGGAAGTGGAGTTCTGCTTCCGGCATTGGCACAGAGTGCCAGCCTGCATCTGAGGACCCTGCGTATGAACCAGGGTGTGGAGCCTTGGGAGGGACCTGAGCACAGGCAGGCCAGGCTCCGGGCCGGGCCGGCGGCACAGGGAGAGAAGCAAGGTGAGCGGGCCGAGCGCACGTCAGAACAGAGCGCACTGTGGAGCCGGCTAGGATGTCGGGCTGGCTCACAGCTGACCATTTTAGGGAGACTGGCCTGCTACACACACCGATGAATAATGGGAAGTCTTGAAGGGCACGGGCTCGTTCAAGCACCAGGAGCTGTCAGCACCAGGAGCTGCCTCGGGTAGCCGGCACCTGAGAGCAGCAAAGCCCGGGAAGATGGGTCCGCTTTGGAGTTCAGGGTTAGCCCCTCGCTGGGCACTAGTTAGTCATGGTGCCATGCTGCTGGCTGTGCTTTGCCCACAGTGACTTGCCTCACGGTGGCTCTGCCCTGACCCTCCCTCTTCATCTCCTGCAGCCCATCCTCAGCCCATCCATCCTGGACCACCTCATCAATAACGACCGCAAACTGCCCCCCGAGTACAACCTCCCTCACACCTATGTGGAAATGCAGGTGAGGGGCTGGGGGCTTGGAGGGGGCTGGGGTGCTTGGGCTGGGTCAGGGGCTCGGGTTGGGTCCCAGGGAGGGCTGGGGGCGGGGCTGGGCCGGGGCAGCTGAGGATCAGCCCTCACCTCCCACGTCACTCTCCGGCACCCTGAGAGGAATCAGAACACAGGGTCGCACACCAGCATGGCAGCCTCTGCCCGCAGCTGGTCCCCGCGGTCTCCCATGTCCCTCACTGCCCACAGTCCCTGCTGGTCCCCGCAGTCTCCCGTGTCCCTCGCTGCCCACAGTCCCTGCTGGTCCCCGCGGTCTCCCGTGTCCCTCGCTGCCCACAGTCCCTGCTGGTCCCCGAGGTCTCCCGTGTCCCTCGCTGCCCACAGTCCCTGCTGGTCCCCTGCGGTCTCCCGTGTCCCTCGCTGCCCACAGTCCCTGCTGGTCCCCTGCGGTCTCCCGTGTCCCTCGCTGCCCACAGTCCCTGCTGGTCCCCGCGGTCTCCCGTGTCCCTCGCTGCCCACAGTCCCTGCTGGTCCCCTGCGGTCTCCCGTGTCCCTCGCTGCCCACAGTCCCTGCTGGTCCCCTGCGGTCTCCCGTGTCCCTCGCTGCCCACAGTCCCTGCTGGCCCCCGCGGTCTCCCGTGTCCCTCGCTGCCCCACAGTCCCTGCTGGCCCCCGCGGTCTCCCGTGTCCCTCGCTGCCCCACAGTCCCTGCTGGCCCCCGCGGCCTCCCGTGTCCCTCGCTGCCCCACAGTCCCTGCTGGTCCCCGCGGCCTCCCGTGTCCCTCGCTGCCCACAGTCCCTGCTGGTCCCCGCGGCCTCCCGTGTCCCTCGCTGCCCACAGTCCCTGCTGGTCCCCGCGGCCTCCCGTGTCCCTCGCTGCCCACAGTCCCTGCTGGTCCCCGCGGCCTCCCGTGTCCCTCGCTGCCCACAGTCCCTGCTGGTCCCCGCGGCCTCCCGTGTCCCTCGCTGCCCACAGTCCCTGCTGGTCCCCGCGGCCTCCCGTGTCCCTCGCTGCCCACAGTCCCTGCAGGTAGCGGCCTCACGTGTCCCTCGCTGCCCACAGTCCCTGCAGGTAGCGGCCTCCCGTGTCCCTCGCTGCCCACAGTCCCTGCAGGTAGCGGCCTCCCGTGTCCCTCGCTGCCCACAGTCCCTGCAGGTAGCGGCCTCCCGTGTCCCTCGCTGCCCACAGTCCCTGCAGGTAGCGGCCTCCCGTGTCCCTCGCTGCCCACAGTCCCTGCAGGTAGCGGCCTCCCGTGTCCCTCGCTGCCCACAGTCCCTGCAGGTAGCGGCCTCACGTGTCCCTCGCTGCCCACAGTCCCTGCAGGTAGCGGCCTTCCTCTTCACCGTGTGCCATGTGGTGATCGTCGTGCAGGACTGGTTCACGGACCTCAGCCTGTACCGGTGAGCAGGGAGGGCCTTCCCGCCTTCCCACGGCGTGGGCTCTCCTCCGTGTGGGGACGGGGAGTGCGCCTCCGCCACACCTGAAGTCACCCTCACCGAGCTCACCCTGGGGGCCGGGCAGTGGCAGGAGTGCACAGCAGGCTTGTGGCTTCCCCATGGCCGTGCGGATTCCCCCGAGTCCTCCTGGTCCCGTCAACCTGTGCTCCCTCGCTGACACAGGTAGTTAACGGAGTGGCAAAGGGAGCCTGGGAGGGGTGGCTGGACACTGGGAGGGAAGCCTTCGCTGGCACGCCCAGCCATTGGTGGTCCTTGGCCAGCGGGCACAGCTGAGCTCTTGAAGATGGCAGTTCTGGGTGCAGGACAGTCTGTGCCAGGCCCTGCAGAGCACGCCCTGCACAGAGCTCGCCATGCTCAGCCGGGCGCAGCACTGTGCGGCTGGTAGGCCACACCTTCAGGAAGGGCGCCCCAGGCGTCGGGCTGGCCTTGCGTCCTGCACTTGGTGACCCGGCCCTCCCCACACCTGGCTGAGGGCACCGTGTGCACACCTTCTCCAGTGCCAACCTCCCTGTGCCAGCCTCCGGCCTTCCTGCTCTCCCCGACCCCACCATGGCACCTGCCACGCCGAGGACCCACGGGCCTATTGCCTCCCTCTGTGCAGTTCCCAGCTCCTGCGGGGTCGCGCACAGGCGCGTGCAGAGGGCTCAGGGCCAGGCTAGCTCACCTGGGAGCTCTGTTTCCCGGCAGCCATGTTTTCCAGCTGTCGGAGTGTCTGGTCCCTTGGGGAAAAGGTGGTAGATGCTGGGGACAAGAGTCCTGCCTGAGCAACTCTGTGCCAGGCAAAGCAGGGGCGAAGAGGCGGATGCCTGGGTCAGAGCGCCGAGGGTGAATCCCAGCGCCTCTTGGGTGCCCACCTGCCTTGGTTCCTCACTCTGCAGACTCGGTGAGTCAGCGCAGAGTACCCGGCCCCATCCCTGGGATGGCACAGTACCCGTCCGCCTGGTGACGGGCACGGCGCAGTGCCTGGTACACAGGCAGCACCTGGTCAGTGGTCACTTGGCATTGGGCCTAGTGCGGGGTCTTCCCAACCTGAGTGACTGCGCTCTAGTCACCCCTCCTGCCATCCCTGACTGAGTCATACAAGTAAACCAAAGACCCCCGTGCCGGGCCCTGGGCACTCAGGTGGAGAACCCAGAGCAGGTGCCCGCTGTGGCGTTGGCGGTCTGCCAGGGTCTGCAGCAGGTCTGCTTGGAAGCCGTGTCTGCCCTTGCGGCTGGGAAATGCTGTAGGTCAGGGCTCAGCAGCCTCACTCCCGTTAGGTACGGGTCTGTCTGCTGTCCCACACTTGGAAATGTTGGGAATAGCACGGGTGAGAACAGCTCCCGGGAGACCTGTGCGCAGATGCCTACAGCAACTTCGTTCTTGAAGGCTGCTCAGAGCAGCCAGCGCGCCTTGACAGGCGAGAGGCTGTCCAGACAGTGCGTGTTCTTCAGCGTGAGACAAGTGTCCAGCTGTGAAGGGAGTGGAGGAACCTTGAATGCACATTGTTAAGACGCTGCAAAGTGTGCGCTCCGGCCACATGACAGCCTGGAGGAGGCAAAGCCAGGGACAGTTCGGGGACTCCAGTGAAGGGACCCCACCCAAGCCTGCTGTGCTGGGCCTCCTCACCCAGGCTGAGTGCCTGCACCAAGGTGGCCACGCATGTCTCAGGAATCTGTGAGGAGGCTGGCTGTGCGAGGCAGAGCATGGCATGCTGCTCTGTGAACCTAAACTGGGCCAGAAAGTGGGTTTGGGGTTTGTTGGCTAGTTTATTCTTGGTTTGTTCTCAGGAGGGCAGGGGCTCAGTGTCTGTGTAGCTCACACTGGCCTCAAGCCCCGAGTGGCTGGGACTAGACACATGCTGATAAACCCGACTTTAAATGCGCACACACACACACACACACACACACACATCCATCATGGAAAAGATAGTGCGCAGTGACACAGGTGTCTGTGCGCTGGGGTCCTGACTGGAAAGTCGGTGAGGAGCAGAACCATCAGAACCGAGGGCACCCTTCCCAGCATGTGTGCGAGCGTGTGCAAGCATGCTCACCGCCCTCACTCCACACCTGCAGGTTCTTGCAGACGGCAGAGATGGTGAAGCCGTCCACCCCGTCCCCCAGCCACGAGTCCAGCAGCTCCGCGGGCTCCGACGACGGCACCGAGTACTACCCCCACGTTGGTGAGCGCAGCTCTGGGGCGGGCAAGGGGGAGGGTCAGCCGGCCTCGATGGGAGAAGGAGCCGGGCTGTGTCTCGGCCCTGGGGCCGCAGGGCTGGAGAAGTGAGCTCTGGCTGCCGCCTGCCCACTCGCCGGCTTCCCCTCCAGCCCTGCGTCCTGCCCTCTCTGCCCTCACGATGCCCTGAAGTTCTTCTCAGGGCAGGTGCACGCACCCGCCCCCAGTCTCCCGTCACGCCCCGGATCCCACAGCCGTCCCTGCCTGTCCTTCCGCCGGGCCAGGGGTCCTCCTGGACGGTAGCCTTCCGGTCCCCAGAGCTGCCCTGCGGTGGGCCGGGTCGCGGGCGGAGAGCTGACCTTGCCTGTCGTCCAGTCTTCCTGCAGAACAAGGCGCGCAGAGAGGACTTCTGCCCCCGCAAGCTGCGCCAGATGCACCTGATGATCGACCAGCTCATGGCCCACTCCCACCTGCGCTACAAGGGTGAGCACGCTTGAACCCTCACACCCTCTCTCCTGGACCCTCACACCCCACACCCCACACCTGGCCCTCACACCCCCACACCCACACCCCTATACCCTCACACCCTCCCTCCTGGACCCTCACACACCCACACACCCACACCCCTATACCCTCACACCCCCACACCCTCACACCCCCACACCCCACACCCCACACCTGGCCCTCACACCCCCACACCCACACCCCTATACCCTCACACCCTCCCTCTTGGACCCTCACACCCCCACACCCCCACACCCTCACACCCCCACACCCCCACACCCTCACACCCCTACACCCTCACACCCCCACACCCCCACACCCCCACACCCTCACACCCTCACACCCCCACACCCTCACACCCCCACACCCCCACACCCTCACACCCTCACACCCCCACACCCTCACACCCCCACACCCCCACACCCTCACACCCCCACACCCTCACACCCCCACACCCCCACACCCCCACATCTTCACACCCTCACACCCCAGCCCTCACAGCCTTGGGTGAGCACTTGGCCCTCACAAGTCACAGGCAGAGCCGGCAGAGGCCACAGAGCCGGCAGAGGCCACAGAGGCCGCAGGGCAGGCAGACTTCCTCCCAGAGCACAGCTGACGCTGAGGTCTGCTCCCCAGGGACGCTGTCCATGCTACAGTGTAACATCTTCCCTGGGCTGCCGCCCGACTTCCTGGACACCGAGGTCAACCTGTTCCTGGTGCCCTTCATGGACAGTGAAGCCGAGAGCGAGAACCCCCCGAGAGCAGGTACGGGGACCCTGGGACATCTGACCACAGCAGACTCCTGCCCGTGGCTGGGAGAAGGCCGGTCTGGGCCTTCCTCGGGGCCAAGTTCAGGAGCGCCTCTGACCACCACACTGCTGCAGGGCCCGGCTCCAGCCCCCTCTTCTCCCTGCTGCCCGGGTACCGCGGCCACCCCAGCTTCCAGTCGTTGGTGAGCAAGCTCCGCAGCCAGGTGATGTCCATGGCACGGCCGCAGCTGTCGCACACCATCCTCACCGAGAAGAACTGGTAAGGTGTTCGGAGAGAGGGACCCCTTGGCGCAGCTGGGAAGGCGCTGTGTTGGGGCAGCTCCGTCAGCCCTGGCTCTCCAGGCCTTGGTGGTGGGCTGCCGCCAGGCCAGGAAACCACCGCGTGATAGCCTTGGTCCAGTTCTGGGTTTTCTTCTGGAAGAAATTTAGGGCATGGTAGTTCATGCCTGTAGTCCCGGCCACCACAAGAGCCTTAGCGGGAGGATCACTGCGCCTTCCAGGCCAGCCTGGTGTACACAGGGAGACCCTGCCTAGAAACAGATTAGACTCAAAGCACGCGTCGCTCAGCTGAGTCACGTCCTGACTGCTGCTGCTTCCAGCTGGAAGGTCAGTGAGCCTGGCGGAGCTGGGAGATGTGCTTAAGGCTGAGTGCCCCAAGAGTCCCGCTAGTGCTGGCCCTCCTCCCTGCCTGGCACGCTCCCCTACGCTGCGCCCACCCGCTGCCAGGCCTGTGTGTAACCCACAGGGGAGCAGCACCCAATGGGCCTGCTGGGAGAGAGCCAGGAACCAGAGCAGGGTGGCCTGGGGCGGTCCCCACTCATGCCCTGCTGTCACTGAGGTGGTTGGGAGCACGACCGGAGCACGGAGCACTCAGGGCAGAGCTTGGTCCTGCCGTTGGCTGAAGCAGGCCATACCGCAGAGCCCAGCCCTTCATCCGAGCCCCGTCCTCAGCCTCCCACGGAAAGCAGGACCACCCTGTCAGGGTGGGCACCGTGGCTGTGGGCTGGGGACTTCCTTGGGCCTCAGCGTCCGTCCACTCTGACAGCAGCCCTCCCTCCCCCAGGTTCCACTACGCAGCCCGGATCTGGGATGGGGTGAAGAAGTCCTCAGCCCTAGCCGAGTACAGCCGCCTGCTGGCCTGAGGCCCACACAGGAGAGGCGCTCCTGTCCGTGGGCCGTCTGTGGACAGCCAGGCCACACAGCCATCCCCCAGCCGGGAGCAGAGCGCAGGCCTGCAGAGGGCTTGTAGCATCCTGCCAGATGTGAGGTGCTGGAGGCCAGTTCCCCTCTCTAATGGGGCTGTCGGGGTGACCAAGAGATCAGCCTGCCATGAGCAGCCCTTCCCAGGTCTCCACAGAGACAGGCAGCAGGAGACAGGGGAGTCCCAGGAAGCCTTCCCTGGGGAAGGGCTGGGCGCAGCTTCAAATAAAGGTGGTCACAGGCCCCTGTGCTGGCTTCTTCCCCTCCTGGAATCATCTGGGACACGGGGCAGCTGGTCCCGTCTCTAGAGCCCTCAAAGGACAGCTCCTGTCTTAGGCCGAAGGGTAGATTGTCCGGTGCAGCGGCTCGGCCTATATGCCCAGCGGTAGCTGAAAACAGGAGGATCAGGAGTTCAGGGCCAGCCTTGGCCTAGCCTCAGAAAACAAAGCAGACATGCCGGGGCTGTGGAAGCGGCTCTGCTTGCCCTTGGCCCTCTTGCCCTGTGGACCCACTGATTCTCCTTCAGGCCCCAGGCGCTGTGTGTGCCCTCCTTTGCTCGTTTGCACATGGCAGTCTGCTTCCCAAAGCAGGTCTCCAGGTGAGCCCGGAGCCCAGCCGGTCCTTTCACCACAGCACTCCAGCCTGCCTGGCCGTACCGTGCACCCTGGAGCCACAACCGTTCTGTCCGGTCATGGCCAAGGAGCACAGTGCGGGCAGGCCCCGTGGGGAGTCTGCAGGTGTGCAGAGAGTGAGGTTGGGGTTGGGGAGCCCCGAGACTCGGGGCTCACTGGCACTCGCTTCCCCTCTGGGTTCTTGCTTCGTGCAGATGATTTGTTTTCTTTTAGCAAAGACTTTTCTGCTTTACAAACAGTGGAGAGTGGTGCAGCACCCTGCACTGGCCACACACACCTTTGCACACACGCCTTTGCGCAGGACCTCCGTGTCACCCGCAGTGTTCCCTGAGTTGCCTGCGTTGTCCTCAAGATGAAGACACCGTCTCTCTGTGGAGCTGCCCCGGCCGGGTGGGCCTTTCCTCTTAGCTCTGCTCTGCCTTCCTGGCCTCTGCCTGTAACCAACACCGACGCCCCATGACGGCCCCTCCCAGAAGAGCCCGGGGACGCACCCTGTGCCTGCTTTCGCATCTTCAGTCCGGAGAGACTGGTGTGTGACCTTCAGATGGCCCTCAGGCCTGGGCCCTCACCTGCCTGCTCCCAGCTGGAACCCTCCTGCTGCCCTCTCCACCCAGGGTGGCCCAGCTCTTCCCTGCCAAAGCCACAGCTCACGCCACACACGGGAACGCGTGCCCTGAGTCCCGGTGCTCACAGCCCGCTGGAGACTTGAGGGTGCTGTGAGATCAGAGCCTGTCTCAGGGACCTGAGAAGACACCAACCTGAGCTCGTCCTGGCTGCAGGGGGTGGGAGGAGCAGGAAGCCTGCACCACCCAGCCTGGGCAGGCAGCTGTGTGCCCTGCTGCTGGGTGGGCTCCATGGGCAGCACAGTGCGTCTGGGGATGGTGAGGGAGGTGCCGTGTGTGCCAGGGCAGTGCCAGCAGAGGTGCCCATCAGCGGTGTCGCGTTTGTGGAGGGCTGGTTGAGTGTGACAGGAGTCGGGTGATGACTTCAGAGCTGGGTGTGAAGCCAGGTCCCCGGCACTCCCTCTGGCGGGTTGAGCACTGGCCATGGGGCTGCGGAGAGCTCAGGGGTGGCCGGGTGAGCACCAGAGGCGCCTCCTGGTTCTCGGCTAGTGGACGTCAGGTGTAACCACCGCCAGCAGGGCGATGGAGACGCTGCCCACTGCCTGGCCCACTGGCCGCTGCCTTTCTTACCCTCTAGGGAGCAGAGTGTGTGGCTAAGGATGCCAGCCCTGGAACCAGGCTGCCTCTGTTCAGATCCCAGCCCTGCCAACTGCACGTGACCCTGGGCAAGGGACCAGACCTCTTTGGGCATGTCTCTCTGTGAAGCAAGGTTTCTGACCGGTGCCTCTGCTGCCAGCTCCTCAGAGCCTTGGCTTGGCAAATTTCCTCGTGGCTGACCAGGGCAAGATGGCCAGCTGTTGGGAAATGGTACTGGGCATCTGCCTAGAATTCCCCAGTGAGGGGCTGGGGTGTGGCTCAGTGGCAGAGCATTGGAGAGGCACCCGGTTTACTTTTTCTTCTCGATAAGTAAATAAAGAATGATGATAATCACAGTGACAGTGTTGACAGTACTTGAGGCCTTGCCAGCTGCAGAACTAAGAACAATATGGCTGCCTCTTATTAACATATGTTCACCAATAGTCCTGGCTCATGACGGCCAAGAAGGAGATTCCCCGCCTACTCACACTGGCACTGAGAGGAGCAATGACGGGCTGAGGCCACCAGCTAGCTAGTGTATAGAGTATTAGGAACGGGGCCCAAAGCCCTGCCTCAGTCTTCCACGTGCTGGCCTTACAGGCCTGCGCCTCCATGAGGGGACGGAGGGGTGAGGGGACAGATGTGGAAGGGGCCTGTGAAGGTCTGCTTTTTTTTATGTGTCTGTGTATCCCTTGGGTGTGTGGTGCCCACGCAGGCCAGAGGCGTGGCTGTGGGGTGGCGGGACCCAAGCCCAGGTTCACAAAAGCCACCAGGGCTCTTGGCCTCTGAGGCAGCTCTCCGGCCGAGCTGGGGCTTTGGTTTTAGGGTGCTTTGTTTTCTCTTGCGGCACAGCTGCAGTTCAGATTCTCAGTGTAGCCGAGAGCCTCGAACCCTTGACCCTCCACCTCTGCAGCAAGCTCGGCCAGGAGGGCTCCTGAGGAATTGGCAGAGAGGCCTCCCGGGAAGGAGGCGCACACACAAGCTGGGCGCCCTGAGTTCAGTTCCCAGAGTCACATAAAGATGGGAGGAGAGAACTGGGTGATGGGTGCTCACACACACACACACACACACACACACGAGGGGCGGGGGGAGGAGGAAAGACCCTCCACTAAGCAGTGGGGGTCCCTACTCCATCTTCTCCCAGGGGAAGGGACCCAGAGTCGGGGGGCGGGGGCGGGCAGCGCCATCAGCCATCCATGGATCCTGGAGTCCTGGGGAAGCAGATGGCGCCCACTTGGGTGAGCCCGGCTCCCGTGTCCCGCACCCCCGTCTGCCACCGGCCTGTGCGGTCTCCAGAGCCTTCCTGACGCTGGCAGGGTTCCTGCAGTGTAGCTCCAGGCTGGACCCCAGCCCTCCCTCCCCCTTGCAGCCAGGCTCCCCAGCCCCACCCCGCAGCCGGCTCCGCGGGCCTGTCTCTGCTGCTGAGGCCGCCCGCTCCCGGGAGCCTGCCAGCCGGCCCAGGACCTCCAGGACCCACCGGTCACCCGGGCACGGGCAGCCGGTCCCGTCCACGCCCCTGCCACCGCTCCGTGAGCCACAGCTTTCACGTCTCGCCTCACTGGCTGGCTCTGCGGCTCTGGAGTGTGCGTCCCTCCCAGACACGCTGGCCGCCCAGCGAAGACCAGCCTCCAAAGCCGGGCCTCCGAGGCTTCTGCGCCCGCGGAAACTTTTAGTGATTTTTTTCAAGGTCGGGCTTCTCTGAGTGGCGCGGCCGCCCTGGAACTGCAGACCGGGCTGCAGCTCAGGATCTGGGGCTAGAGCGTGCACCAGCGCCCCTCTCTGGGAGGGTCAACACTTGGACCTCTGCCAGCGGGGGTTCAGGCTCGGGCAGGCCGGTGTCCTCTTCACCGGGAGCCGGGTCCTCGCCGGCACAGAGTGCACGGTGTGAGGGTCGCCTGGGTGCAGCTGGGCGAAGGCGTAGGGCGGGGCCCGGCTCCAGGCCCAACATCTAGTTCTCTCTCACACACACACAGAGCGCACGCGCCGGCCTCCCGGGCATTTGAGACTCCTGTCTTGAAGGGGAGCCCGGGGCGCCCTCCGCCCCTCGGCCTCCGATTCCTGTTACCCCAGTCCGTGTGCTTCCCTCCCAGCGCCTCCACGCCACGGTGCGGGCTCCACCCTGTTCACGCCACGGTGCGGGCTCCGCCCTGTCCAAGCCCATCGTTTGGGCTACTCCCACGACCCCTTTACGCCCACCCCGCTGGCCCCGCCCCGTCCACGCCCTCTCCTCGCTCTCCCCGCAGGCCCCGCCCCCTCCACGCCTTCCCCACTGGCCCCGTCCACGCCCTCCCCGCGGACCCCGCCCCGTCCTCGACTTCTCCTCGCCCGCCCGCCCGCTCGCAGCACCACAGGAGCCGGGTTCGGTCGTGCCGTTTTGGTTTTTGTGGAAGGGCTGGGCGCGGGGGTTAGGTGGAAGCGGGGCGGGGCGGGCGGGCGGAGGCCGCGCTCTCATTTGTCGTCCGACAAGTCACGCCTCTTCCAGCTGTCCAGGATGTACTTGAGGAGGAGGCCGAGCTTCCGGCGCGTGGACAGCGGCGCCTCCTCGCTGGCGCCCTCGGCCGCGGCCCGCTTCTCCACGCCGCTGTCCCCCGCCGCCTCCAGGCTCACCTCGGCGGGGCTCTCGTCCTCCTCCAGCGCCTTGATGCGCACGCGCTGCGCGTCCTCCGCCATCTCGTTGAGGCAGCCCTGCAGCATGGTGTAGACGGTGCCGAAGCTGATGCCGCCGGCCACCAGCGTGCCGAACACGGGGATGCCGCGCTCGAAGGCGCGCGCCACGCGCATGGCGCCGTCCGACGACTGCGAGTAGAGGCGCAGCACCGTCTCGGGCGACACCTCGTTGGCCAGCGGCGAGCGGATGACCGAGCGCAGGTCGCCCGCCTGCTTGCCCACCTGCTCGGCCAGCTTGGCCAGCGAGTCGTCGTCCAGGCCGAAGCTGCGGTGGTAGCCGCGCAGCGAGCGGATGAGCAGCGCGTCGTCGTAGGCGGCCGCCAGCCCCGGCACGGGCAGCGCCTGGATCACGCCCGACACCAGCGCCGTCTTGAGCACCTGCTCCTGCAGCATGTCCTTCTTCTTCTGCAGCGCCTCCAGCGAGATGTCGGGCAGCGACAGCAGCCCCGCGTGGCGCCGGTGCGCCGGCAGGTCGTGCTCCCAGGTGGACACGAGCAGCGGGAAGTCGTAGCGCGCGGGCGACAGGTTGGACACCAGGAAGATGCGCGGCTCGTGCACGCCCGCGGCGCGCAGGCGCTCGGCGCAGTGCTCGCGGATCTCCTGCAGCACGGCCGCCTCGCTGAAGCCCGACGGCCGCTGGCTGCGCGTGGCCGCCAGGTCCTCGTCCACCTTGGTGCGCACGAAGTAGAACTTCTTGCCCTGGCGCAGGATCTCGGCCGCCAGGCGGCTCTCCACGGCGCCGCAGCGGCGCGGCGACACCAGCAGGAAGAAGTCGTAGCGGCCGAAGTCCACCTCCTTCAGGTACTTGTCGGCCGAGCAGCCCGGCGAGCCGGCGCCCGGCAGGTCCCACAGCGTCACGTCGGGGAACTGCGGGTGCGGGTAGGGCGACGGCTGCATGGTGGTCTCCACCACGCCCGTGAGCGCCGCGCCGGGGTCCTCGGCCCCCAGGCCGCGCAGCGCGTTGATGAGCGACGACTTGCCGGCGCCCGACTCGCCCGTGACGCCCACCTCCAGCCGGGTGCTCTCCGTGGTGGCCAGCAGCTCCCGCAGGCGCGACGCGGCCTGCGGGATGTCGCCCGACTCGAAGGCCGAGCGCAGCGCCTCCAGCTCCTCCTTGGCCATGAGGATGGTGGTCTCCTCCTCGGGCACCGCGGGCAACTTGGACGTCGCCATGGCGCGGGGCTGGGCGTTAAGGCGGGGACAGTCACAGGGGGCGTGACTTCTCGGCGTCTGCAGGGGGTGGGGGGAGACAAGAACGGGCGCGCTGGGCCGGGGGTGTGTGTGTGGGGGGGTACGGGCCGAGGCCTCTCCTCCTCTCTCCCTCCTCCTCTTCCTCCTCCTCTCCCTCCTCTCCCTCTTCCTCCCCTCCCTCCTCCCCTCCTTCCTCCCCTCCCTCCTCCTCTCCCTCCTCTTCTTCCTCCTCCTTTCTCTCCTCCTCCCCTCCCCTCCCTCCTCCTCTCCCTCCTCCTCCCCTCTCTCCCCCTCTCCTCCTTCCCCTCTCCTTTCTCTCCTCCTCCCCCTCTCCTTTCCCTCCTCCTCTCCCTCCTCCTTGAGGCCTCTCCTCCTCTCCCTCCTCTCCCTCTCCCTCCACCTTCCCTCCCTCCTCCTCCCTAGAACGATGCCCGGCTGCACTTTTGGCCCCAACACTGGGCGTCTGGGGCTGACAGAGCTAACAGCAGCTCTGGCCTAGGCTGGCCTTGAACTCGTACACCTCGCACACTGAGTCCGTGGCTAGCCATGCCTTCACAGCCACACTCTGTCCCACAAACCGCAACAAGAAGCCAGGTGTTCCCAGCACTCGGGAACTGGAGGCAGGAGGGTCACTGGAAGGGCGCCCTGAGCTACACAGGGAGAGGTCAGGGCTAGCCTGGGCTACATGCAACCCTGCATCAAAACAGGAACCCAGACACAGTTAGGGTGAGAGTGTCAAAGGCCCGGGTTCCTGGGCCACCTGGGCCACTGACTTGCCTTGTGACCAGGGTCATAATATCCCGACAGCCTACTGAAGATGCTGTGTGAGCGGTGTGTGTGTGTGTGCGGTGTGTGTGTTTGTGCAGTGTGAGCGGTGTGTGTGTGTGTGTATGTGTGTGTGTGTGTGTGTGTGTGTGTGTGTGGTGTGTGTGTGTGCTTGTGTGTGTGCGCATGCGCACATGTGTGGTAACCGAGGAAGGGAACAGCGTTGTGAGGCTGTGTGCTCTGAGCCCAGAGTGAAGTCGGATGGTCCGCTAAGACCGAACCCTGATGGTTCCTTACAATATCTGGGTTGCGCAGGGCCTGCGGCCCAGGCTGGCCTGGAATCACTGGGGTGCTGGCCCTCCAGGTGAGAGCCACCAAGCTCATTCTTCCAAGAGCCACCCCGTCTCACCGCGGCCAGGCCTCCCAGCCTTTGGTTGGTTTGACACAGGGCTTCTCTGTGTGGCCCTGGCTGTCCTGGACCAGGCTGGCCTTGAACTCACAGAGATCCGCCTGCCTCTGATTCCCCAAGTGCTGGGATCGCAGGCTTGCGCTGCCACACCTGGCTAAGCCACTCTTCTCAATGCCGTGGGAGCCAGTGTGAGGTTCGGGGTCACCACATCCGGCCACCTCGGCCTCATTTCCTCCTCTGTGAGCTGTGGCTGTAAGTCCCTGAGACTGGGGAGTTCCCACAGCCGGGGCCACTAACGTCCACACACCCGGGGCCACTACACAGCGGGGCCACTAATGCCCACACAGCTGGGGCCACTAACATCCAGTGCTGATTAATGGCTGCACTCCCTGCCTGGCTCGGCTGCTGATGCTGGGCTTCCGTCCTCCGGAGCTCCAGTGCCTCCTCAGAGGCGTCCTGGGCCACCTAGATTACCCCAGTCGGCAGTGAGGACACTAGTCGGCCCGCGGCCTCCTGCTCCCCCGGCCTGGCCGAGGCTGGCTCTGCTGGACGCTCCGGCCTGTCCCCAGGGTCTGTCACTCCTCAGACTCCGGAGCCTTCCTGGGGGCGCCCCCCCATCCCTCCTTGTCGCCCCGAGTTCCCTCTTTCCCTCTTCTCATGCGTGCACCAGGCAGCCCACACAGTCACTCACCAGGTGTGGTGGTGCCTGTCGTAACCCTAGCACTTAAGAGGCTGAGACACGGAAATCAGGAGCTCAAGGCCAGCCGGGGCTATGGAGTGAGTCCTGTCTCAAACAAACCAGCAGCACCACCCCTCTCTGCGACCCCAGTGAAACCTTACAGAGAAACACCCTTTAAATGAGGAGAGAACCCTGGCTCGATCACACAAGGGGGCGAGCTCCTCTCAGAGGCAGTCAGCCCTCCGGGGTCCCTTAAGCCTCTCCTCTCTCTCTCTCTCTCTCTCTCTCTCTCTCTCTCACACACACACACACACACACACACACACACACGCACAGACACACCTCCCTCCAGGCCCTCCTCCTCCTCTTCCCCCTCCTCCCCCTCCTCCTCCTCCTCCTCAGCTGCCCGCCCATCTGCTCGTCCTTCCCCGGCCTCGGCCTCGGCCACCCCTCCCCAGGCCCCCTCCCTGAGCTACCTCAGGTGTGACCTGATCCCAGCAGCTAGAGGCAGGACAGTCAGCAGTGCGGGTCGGGACAGGGACCTTTGGAAGCTGGGTCTGTGGCTGAGCCGCAGGGCCCGCCTGGAGAGCTCGGCCCCTCAGGGACTCACCTGCCCTGCAGGCTCTCCCTCTCCCCTCCCAATCTCCCCGCTTGGTGGGGGCTCCTCCCCCGCTTAGCCCTGATCACACCCCGTTGCTAGGACCCATTATAACAGTGAGCCCCGGCCCATTGGCCAGCGGGCTCCGTGTAACAATGAGGCGATGAGGTCAGCGGGCAGGGGGCAGAGGCCACCCGGCCAGGCCCAGAGCCTCCGTGCCACGCTGGGCCCTCAGGGGCCCTTTCCTAACCGGCTTGCTCAGGCCCCTGTGGTGCGAGGTGCAGCTTGCGGGTGGAGGGTTTGGCTGGCGGGCCTGAAGCCTGGATGTCATCCTCAGGGCCAGCTACGCCCAGCACGGCGCACACAGCCAGTAAACCACTCTCAGCCACGGGGGGGCAGGAGGGTTAGAGGTCAAGGCCAGCCTGGGTTTCATGAAACCCCAATTTCAAAACAAAACCCTGAGTCAGTAAGAGAAACCCACCGCCCAGCAAGGAGTCCCCAAATAGCAGCTGAAGCTCCGGCCTCGCCCTGTCTACCCCAGAGCCCAGCGGCCTCCGAGGCAGCCTTGCCCCGGGCACACCCATTGCGTACCCCTCAGGGGTCCCTCGGGGTGGGGGGCATTAGCTGGGCCAGCACTGCCCGGGACAGGAGGAAACCGGCAAGGGGGGCCAGGCCACGCCTGGAAGCCCAGTGCTTGGGGGTAGGTTCAAGGACAGCCTCCCCCACATAGCCAGCCTGGGCACGAGAGACACACACACACACACACACAGCGGGAAAGCAGAGAGAATGGCTCAGTCCGAAGTGTTTGCCTTGCAAGCACAAGGACCGGAGTTCAAGTCTCAGAACCCAAGTGAAAGCTGCTGGGGGGAGGGGAGAGGCGCTCATAGCCCCAGCACTAGACACAGAGTCCTGGGGTTCCCTGGCCAGAAAGTGTCACCTGATTAATGCTGCAGACCAGTGAGAAGTCCTTGCCTGGAAGGAGGCAGGCGGGTAATGAGGGAGGCTGTCCCGGCTCACACACACATGCACACACGCACACACATCATAAACAGAGCCCGCCCCTGCTCCGGCCTGCACCACCCGCAGCCCACAGGCCCTGGGTAGCCGCCCCAGGCCGGGCACACTCAGCTGTTTGTGGTAGCGCACACCCATTAGCCCAACACGCAGGCGGGGGCAGGGGATCAGGAGTTCAAGGTTACACTCAGCGAGTTTGAGGCCGGGTCTGAAAACAAGCTAAGAGAGACTGGACAGCCGGGCCAGCAGCGGGCCGAGGCCAGGGCCCTTGGTGGGAGCTGGGAGGGGGGCAGAGAGCTCCAGAGAAGGAGGAAAAGGCGGGGAAGGTGAAACAGGAGGCCCAGCGATGGACAGTGCGCCACCCACGGCTCCAGCTCCAGGCTGGAGCGCCATGAGTCAGGACATGGGCTCGAAGGTGCTTGAAGAGGAGGGAGGGAAGGTCTCACTAGGTGGCACGGGTCCGCCAGTCTGGCTTCGTGGGAAGCTGCGGCAGGAGGGTCACCAGTTCCAAGCGCGCTGCTGAGGGATTCAAGGTCAGCCCAGGACACTTGCTGCTCCAAGATAGACAACAAGCCGCTGTGATGGCTGTGTCTGGGATCCCAGCACTCGGGGGCAGGGGCAGGAGGATAGCCATGAATCCAAAGCCAGGTTCAGGTACACAGGCCAGGGTAACGTGAGTGCCTACCTCAAACAAACAAAAAACAATAATTAAAGATGAATGAAGGCCGGGCACGGTGACAACTGGGAGGCAGAGGCAGGAGGATCGCTGTGAGTTCGAGGCCAGCTGGTGTATAAAGTGAGTCCAGGACAGCCAGGGCTACACAGAGAAACCCTGTCTCGAAAAAAAATAATAAGTGAAACAGAGGGCTGAGGTGTAGCTCAGCAGTAGAGCACTTGCCCAACCCCTAGATTTAGTTCCCAATTCCACAAAAAAGAGTTGGGGACAGGATGCCCACAGGGGAGGGTCAAGACACCCACTGCGAGGGGTCTGGGGACCCTGGCTGCTCCCAGGACCCTCGCTCTCCCTGCCTCTCCAGCCTGTGGTCCCTGGGCACCGGGGTGCCTGGCTCTCCTGCCTGTGGTCCGTGGGCATTGGTGTGCCCGGCTCCCTCAGCACCTCCCAGCCAGGCTCCAAGGGGCTTCCTTCTGTGCATTTTCTAGGCCAAGCTTTGGCTTCTGCAACTCAAAGGCCCCTCTGGCCATGCCAGGAGCCTCCAGGGGTGGGGACAGAGGCCCCAACAGGGAACACATTGGCGGAGCTAGGGCAGGAGAGGCTGCTGCCCACCTGATTAACATTCCCAAGCCCAGGCAGCTGCAGAGACAGAGTCAAAAACAGTCCCAGATGCTCCCAGCACTGAGCAGGCTGTGGCGCGGGCCCACGATGCCTTCCCCAGACTCGCAGGCGCGTGCAAGGCCCAAGCAGGGAAGGAGAGATTCGCAGAACCAGCAAACACAGTGGCGCGGAACATGTCTGCAGACAAGCCGCGGGCTGGAGAGATGGCTCTGCGGCTAAGGGCACCAGCGGCCCTGCAGAGGACTCAGGTTCGGTTCCCAGGGCACACGTGGTGGCTCACCAATGTCTGTGTCTCCTGTCCAGGGAATCTCACCCTCTTCTGCCATCCGTGAACATGCGCACATACAGACATGCAGACATACAGACATGCAGGCAAAATACCCAGACGATAAAATAATATCAGTATAATTCAATAAAACTAAATCAGTTAGCCACAGAGAAATAAGCTTAACCAGCTCTGCTTGCCTTTCTAAGAACATTAATGAGCCAGGCACGGTGGCACACGCCTGTGATCCCAGCACTCGGGAGGCAGAGGCAGGTGGATCCTGTGAGTTCGAGGCCAGCCTGGTCTACAGAGAGAATCCAGGACAGCCAGGGCCACACGGAGAAACCCTGTCTCGGAGGTGGAGGAGTGACTCAGCAGATAAAAGATCTTGCTGACAAGGCTGAGAACCCACATTTGATCCCAAATTTGATGGTGGGTGGGTCGAAAACCGACCCCCACCGCTTGTGCTCTGACCTCCATACACACCACACACACACACACAATTGCCTTTTTAAAAAAAATGATGCAGCCATGGTTCTGGAGAGGTTAGAGCAGTGGCTGCTGTTCCAGAGGTCCTGAGTTCAATTCCCAGCACCCACATGGTGGCTCACAACCATCTATAGTGAGATCTGGCGCCCTCTGCTGGCGTGCAGGCATCCATGCAGTTAGTACATTGTATAAATAATAAATCTTTAAAAAATGTTTTAAAAGATCAGCCTCGTGCTCACACCTGCCATCTAAGCCCTTCCTTGGGAGATGGAGGCGGGAGGGTGCTTGGGGCTACTTGGCCTGCCCCTCCCTGCCTGGCACGCTCAGGTGGCCGTGCCCAGCCTGCACACAGGTGTTGAGACGTGACATTACCCCCATGCCCAGCGAGGACCCTCACTGGCTGGGCTGTCTCCCAGCTCACGTTTAAGCCATTTCTATTCAGCTTAATTTAATTTTCTAAAGAGCTCAGCAACAGAGTACATGCTTGGCACACGGAGAGTGAAGGAAGGGAGAGGGGAGAGAGGCAGGAGGAAGAGGAGGGGCGACGCCCGCCCTCCTTCCCAGCGTGACCAAACCTGAGATGCCTGAGGTTGGCAGACACATCCGTTTTGATCCCAGTAACGGGGAAAATGCTGCTGCCAGCAAAGCCGAGACACGACGTCTCCTTATCACCCGGTGTTTATTCTGGGACGGCCGGAGGAGCTCTCGGATCTCGGTTAGAAAACACAGATTCTTATCACACATCAGTCCTACACTCACAAAAATAGAATGGCTCACACTGCCGCTGCCGCCCGGGGAGGCAGAGAGGGAGAACTGAGCCCCTGTGAGCCGCGCAGTGGGACCCTGAATCTACACCCAGCAGCATCTGGCTGGGCGTGGTGGCGCATGCCTGAGATCCCAGCACTCCAGAGGCAGAGGCAAGAGGAGCTCTCTCAGCCTGGTCTACAGAGAGAGTCCAGGACAGCGGGGCCACTCAGAAACCCCGAAGGATGGGAGGGTGAGCTGGCTCAGTAGATAAAGGCCCGTACCAGGCAATCACGAAAACCTGAGCTGGATCCCTAGGAGAAAACAGTCACAGAAGCTGCTTTTTGACCTACACATGCACTGAAGTAAGACAAAAGCAGACGACAGCCGTCTAAAGCTCTTCTCCCTCTCGCCCTTCCCAGCCTGGCCAGGCTTGCCACACACAACGCCTTTTCACTCCTCTGTTCGTTGGAGCCCACCCCTTTTTTGACAAAATCTCCTGTAGCCCAGGCTGGCCTTGAGCCGTGGAGCTGAAGACCTTGAGCTCTTGAACTCTGACCTCACTGGCACCTTCTGGAACAGCAGGGTGCCTGTGGAGGTGGGTGTGTGGGTGAGATCGTCCTCCAGGGTCTTCACTCAAACCCTGGCTCTGGGCCCCAGGCAGGGCCGACACGGCGGAGAAGTCCTCATAAGACTTGCCATGTAGCCCAGGCTGCCCCTTGTTTTGTGTTTTAAGTCCCCCGGCAGGGTTTCTCTGTGTAGCCCTGGCCGTCCTGGACTCGCTCTGTGGACCAGGCTGGCTTCGAACTCACAGAGATCCACCTGCCTCTGCCCCCCCCCCCCCCCCCAGCGCTGGGGTCACAGGTGTGCGGCACCGCCCGGCTTGAACTTCTGTTTTTTGAAAGATACAGATAATAAAGATCGCTGAGCCGAGGCCGCGCTGTGATGAGGAAAGAGCAGGAAGAAGAAGGCAGGGTGGCCGGAGCCGCAACCCAGTGACCAGCCACGGGTCCTTCCCCTGAGTGATCGGCCTCCCGGCCACTAGGGGGCGCGGGCTGGGCACTGACCAGCAAAGTGAGCCAGCATGTCCACTAGGGGGCGGGGGCTGGCCGCAGACTGGGCAATGTGGCTGGGGGCGGGCAAAGAGAGCACCCCATCCTCCAGAGAGGCTGTGCTCACCTCAACCACGGCCATCCTCTGTTGTCCTTTTAGGGCTTTCTCATCTCCTCCCTTCCTCACTCCCTCCCTCTCTTCTTTCTCTCCTAGTCCTCTTGCCTCCACCTCCCGGAATAACAGGCCTGCTCTAACACACCCAGCTAGATTGTTTTCTTTCCATGCCCGTGTGTCATCCCAGCTTTTAAGATTTGTTGGAAATTATTTGTGACACTTGAAAAGGGAACAGACATTAGCCCGTGTTACGTCATCAGGATGGCATCTTCCTCCTGGGAGGAAGATAAAGGAAATTGTGTGAGTCCCCAGCAAAGGGAGGCCGAAAGAGGAAGCTGTGTGACCTACACAGGGGATGGCTGAGTGAATGAGCATGTGGGCTCCCGAGGACCCCGCCCACAGCTGAGGACCACGGGGGGGGGGGGGAGGCTCCTGGGGACCCTGCCCACAGCTGAGGACCATGGGGGGGGGCTGGGGCTCCTGGGGACCCTGCCCACAGCTGAGGACCATGGGGGGGGGCTGGGGCTCCCGGGGACCCTGCCCACAGCTGAGGACCACGGCGGGGAAGGGGGGCTCCCGAGGACCCCGCCCACAGCTGAGGACCATGGAGGGGGGCTGGGGCTCCTGAGGACCCCGCCCACAGCTGAGGACCACGGGGGGGGGGGGGGCTGGGGCTCCTGAGGACCCTGCCCATGGCTGAGGACCACGGGGGGGGCTGGGGCTCCTGGGGACCCTGCCCACGGCTGAGGACCACGGGGGAGGGGGGCTGGGGCTCCTGGGGACCCTGCCCACAGCTGAGGACCACAGCGGGGGGGATGGGGGCTGGTGCCTCGGGGTTCCTATGAGATGCTAGGAAGTGAGAAGAATGGAGTTGGAGCTGAACATTCTTTCTCAGCGCTGGGGCGCAGAGAAAGCCCCTGGCTCAGGATCAGCTGGCTGCTGCTGACCCTGCCCATCTACACTGTTGTAAGAGAAACTTCCGCCAGCACAGGCAGGGGTTCTGAGAGGCTCTTCAGAGCAGAGTGTAACTGTGATCTGTCTACTAATCTGTCATCACCCACCATCTGTCCATCATCTGCTATCTACTGTATATCTATCATCCATCTAGCCATCAGCTGTCTGTCATGTATATATCTATCATCCATTGTCTGTTTATATCTATATATCATCTATTTATATGTCATCTATCATCTACCTATCTATCATCTATCATCTATCTATCTATCATCTCTACCTATCTATCATCTATCCACCTATCATCTATCTATCTATCATCTCTACCTATCTATCATCTATCTATCTATCTATCTATCATCTACCTATCTATCATCTACCTATCTATCATCTATCTATCTATCTATCTACCTATCTATCTATCATCTACCTATCTATCTATCTATCTATCTGTCATCTATCTATCTATCTATCATCTCTATCTATCATCTATCTGTCTGTCTGTCTAACTATCTACCTGTCATTAACCCTGAAAACTGAGAGGAGAAAGACACTTGCACAATTATCCACTAAGGCAAGTTTTGTTTTGGAGGTCAGGGGCCTGGGCTCCTCACCCTGATCTGGGATTTTAAAGAGCAGCCCTACTGACTTCTGAGGTCCCGTTTGCAGGAAAACCTGAACAGGATTAACAGCCGAGTCAGGGTGGCAGTGGTTAATAAAGGCACACACCTTTATTCCCAGCACTGGGGAGGCTGAGGCAGGATGTCGGAGTTAGAGGCCCGTCCTGGGTCCAGGACAGCCAGGGCCATACAGAGAAACCCTGTCTTAGAAACAAGGAAAAAACAAAATCATCAACAGCTGTTAGAGACTTAGAAATACCGTGAAAGAGGAAGACAAGGCACATCATGCAAACGGGTCACATGTTTGCAGGCCACGTCAGACTTGGGGAATAGAAACATCCTTTTTCTAATGAGGCAGCAGCCAGTTCTTCACCCCCCCCCTTTCCAGTTCTCAAGTCAGGGTTGTGTGGGTGGGGACTAAGCTTCAGGAGTTCTCCTCCCCCACGCAGCCTCTAGGAAATAACCGCAGGGCGCCAGGCTGTAGGAGCCTTGGCCCAGAGCCATCTCCCCTTCCCGCTGGTTGTCTGTGCATGAGCAGGTCAGGAGCAGGAGAGCTGGCCCTGCCTGCTCTGCAGGGGCCAGGGTTTGATTCCCAGCACCCACGTGGTGTCTGCACACCCTCCCCGTCACGGAGATCTGCCGCCCTTTCTGGCCTCCTCGGGCACTGCACACGCGTGGCTCAGGGATGACACAGACAGAATGACCATACTCGGAAAATGAACAGATTAAACCTTGACGTGTGTGCGTTCGGGAGAGTGTGGCCACTCGCGTGGGGCTCCCGTGTTTGAGCGGGTTTCACGCTCCCGGCATGTCTGTCTGCTCTGTCGCTGTGTCCTGCAGGCCAGCTGGCACAAAGCCTCCGGGAGGCTCACCCCCGCCTCACCACCACAGTTGGGGCAGTGTGGGGGCTCTTCCTGACTGGGTTAGCCGAATGGGGGAGCTCAGGGGGCCTTCACACAGCTCACGACGGGGTCCGCAGGGTGGGGTCAGGACAGCAGGCTTGGCTTCCCGAAGGAAGGGGCCCAGCCTGGCCCGCGCATGCCCCAGAAGCCCAGGCCTGGGCGGAAAATGGCTCTGCCGTGTGCCCCGCATGGAGCTGGCCGCTCTGGGGCCTCTGGGTCACGCCCAGCTCCCTGCACAGGTCACAAGAGCCACAGCCGTGCAGAGAGGTGTTGGCTGTGAGGAGACGGGAAGGAAGAGGAATTCCCTCAGCACAGAAACACACATCACACACACCCTCACACACACACCCTCACACACTCCCTTTTGCACTTGTGCACACTTTACAAGGCGGGACCTCACAGGTCACTTCCAGCCCTTAAGGAGCTACGCTCAGCCGCTTCCTCCGCTGCAATCTCCTGCTCGTTCAACTCTGACAAGATCTATGACCCCAGGACTGCTGTTTCACAGCTTCTCCCTCCTCCTCTTGCACAACTTCGCCTTCTTCTGCTTCCTCAGGGCTGTGGAGCTCGCAATGAGCCTGCCTTATGAAGTCTGGACGCAAATGTGCACAAGTGAACAGTTAGTAGAGGATTTGACGGGCCACGTGACAGCAGAAGGTTTTTATTCTACAAAAAGCCTGAGCTGAGGCCAGGCAGGGCTGCACACGCTTAGACCAGCACTGGGGAAGCAGATGCAGATGTGAGGCCAGCTGGGGCTCAGAGTGCCCCAGCTGTCCAAAACACAAACTGGGAACAAACTAAGGGTCAGGGTGTAACCAAGAGGTGGAGGCTGGGGTGTGGCTCAGTGGTAGAGCCCCTGCCTAGAGTTCCCCAGTGAGGGGCTGGGGTGTGGCTCAGTGGTAGAGCCCCTGCCTAGACTCCCCCAGTGAGGGGCTGGGGTGTGGCTCAGTGGTAGAGCCCCTGCCTAGAGTCCCCCAGTGAGGGGCTGGGGTGTGGCTCAGTGGTAGAGCCCCTGCCTAGACTCCCCCAGTGAGGGGCTGGGGTGTGGCTCAGTGGTGGAGCCCCTGCCTAGACTCCCCCAGTGAGGACTGGGGAGCAGCAGCAGCTCGGTTCCCTAAGGTGTCTCGTGGTGGCTCCGTGCCCAGTGGCCACTGGGTGACCCGTAAAAGCTGGAATTCCGTAGGTGTCAGGGCGGGCGGGTTCCGGCGGGAACCGGCTGGAGGGAGTGCTGCTCAAGGGCTTGGCATCGCCCACAGTGAGCTGACCGCTCTCACTCCATCGCTCTCCAGAAACTGCCTCACAGACACCTGCAGGTGCCAGTCTGCCCGAGACAATTCCTCAGCTGAGGAACCCCAGTTCCCCTTGCAAGGGAATCCCAGTTCATACGAACAGGAAGTTAACCCAAATGCAGAAGCACAAAGGCCACCCCGGCCTCTGGGAGGACTTGCTGTGAACCTGGAGCACTCTGCAGCTGCTGGGACGCAGCCACAGCCAGCTGGAGAGCACACACAGGGCCCGAGACCAACCGTCAGCACATATGTCTAGCCTGGTATATTCAGACGTGTGCATACTTGCTCACAGGACCAGGGGAGGTGTGAACCCTGCCCCTCCCACAGACAGTTCTAAATGAGTGTGCATGTGTGCGTGAGCGTGTGTGCGTGAGTCTGTGTGTGTGTGATGGCCATGGGGAGAAACAACCCTGGGATTTCTCCCTTGCAAACATCAGCTCTGCAGAAAAGCAGACACACAAGGATGTCCACAGGAGTCTGGGGTGTGGATCTGTGGTCAGGAGCACACACAGCTCAGCTCACAACACCTGGAACTGCAGCTCCAAGGCATCCAACGCCCTCTGCTGGCCTCTGTGGGCACTGTACCCATGTGGACACACACACACACACACACAGGACACATAGATTAAAATACGTCAAGCAGGGCACGATGGTGCACATCTCTAATCCCAGAACTCGGGGAGGCAGGTGGAGCTCTGTGAGTTCAAGGCCAGCCTGGTCTACACAGCGAGTCCAGGACAGCCAGGGCCACACAAACCCTGTCTCAGAAAACCAAAAATAAAATAAAATGTGTCTTTGTTAAAAAAAATATTTGGGTGCTTGATGTCGCATACCAAGGTGCCTGCACACACACACACGCACACACTGATGGGCTTGTACATTCGATGTCTCCGTCCGGCTCCTCAGATGCATGGCCAAGGCCACAGTGTTTTACCCGCTCACGCCTCCAACACGCAGCCTCGCCATGCCGGGCTGAGAGGAGCTGCCGTCTCTGGGCTCAGAGGGAGCGTGACCCTGGGGATGGGGATGGGCTCAGCGGGACCTCCCTGTGCTCTCCCACACATGAGGGCTCAACGCTGCCTGGTCCCCTCAGCCGAGGAGTCTGAAGCCGGAAGTGCAGCCCAGCGCTGTGTTTGTCTGACTTAAACAATCAGCGACCAAAGCTTAGTGGCTTCGAACGAGACACAGGACAAACGGTGTGTGTTCACCCACTTGAGAGGAGTCAGTAAATCATGGAAACAGAAAGTGGGGGGGGTGAAGGAAGAGGGGGAAGGGGGGAAGGGTACGGAGTTTGTGCAGTAAAGAAGCTCCCCCTCCCTCAACTAGAGATGGAACCGAAGGTTCTAAGTGTGCTAACAAGAGCTCTACCACTGAGCCACACCCCAGCCCCTCACTGGGGGATTCTAGGCAGGGGCTTCACCCCTGAACCACACCCCAGCCCCTCACTGGGGGATTCTAGGCAGGGGCTTCACCCCTGAACCACACCCAGCCCCTCACTGGGGACTCTAGGTAAATGTTACACCTTGCACAAGCTTCATCCTAGTGAACACCTTTTCAATAAGCATTCCTTTCCCTCAGACAAAAATAATGGCGACTGTTCTTTGATGCTGTCACATCTGCTAGCAAATCTACCTTCCTACACAAATGGGGAAGTGAAGAAAGAGAAACAGACCATGAGGTTTTCCTTAAACAGAGTCCGGGCCTCGGCTCTCCCAGCTCAGGATGCTGCAGCTGTGGAGATTCGCAGTATCTCCACAGGGAGCTGGGGTAGGACTGAGTCTGTAGCTGTGCCAACGCCTTCTGCTTTGGAACGTGTGAAGCTCTGTGGATGCTGCTCCTCGTCAGAGGACTGTGGCAAGGCGCGGGCACCCATACAGGAGAGAGTGCGCGCAGAGCGGGGAGGGCTGACTTCAAGTGTCCGGCAGTCCTCCAGGATTTAGGGATCCCTTGCAATGGAGGGGCGGTGACAGGAGGCCGGGCCTCCCGGTTTGAGGCGTCTGAGCCGGCTCTTGCTCTGGTCTCTGCTGTTTGCACACCTTTCTTGGTTTGCTCTCTTTGCAAACCAGGAGGGGGGCAGGCTTTTCTGTGGGTGTGTGGAGGTCACAGAGGCCGAAGCCTCTCTCCCTCCGCTGTGCAGATCCCGGGCCTTGAACTCAGGATGGTTTCCTGCTGAGCTACTCTGTCCCACTGCTAGGACTCTTGCAGTGGGAAGTGTGATTCCCAGCGTCTTCCCAGCACGCCTCGTCTCAGCACGTGTCTGTGACCAGGCACCGGTGATGCCCACCGGGCTGCTGAGGCGGGGGCTGCTGAGGAAGGGGGGCTGCTGAGGTGGGGGGCTGCTGAGGAAGGAGGGCTGCTGAGGTGGGGGGCTGCTGAGGAAGGAGGGCTGCTGAGGTGGGGGGCTGCTGAGGAAGGAGGGCTGCTGAAGAAGGAGGGCTGCTGAAGAAGGAGGGCTGCTGAGGAAGGAGGGCTGCTGAGGAAGGAGGGCTGCTGAGGAAGGAGGGCTGCTGAGGTGGGGGGCTGCTGAAGAAGGAGGGCTGCTGAGGAAGGAGGGCTGCTGAGGAAGGAGGGCTGCTGAGGTGGGGGGCTGCTGAGGAAGGAGGGCTGCTGAGGTGGGGGGCTGCTGAGGAAGGAGGGCTGCTGAGGAAGGAGGGCTGCTGAGGTGGGGGGCTGCTGAGGAAGGAGGGCTGCTGAGGTGGGGGGCTGCTGAGGAAGGAGGGCTGCTGAGGAAGGAGGGCTGCTGAGGTGGGGGCTGCTGAAGAAGGAGGGCTGCTGAAGAAGGAGGGCTGCTGAGGAAGGAGGGCTGCTGAGGAAGGAGGGCTGCTGAGGTGGGGGGCTGCTGAGGAAGGAGGGCTGCTGAGGTGGGGGGCTGCTGAGGAAGGAGGGCTGCTGAGGTGGGGGGCTGCTGAGGAAGGAGGGCTGCTGAGGTGGGGGGCTGCTGAGGTGGGGGGCTGCTGAGGAAGGAGGGCTGCTGAGGCGGGGGCTGCTGAGGCGGGGGTGGCTGAGGAAGGAGGGCTGCTGAGGTGGGGGGCTGCTGAGGCGGGGGGTGGCTGAGGAAGGAGGGCTGCTGAGGTGGGGGCAGCTGAGGCGGGGGGTGGCTGAGGCGGGGGGGGCGGCTGAGGCGGGGGGGGATGGCTGAGGCGGGGGGCGGCTGAGGCGGGGGGTGGCTGAGGCGGGGGACGGCTGAGGCGGGGGGGCGGCTGAGGCGGAGGGGACTGCTGAGGCGGGGGGGCGGCTGAGGCAGGGGGTTGCTGAGGCGGGGGGCGGCTGAGGCGGGGGGCGGCTGAGGCAGGGGGTTGCTGAGGCAGGGGGGATGGCTGAGGCGGGGGGCGGCTGAGGTGGGGGGCGGCTGAGGTGGGGGGCGGCTGAGGCAGGGGGTGCTGAGGAAGGGGGCCTGGGGCATCATTTGAGCCCACAAGGTTTAAGCAACTTAGACAACACAGTGAGACTGAAGATCAGTAAATAAGTGGGATGAGCTCCGGCTCAGGCCTGGGAGCCCGGCTGGGAAGAAGAGGCCAGAGAATTGAGCTTTCACGGCCCGGGGGACACGGCCACGCTGCGTCTCAAACACGCAAGGTCCGGGCTGGAGCCCCACGACCTGAGTTCTAGCCCCAGGACCCACGGGGTAGAAGGGGAACTGACTCCCTTAAGTTGTCCTCTGACCTCTGACAGCACACACACACTCACTCACATATACACTCACACACACACTCACATACACACACACACACACTCACATACACACTCACACACACGCTTTTTCTTTTCTTTTTTTTTTTTTTTTTTTTTTTGAGGTAGGGTTTCTCTGTGTAGCCCTGGCTGTCTTGAAACTCATTCTGTAGATCGGCCTCAACTTCACAGAGATCCTCCTGCCTCTGGCTCCTGCGTCCTGGGACAGCACAGCCCTGTCCCACTCATCAGTCGCGTGTCCCCGTGTTCCCATCCCTTCTCAGAGCAGTAAAGCCGCCAGATTTCTATTCTTTTTGTTTGTTTGTTTTTCTGTTATTTGACACAGGGTCTGGCTATGTGGTCCATGCTGGCTTTGAACTTGGGTTCCTCCTCAAGGCCTTCCCAGTGGCTGGGATTGCAGGTATGAGCCACTCGCCTGCCCCAGATGGGCTTTGGGGGCCATGCCAACCAACCAAGCCCGGCAGAAGTGACTTCCAAAGTCAGGTCACGAAAGGCCGCAGCGGTCACCCTGCTTCTCAGGTGAGCTCTTCAGAGCCGAGCTCGCGCCCGGACGCAGCTCACCCTCACTCCGGGAGGAGTCCAGTGCAAAGGCCCTGGGGTGCCACGCCGGAGTGCTCAGCTCCGGGCGCAGACACTCCCTCCTCTCCCCACCCGCAGAAACCACAAGTCTGGTGAAATCGCTGTCATCCAAAGCCGCAGAATCTGCAAGTGAGCTGATGCTAGCAAGAGGAACCGACACACACGCACGCGCACACACACGAGCACACACACACACGAGCACACACACGCACACACACGAGCACACACACGCGCACACACACACACACGAGCACACACACACACACACACACACGAGCACACACACGCACACACACACACACACACACACGAGCACACACACACACACACACACACACGAGCACACACACACACACACGCACACGCACACACACACACACACACACACACACACACACACACACGCTCCCCAGAACAATCCTGATCACACCCCCGGGATCTGACTAGCCTGCCCTCCTAGCCTTCTCCCACGCTCAGCGCCTCGCTCTTCTGTCCTGAGGGAACCTCCCACGAGGACCTGGCGTCCCTCCGCCGGCAGCAGCGGTTCGCAGCCTTCCGAGCCTTCCACCTTTCGCACGCGTGTGTGTTCTGGTGACCCCAGCCGTGAGGCGACTCCCTGCTGCCTGCTGTGAGGGACTGTAATGGAGACTTCTGTGTGCACGCTCTCTGTGCCAACTACTCAGCTGTGTTTCCATGTGGGCCTTCGTGTAGGCCAGGCTATCCCTCAAGTGGACATGTAGCTGAAGATGACCGGAGCTCCCGAGCCTCCTGCCTGCACCTTCAGATTTCTGGGATTAGCAGCACGCTAACTCGCCTTATGGGGTGCTAGGGAGGGTTCCTGGGCCTGCTTCATGCTAAGCAAGCACACGGCTGAGCTGTGGCTCCAACCTTTGTACCCATTTTCCAGATGGAGAAAACTGAGGTTCCCTTCTTGCCTTAGGGAGCCAGCCAGGATGTAGCAGAGCCAGGGCCCCCTCTCCTCTGTGGGGGACCCCGAGGTCCTGCCAGCAGCCAGCCTTGGCTGCAGTTGTCACAGACACCAGGGAGGAGGCCCTAGGCCCGGGAGCAGCCCAGGAGCCCCACCAGCCATGTAGCCTCCTCTTCCGGGATGGAGGAGGTGAACCTCCCCATCACAGGGAGCTCCCACCGGGCCTGTGAGGGAGGCCACACACACAGCTGACCTGCTCTTCACTCACCCCAACCCCACGCCTGCCACGCCCACCCTGGCGGTCCCCAAAGCTGCAGCTGGGTGAACCAAAGAGCCTCGCAAGGAAGGGGCGCTGAAGCAGTGTGCCCCAGAGAGCCCACGGAGCCCTGGAGAGCCCATGCGGCCTGTGAGCCCACACAGAGAGCGAGCTGATGTCCTGGGGGGGGGGGGCCCGAGAGGCGGCTCAGTGGTTAGGAGCACAGGCTGTTCTTCTGGAGGACCAGGGTTCAACTCCCAGCAGCTGCAGGACTGTCTGTAACTCCAGGTCCAGTGCAGCTGACAGCCTCACACACCACCGTACATAAACTAAACTAAAAAATAAACTGTGGACCGAGAGCAGAGACCAGCCACTCACACCTCAGTCTGAACTCGGGCAGGGGTGTGTGGCTGGTGTCAGTCAGGAATTAGAGCCCCCCCCCCCCATTAAGTGGCTCTGGTAGTTTGAGGGTTTTCTTTTGTTCTGCTTTTTGTTTTCCTGAGGTAAGGTCGCACTATACAGCCCTGGTTAGCCTGAAGCTCCCTGTGTAGACTAGGCTGGCCCCAAACTCCAGAGGTCCTTCTGCATCTGCCTCCTGAGCGCCGGGGTTGAAGGCTTGAGCCACCACTGCTCGGCTGTTATTTTTTGTCTTGTTTTGTTTTGTTTTTTGAGACAGAGTCTTGCGCAGACCTGGCTGGCCTTGAACTTTTTGTAGCTGAGGACCAAACTCTTGATCCCCCTGCCTCCACCTCCCAAGCACTGGGATTACAGATGTTTTATGGGCTGTTGGGAATTGAACCTAGGGCTTCAGGTACACGGGGAGCAGTTTATCTATGGACAGACAGGAGTCTGGTGGTCAGACAAACGCCAGCATCCTCAGGACCAGGCGAAGCTGTCACCCTCTGCCAAAAGGAGCCATTTCACCGCTGCTGCCAAAGGGACAGATGGCTTCCTGAACACCTGTGACCCCGAAGCTCTGCCGCTCCGGTGGCCTCCAGGCCTCCTCAGCATCACAGGTGCCTGCAGCAGGGTTCAGAGCCCACAACAGCATCCCGGCTCTCCCGGCTCGCCAGGCCCTCTCCCCGGCTCTCCCGGTTCTCCCGGGCTCTCCCGGTTCTCCCCGGCTCTCCTCAGCTCTTTCCGGCTCTCCTCAGCTCTTTCCGGCTCTCCCCTCTCTGCCCGGCCCTCCCTGCTCTCCCGGCTCCTCCACTCTCTCAGTCTGCTGCTCTCTCTCTCTGCTCTGGACTCTTCAGATGCCTCTGGCTGTTCCTCTTCCTTGTTTCCACAATAAAAACCTTCCCTTCAACCGGTGGTGCCCGCCTGTGATCCCAGCACTCAGGGAGGCAGAGGCGGGCAGAGCTCTGTGAGTTCGAGGCCAGCCTGGTGTACAAAGCGAGTCCAGGACAGCCAGGACAGAGAGAAACCCTGTCTCCAAACAAACAAACAAACAGAAGCCATACCTCGGGGCAGCCACGTGCTCCGTTTGCACACCTGCTCTGAATCCCTGCATTTACACAGCTCTGTCCAGACAGGCCCGTGCAGAGGGAGAGGAAAGGCGTTCCCACGGGCAGTGCAGGACAAGGGGTAGGGGGCGGGGTGGGGCGGTGGTGGTGCTGTCTGTCCAGCCCAGTCTCAGGGCATGGCGGCCACCGCTCTCTAGCTAAGGTGGAGGAGGCAGGGATGTCCCTTGAGCTGGGCCGAGGGGCTCTGTCTCCCAGCCAGCCTTCCGCCTGACCCCCAGAGGGACCCAGGGAGCCTTGGACAGGAGCTCTGGGCTGGAAGAGGCGGTTCTAGATGAAGACTCTGAGCACCCCGGGCTCAGGGTCGCCATCAAAGCGGCACGCTGATTTCCCCACTGGGATCCAGGACACTTAGTTCTTAACCCAGGGCAGAGTGGGAGAATCAGAGCTGGGAAGCGGACACTGCTGGCAAAACCCAAGGCTGTGAATCGCCCTTTATCAACGGCTCGCATTCCCAGACAGACAGACAGGCAGCATGGTTCACCACTGAAACCTCACATCTGCGAGCCTGGCAGCCCGGTTGCTGTAGGTTTTAAACTTCCAGTCTGAGCTACATAGTGAGTGAAAAAGAAAGAAATAAAAAGGAAAAGACAAGACATGACTGGTTTTCAGTTTCAGCACCAGATGAATGGAGAGAAAGGAAGGACGAAAGGAAGGAAGAAAAGAAGGAAGGAGGGAAGGAAAGAAGGAAGGAGGAAAGGGAAAGAAGGAAGGAAGGAAGGAAGGAAGGAGGAAAGGGAAGGAAGGAAGGAAGGAAGGAAGGAAGGAAGGAAAGAAGGAAGGAAGAAAGGAAGGAGGAAAGGGAAGGAAGGAAAGAAGGAAGGAAGAAAGGAAGGAGGAAAGAGAAGGAAGAAAAGAAGGAAGAAAGGGAAGGAAGGAAGAAAGGAAGGAGGAAAGGGAAGAAAGGAAAGGAAGGAAGGAGGAAAGGGAAGAAAGGAAAGGAAGGAAGGAGGAAAAGAGGGAAGGGAAGAAGAAAGGAGGGAAGGAAAGAAGGAAGGAAAAGGCATGACAGCTCCTAGCTCTGATGGAGGAGGAGGTTTCTGTAGATGCATGGGAGAGCCTGGCCAGAGGCAGACACCTCTGGGGGAGTCCAGAGTGGAGAAGCCCACCTGAGCCGTGTGTGCAGAGGGGAAGGGAGAGAGGGGGACCAGGAGCCACAGCCTGGAGGCCCAAAAGAGAGCGGGTAACCAAAACGGTTACATTACACAGGGAAGGGCAGCTGGCGAGGCAGCCCAACCCCTGGGCTGGAGAAGTCTGGGGAAGGGGTGGGGTGTGCCAGTCAGGAGGACCCTGCGACAGGTCGGAACTGAGGGGCCCGGGGAGACCTGGCAGCCAGGTTCACGTTGACAGAATGGTTAAACATGCGCCTCTGCCAAATGGCCCTGTGGAGCGAGGCCAGTGTCCCTCCTTCCCCAGTGGAAACTGAAGGGGCCTGCTCAGGGTCACAGCCGTGTGGCTGGACACAGGGGTCCCCTGCCGGGGGCAGCAGGGCTCCAGGGAACACCAGGTGCAGGGCGAGCACAGCCTAACTCAGGACCCAAAGAGGAAGGGCGGCGGAGTGTCCTGAGCGCCCCCCCACCCCAGCTCGCCAGGGGAAGGTCCTGCTGGCCTGGAGTGCTGGGGCAGGCGTGGAAAGCTCAGCGTGGGGACTGCCAGAGGTGTGGGGGTGGGGCGGGGTGATGGGGCAGGCAGTCCCCATCTACAGTGGCAGTGCCGGGAAGGCCGAGTCAGCCTGGGCTACTCGGCGCTGAGCGAAGGCAGGACCGTGCAGAGGGCCCTCCATCCTGTGTTCTCGCCGAGGCCATTTCCGTTGTGACCAGAACCTGAGCTCCTGGATAGGCAGTCCTGGAGGAAGCTGCCAGCCTGCTGGAGGTCAGGACTGTCCTGCTAACGTGCCTCAAGCCTCTGTCAGAGGCCGGTTTGTGCGGGAACTCCCGGGAGACTGCTTGTCTCGGCTTCTGCGGAAATTGCTAACAGGGCACGGTGGCCTGCAGACCCAGAACTCGGGAGGCAGAGGCAGGCGGAGCTCTGTGAGTTCAAGGCCAGCCTGATCTACAAAGAGAGTCCAGGACAGCAAGGGCTACAGAGAAGCCTTGTCTGAAAAAAGCAGAACAAAAAAGGAAGAAAGAAAGGAAAAAAATCCTTCCTACACTTCTTGTAGGCAACACTCATTTTGGGTGAAGGCTTTGTGGGTGGGTGGGTGGCTAGGAGTCTCTGCGAGGATCACCCCCAGAGACTCCCAGGGGTGCTCCCCGCTGGTCCTCCCCTCCCCACCCTCTCCCACACAGCCCCCTTCGTCCAGCTACTCAGAGGTCTATTCTATTTCCCCTTCTGAGCGCGATTCCAGCCCCATCCCTTGGGCCCTCCTTGGCTTCACTGGGTCTGTGGATTGTGGTATGGTTATCCTGTACTGTATGACTAAAATCTGCTTTTAAGTGAGTACATACCATGTGTGTCTTTCTGGGTCTGGGGTACCTCACTCAGGATGACCATCTTTAGTTCCATCCATTTGTCTGCAAATTTCATCATTTCCTTGTTTTTAATGGTTGAGTAGTATTTCATTGTGTGAATGTATCACATTTTCTTTATCCATTCTTTGGTTGAGGGACATCTGGGTTGTTTCCAGATTCTGACAATTATGAATAAAGCTACTATGAACATAGTTGAGCAAGTGTCCTTATTGAATGGTGAAACTTTGGGTCTATGCCCAGGAGTGGTCTAGCTGGGTCTTGAGGTGGAACTATTCTCAATTTTCCCAAGAAACCTCCAGACTGATTTCCAAAGTGGTTGTCCAAGTTTGCACTCCCCCCAGCAATGGGGGAAGGTCCCCTTCCTCCACATCCTCTCCAGCATGAGCTGTCAGTTGAGTTTCTGATCTTAGCCATTCTGACGGTGTAAGATGGAATCTCAGAGCTGTTTTGATTTGCATTTCTCTGATGACTAAGGACACTGAGCATTTCTTTAAGTGTTTCTCAGCCGTTAAAGATTCCTCTGTTGGGAATTCTCTGTTTAGGTCTGCACCCCATTTTTAAATTGGGTTATTTGGTTTGTTGGTGTTTGATTTCTTGAGTTATTTATGTATTTTGGATACTGGCCCTCTGTTGGAGGTAGGGCTGGTGAAGGTCTTTTCCCAGTCTGTAGGCTGCCCTTTTTGTTCTGTGAGGAAATAGCAAACCAGTGACTGGCCCAACCTGAGACCCCGTGGGAGAGAGCCAGCTCCAGACATTATTAACGTCTGCTGTGCTTGCAGACTGGAGCCTAGCTGACTGTCTTCTCGGAGCTTGATCCCGCAGCTGACGGGCACAGACGCAGAGACCCATGCCAGAGAACAGACTGAGCTCAGGGGGTTTGGAGGAAGAGTGGAAGGAAGAGCTACAGAGTCAACTAGCCCACGGGGCTCACAGAGACGGAATCACCACTCAAGAGCAGGCATGAGCCGGAGCTAGGCCCCTACAGATGGGATGTGCAGCTCAGCCATCATGTGGGTCCCCCAGCAATGGGAGCAGGGGCTGTCGCTGGCCTCGCCTGACTTTGGATCCTCTAGCTGGGCTGCCTTGTTGGACCCTTGTGGAAGAGGCACTTAGTCTGGCTGTGACTTGAGGTGCCGGGATGGGTTGCACACTCAGGGGCCTCCCCATCTCTGAGAAGAAGAGGGGGGAGTGGGGTGGAGGGAGGGCATGGCGGGACTGGGAGGAGAGGAGGGCGGGGGCTGGGGCGGGCGGTAAAGTGATTAAATAATGATGATGATAATAAAATCAACCGCCTCCTTCCGCAAAGCCCCCGGAGCTGCCCAGTGATGCCAGGACTTGGTTCCTGGACCCTCTGGCACACCTGAACACCTGGCCGTGGTCCCAGCCCTGAAATGAAGACGTTCAACAGGCCATACACTGAGAGTGGTCATCCATGGTGGGCTACCTACAACACTGAGACTCGAAAGAAAGGAAAAAGAGGAAAGAAAAAAGAGAGGGAGGGAGGAGAGGAAGGAGGGAGAGAAAAAGAGGGAGAGAGACGCCGCGTTAGTAACGATGACCATGGTATCTGGGCGTGGCGGCACATGACCTGAATCCCAGCAGACAGAGGGAAGGAAATCTGAGCTGGAGGCCAGCCTGGTCTACAGAGGGACTTCCCGGCTGGCCTACAGAGAGAAGCCTTGTCTGGAAACACACACAGCAACCACAGCCACAACCAGGAATGGCACACATCTTTAATCCCAGCACTCAGGAGGCACAGGCAGGCGGATCTCTGAGTTCAAGGCCAGCCTGGTCCTCAGAGAGTTCCAGGACAGCCAGGGCCACACAACAAAGACAAGAACAGCATCTGAGAGGCTGTGGGGCTGGTGCGCAGCCAGTCATGGAACACCTCCCTAACACGCAGGCTTCCCTTCGTTCTGTCCATACAAACCAAGGAGGAGGGCACACGCCTACAGCCCCAGCCCTGGGGAAGCGAAGCAGGAGGATCAGGGGTTCAAGGCCAGCCCAGGGTCCACGGGGCACCTGTGGGCGTAGGAATGGGAACTAAGGCTGGGGGCTCAGTGCGCTCTGCCCAGTTCCCTCAGGCCTGGACTCCGTCCCAGCCTTAAATAAATACAGACAGCAGCCTCAGCCGCTGGCCACATGCCGCCTTCCTCTTCCTTGTCTGTCCACAGTCATGAGGACCAGCCTCTCCCACAGCAGCTGCGGCATCCCCGTCACCCAGCCTGTCGGCTGACGGAGGTAAGGAGGAACAGTCCAACCCTTAGACCCTCGGTGTGAGGTCAGGTAGGAAGCCAGGGCTGGGAGAAAGGACGCACAAGCCTTGGTAAAGCTCGGCCATCTTGTTCAGATCAGAGCCCTTGGTTCTGGACAGGTGGGGAGAAGAGAGACCAGCTGTGGGGCTCCACCCTCAGGGGTCACGGGCTGGGCCCCTCGGCCGGGGCACCGACAGGAGGCCTGAGGAGCCGGGTGTCCCTGCCCCGAGCTGACAACAGGCTTGAAGCCTCTCTGTGTAGTCCTGGCCAGTCTCAGGCTCCTGATCCTCCTGCCTCAGACGCCTTGATTCTTGATTCTGGGTTACAGTTTAGACCACAGCAGCTGAGCACAGAGGCTGTGTGTGTGTGTGTGTGTGTGTGTGTGTTAGCACAGTTTGTCCCACAAACCACAGGAAGATGCCCAATTTCAAGAGGCGCACACATCCTGCAGAGAGAGAAAGTCTTTAGGAAACATAGCTTACAGCCATGTCATGGGAAGATGGGGCAGAGCAGTGGGGGACGACAGAGACAGACAGAGAGACAGAGAGACTGGGAGACCTACAGGGAGACTGACAGACAGAGAGACAGAGAGCCCAAAAAACAGAGAGATCAACAAAGAGCCAGAGAGCCAGAAAGACTGACAGACAGGGAGACGGACAGACAGAGAGCGTGGCTCTGGGCCCTGCAGAGAGAGGTAAGAAGACAGCCGCGGATCTTCCGGGCTGAGTTACGCCTTGTGGGTGTTGGGAACTGAACTCGGGGTGTCTGAAGAGCAGCAAGAGGCATCTCTCCAGCTCCATCTAGAATCTTCTTAATGTTTTCAAAGGTTTGTTTCCTTCGTGAGCGTTTGACCTGCATGTTCACAGCGCGCCTGGAACCCAGAGAGGCCGGAGGAGGCGTGCGGTTCTCCGGAACGGTGTGTGGACGGCGTGAGCAGCTTTGGGGCCGCTGGGAACCGAACCTGGTGCTGTAAGAGCAGGCACCCTAGCAGGCCCGTGGGCAGGTTTCAGTTCACCACTCGCCCTCCACATGATGGTGAGGTCAGGCTGTGTAAGAGCCGTCTGTCCCCAGAACAGGCCCCACGGGCCACAGGCACCAGGGAAGTGCAAATGGGGAGCGTCTCCTTTAAAAAGTCCCTCCCCGGCACGCCTGGCACACACAAAAACCCTGTTCTGGCCTGGCAGGTGGTCCTGCAATTCAGAGGCAGGAGGATCTCTGTGAGTTCGAGGCCAGCCTGGTCTACAGAGCGAGTCCAGGACAGCCAGGGCTACACAGAGAAACCCTGTGTTGAAAATCAAAACAAACAAACAAAAACAACAAACAAAAAGTAACTCTGCTTTAATAACCCCTCAGTCAAGAAAAGAAACGGCCGAAGTGGGGCTGACTGCTAGGGCTCCTACCCAGAATCCCCCGGTGAGGATTTGGGGGCGTGGCCTAGCGTGCCCAGCGCTTAAGCTTTTTTACATTTTAGGGTCTCTCTGTGTAGTCCCGGAGCTCACGCCGACTTTGAACTCACTGAGCTCCACGTGCCTTTCCCAAACCCAGCACATATTTTCCACGCGGAGGGGAGCCGGATGATGGCTCCAGAGGATGCAGGTCTGGTCCCCTGTCCACGGACCCCAGCGCCCTCGATGGCCTCCGGGCCCCTTTCTCCCACTGGCCCGGGGTATCCTAGGCTGCTTAGCCACCGCAGCCGTAGCTCACTCTTCTGGTCCCTGCTCCTCCTTCCCTCTAGTCCCTCTAGTCCCGGGCTCTCTTCAGTCTCTCTGTGACCTCCCTCTTCCTCTCCCTCCCTCTCCCTCTCTTCCTCTCCTCCCTTCCCCCTTTTCCTCTCCCTCCCATCCGCCCATTCCCCCTCACTCACCCTCATCCCTACCTTCTTCTCCATCTTCCCTTTCCCGGGCTGGGGAAACCCCCACATGCTTGGCCTCACCCATGGTCCAGCAGCTGGCGAGGCCCAGGTGAGTCACCGGAAGGAAGGAATGGACATTCCTGCGATTCTTCATGACCTGGCACCTTCCTGCCCCTTCTTCAGCTCCCGCTGAAACCTCCCAAAGCCACACAGCTGAGGAGGGGACCTGGGAGAGTCATGCAGAGGCCAGTGGAGGGAGCACCTCCTGGGAATGTCAGCCCTCCTGACCCCCGCCTCAGCTTCCGGAATGCTGGATGACCTGCCTGGTGCCCGGGAGAGCTGGGGGCAGACCCAGAGCCTCCCGCCTGTCTGCGAGGGAAGCCTGTGCCTCGACCCGGCCCAGCCCCCAGAGGGGCCGCTCCCAGGAAGGAGACAGAAGGTGACACAGGCGGGGTCCATCCTGCCCGCCATCAGCGAGACAACCACTGACCTCAGGCTGGCTTCCCTTTCATTCCGGAAGAGCAAGTCAGGGAGTCGGCTGGAGGAAACCACAGCGCTCCCCTCGATGCCAGTTCACCCTGGAGCAAACAGGAGTGATGTGGGCCCGGAGCAGACTCGGGTCCCCCAAGCGCCCAGCTCCACAGGCTGGCAGGACTGCGAGGGCCTCACAGTCACAGGGCGAAGGCAGGAGTCGGGGCAGCACCATGCCTTTCCAAGGTGCTGCTTGGAGGCTTAGCACAAGGCGGGCAGTTCTGCTACAGGCCCCAGAGGCTATCCGACAACTCTGTTAGCTTCTGGGTGTGTTTGCACATCCCAAAACTATCAACGCCAGAACATTAGCTCAAACAGAGATGAGCAACAAAACATCATAGATAGCCCCAGGGAGGGTGGGGTGGCTCAGTGTGGAGCCCCTGCCTAGAATCCCCCAGTGAGGGGCTGGGGGGTGGCTCAGTGGTTTAACACCAGCCTAGAGTCCCCCAGTGAGGGGCTGGGGGTGGCTCAGTGGTTTAACACCAGCCTAGAGTCCCCCAGTGAGGGGCTGGGGGTGGCTCAGTGGTTTAACACCAGCCTAGAGTCCCCCAGTGAGGGGCTGGGGTGTGGCTCAGTGGCAGAGCCTCTGCCTAGAATCCCCCAGTGAGGGGCTGGGGTGTGGCTCAGGGGTAGAGCCCCTGCCTAGAGTCCCCCAGTGAGGGTGGGGTGCTCAGGGGTAGAGTGCTTGCCTATCCCCCTGGAGGCTTGGGCCCCACCCTGCCAGCTTGGGCTTCAGTGACTGCAGCACTGAGATCACGCTGGCCGGCGGCTGCTCCTCAGCTCTGCTCTCTGCTCGGCCCAGGCCCACTCTCAGCCACACAGAACTGCCAGTGATTCCGTGCCCTCGGGGTCTTCTCTCTCACCCGACCATCAGGACTTCCCCACCTGAAGCAGTTCCGTCTCGGCACCTCTGCCCTCCTTCAGCTTCTCCCTTGGGTGGGAAAGATTAGATAACAAAAGCAGCCTCCACCCTGAAGGCCCCGGGCTGCCGCTTCCTGCCGTTTCCGAACTCCTTGGTAGGGTGCTAAAGGAACTTAGGGGGCCCCTGCTCTGTTTCCCCTCCCGAAGTTGCCCTGCTTGGCGAGCTGTAGTGGCAGGTCCATGATCTCAGCAGGGGGAGGCTGACGCAGGAGGCTCCGAGTTCGAGATTAGCCTGAGCTGCATAGCCAGACCTTATCTGGAGAAACTCAAATAAAACAAAACTTAAGAAGATAAACCCCTGTCTGTGGCTGCCAGAGATGATTGTAACCTTTGCTGTTTGGCTTTCTCCCTCCCTCCCTCCCTCCTTCCTCTCTCTCTCTGTGTCTGTGTGTATCTGTCTCTCTCCCTCCCCTCTCTTTGTCTGTGTCTCTCTCTGTATCTCCGTGAGTGTCTGTCTGTCTCTGTTTCTGTCTCTGTACCTGTCTGTCTCTGTCTCTCTCTGTGAATGTCTCTGTCTATCTTCTCTCTCTCTCTCTGTTCTGTTCTGAGACGGGTCTCACTGTGTAGCCCTGGCTGTCGTGAAACTCTGCGTCCCCACTGCTCTGTCCCCCGCCACACACCTGACCGGAAAAGGACGGTCTTTAGGACATCCTGCCCCCTCCCACAGCCCCTTAGTCCTTTGTTACCTAACCTCCCGCCAAGCAGAGGGCTGCCCAGGAGAGCAGGAGAGCCAGGATTTGAACCCAGCGAGCGAGGTGACAGGACCTCAGGGCCGCTGAGTCAGGCCTCCCGGGAAGCGGAGTTTTGTGGGCTGTGGTGGAGGAAGGGGAGAGGCCCACGCAACCCACGTTGACTCACTCTTTAGCAAACCGTGGGAGGAGCCCTGGGGCCACAAAACTGTCTCCTCCCGGGATCAGGCACTTAGAGCAAAGGCGAACCCGACCAGGGCAGACGCAGGCATGGGCCTCCCGGGGAGGCTGCGGCTGCTGCTGCCGCTGCTGCTGCTGGCCTGCACCCCAGGTGAGGACGGGGAGGGGCAGGGGAGAGGCGGCGGGGAGGCCGGCTGGCCTGCACCCCAGGTGAGGACGGGGAGGGGCAGGGGAGAGGCGGCGGGGAGGCCGGTTGGCCTGCGCCCCAGGTGAGGACGGGGAGGGGCAGGGGAGAGGCGGCGGGGAGGCCGGTTGGCCTGCGCCCCAGGTGAGGACGGGGAGGGGCAGGGGAGAGGCGGCGGGGAGGCCGGCTGGCCTGGTCCCCAGGTGAGGACGGGGAGGGGCAGGGAGGAGGTAGGCGAGGAGGCCGGCTGGCCTGCGCCCCAGGTGAGGACGGGGAGAGGCAGGGGGCTGCCGCCGCCCTCCACGCTCCTCCTGCCGTCCGGCTGGAGTTCCTCAGCCCCGTGGCCCAGAGGGGGCCCGGCGCCCCCCGCACACCGGCGGATGGGAGGGGCGGACAGGTTACGCGGCTGCTCCGCAGGGCCGCAGGGCCGGCGGCGGGACGCCTGCGCGTGGGACCTCGCGCCCCCCACGGTGTTCGGGTCTCCGCGGGGCGCGGCCCACAGAGGTCAGCGCGAACCCGGGGCCTGTCCCTCGCGTACGCTCGGCGTCGGCTTTCCGCTTCCCCAGGAAGCGTGGAGAAGCGCAGTTGAGAAAGCGGAGGAAGTGGGGAAGGAATTGAGTCAGGGTTTGGCGCGGGGAGAGCTGCGACAGCGCTCCGGGTCCGCGGGGGGCGGGGATGAGTAAGGGGTGGAAGGAGACCTGCGCGGCGGCCCGGGGGGCAGCGGGGGGCTGGGGAGAAGGGGGAGGGGGACGGGGGGCTGGAGAAGAGGAGGAGGGGGACGGGGGCAGCCGGGGGCTGGAGAAGAGGAGGAGGGGGACAGGGGGTAGCAGGGGCCTGGGGAGGAGGGGACGGGGGCGGCAGGGGGCTGGAGGGGAGGAGGAGGAAGGGGACAGGGGGGCAGCAGGGGGCTGGGGAGGAGGAGGAGGGGGACAGGGAGTAGTAGGAAGCTGGGGAGGAGGGGAAGGGGGACAGGGGCAGCAGGGGGCTGGAGGGGAGGAGGAGGGAGACAGGGGGCAGCAGGGGGCTGGGGAGGAGGGGGAGGGGGACGGGGTGCTGGAGAAGAGGAGGAGGGGGACGGGGGCAGCAGGGGGCTGGAGAAGAGGAGGAGGGGGACAGGGGCAGCAGGGGGCTTGAGAAGAGGAGGAGGGGGACAGGGGCAGCAGGGGGCTGGAGAAGAGGAGGAGGGGGACGGGGGCAGCAAGGGGCTGGGGAGGAGGAGGAGGGGGGCAGGGGGCAACTGGGGGCTGGAGGGAGGAGGAGGGAGATGGGGGCAGCAGGGGGCTGGAGAGGAGGGGCACAGAGGGGAGGAGGAGGGGGCAGCAGGGGGCAAGAGGGGGAGGGGGACAGTGGGGCAGTAGGGGGCTGGGGAGGAAGAGGGGAGGAGGAGGGGGCAGGAGGAGAGGAGGAGGGAGCGCAGAGGGAGGGTGGGCGCAGAGGGCAGGGGTAGGAGCTGGAGGGGAGCACGGAGGGGAGGAGGGGGCGCAGAGGGGAGGGTGGGGGCGCCTCTGGCTGAGGAACAGAACCCGGGGAGGACGGGAGCCGGCAGTCGGGGTTCCACGTGTGGTCAGGACTGGCCGTGATCCCTTAGCCTTTCTCTTCCCAGAGGACAGGGCGGGGCTCGGCTGGCTCTAAAGTCCTCGTTAGAAGGCAGTCAGGGACCGCGGCGCGCGCCTGGGAGCCCAGCACTCCGGAGCAGAGGCGGGTGGAGCTCTGTGGGTTCGAGGCCAGCCTGGTCGGCAAAGCGAGTCCAGGGCATCCAGGGCCACACAGGGAAGCTCCGTCTCAGAAAACCAAGAAGAAGAAGAAACAGGGTGTCCGGGGCGGGTCAGGCTAGGGGAGGGCTTGGAGAAGGCTTTGGTTCACGCAGTTCCCGGTGTGGGGGGACCCCAGCCGCCTGGTCACCGCCGCTGTTACGAACGTCTGCCGGCCACCGGGTCCCCGCCAGAGCACAGGGCCCTACCGAGGCAGGGGGATGTCTGCGTTTGAGGCCAGCTCGGCTTACGTAGTGAGGCCGTTCCAAAAGTATTTAATAAAATGCTTCAATAAAGGAGGGAAGGGGCGGGGCTGTGGGCGGGGCTACAGTCCCAAGGGAAGCTCGGGGGCGGGGCTGTGGGACATGCTGGCAATCACGAGCTTGGCTTTGGAGCTGGGATTTTCCTGGAGTGCTGGTGAGCCAGGTTGGGGCTCCAGAGGGGAGCTCAGGCCCTGGAGGGAGCGTAGAGAATCCGCGGACGGGCGTGGGACGGGCGGGTGGAGCTCCACGCCGCCTGGGGTCACCAATGGTCCTTTCGGGTGGGCGGGGCTGAAGCGAATGGCGGGCGCTGCACGTCTGTCATCCGGGCGCACAGGAGGCCGAGGCAGGAGGATGGCCGTGAGCTTGAGGTCAGCTACATCGCTAGACCCTGTGGGTGGGGTCGGGGGACGCGATCCGGAGTCTGAGGGCACCGGACCTGCAGACACGGTTCCTCCTGAGTGGGGCGCAGCCTCGCTCTGCCTCGCTGACCTCTCCCTCTCCTCTCGCAGCCGCCCAGGGCCTGCGGTGTGTGCAGTGCGAGAGCAACCAGAACTGCCAGGCGGAGGAGTGTGCGCCGGGGCAGGAGCTCTGCAGGACCACGGAGCTGCGGGAATGGCAAGGTGAGGTTGGTCCGCACGGCCTCACACCCCCAACAGCTGAGAAAGACAGCAGGCCGGAACAGGGCGGAGTGAGGCCCAGAGGCCCGAGCTGCGTTCTGGTGTCCACAGGGGTTGGCACAGACGGCCTGGAAGGCAGGGAGGAGCCCAGAGACGCGGGTGCTGTGCACAGACAGGCACGCAGGCAAAACACTCATACACTGGACACAGAAAGGACCTTTAAAAATGTGGGCCAGACGCTGGAGCCAGGGAAAGATGGGCCACTCGGCACTGGCAATCTTGTTTGCTTTGTTTTGGGGTTGGCGGCGTGGGCTTCTTGTTTGGTCTTGGGTTCTTTTTTAAGACGAAGTGTCCTGCAGCCCAAGCTAGCTCTTAGGCTTGCAGTGATGACTTTGAACATCTCACCCACCTGTCGCACCTTCTGAGGGTTGGGGCTAGGGGCGTGCACCACCACACCTGACTTAATGTGTTTTTAAAACAGTCTTCAAAACTGTCTGGAGCTGGGTGACACACACCTTTGATCCCAGCACGTGGGACGGAGGCAGGGCACAGGGATCTCTGTGAGTAAGGCCAGCCAGGACTACACAGAGAAACCCTGTCTCAGAGAACCAAAAATCCAACCAGCCAAAAACAATCTATGTGAGACAGGGCTTGAGAGAGCTGAGCAGGCTGCCAGGCCGGGTTCGTGGCTCATAGCCATCTATACTGAGATCTGGTGCCCTCTTCTGGCCTGCAGGTGCACATGCAGGCAGAACACTGTTCATGAAATAAAATAAATCTTAAAATGAAATGCACCTCCCCGCTGGTTTCATTCCCCTGGGGAGAGAGTTGTAGACGGATCCCTAAAATCCGAATCTGAGTACGGGGGAGGGGAAGACAGTTCTGGGAAAGGGCAGAGGGGCAAGGGGACGGGCGACCTGAGACTGGGGTTGCCAGGCACTAGGGAGGCTCCGGGGACTGAGGCTGCGCTCCCACAGACGACGAGGAGCTGACAGTGGTGACCAGAGGCTGCGCCCACAGGGAGAAGACCAACCGTACCATGAGCTACCGCGTGGGCTCCAAGATCGTCAGCCTGGCGGAGACGGTGTGCCCCGGGGACCTCTGCAACAGGCCCAGACCCCGTGAGTACCGGGGCGCCGAGCCTGTCCCCACCAGGCCAGCTGAAAAGGGGCAGCCCCTGCGCAGCTCCCTGAGTGCGGGGATGGGAGCTTTGAGCCGCCACACCCAGCCCTCTCCTGATGGGAAAGATGGTATAGGCTGCGGACACAGACACCCGTGTCTGGCCGTGGTGCTGGCCTGTTATCCTCACCACGCATGAGGTCAGCCCTGGGCGACGCTGACTCAGTACAAACTAAGGAGACCAGAGGGAAGGTTCTCGGGTGAGGGGGTTGTTGTTCAAGCCCAGGGGCCTGGGTTCAATCCCTGAATCCCAAGTAAAGGTGGAAGGAGAGGACTGTCCTCTGATCACACACACCAACAATAAAAAGTCTTTAAAACTTAAATCTAAAAAGTATGCCCAGGGTGTGGCTCAGCAGGACAGTGCTGGCCTAGAATCCCCCAGTGAGGGGCTGGGGTGTGGCTCAGTGGTAGAGCCCCTGCCTAGAATCCCCCAGTGAGGGCTGGGGTGTGGCTCAGTGTTGGTGATGGAGGTCAGAGCTTTTCGTGTGCTGGGCAGGCACTCTGCCTGCTGTACCCTTACTGTTTATGCCCCCTGCGCACACACACTTTTGTTCTTCATAAATGGTTCTGCCCTCGGTTGGGGACAGGTTGGAGGGAAACTGGAGCCGGAGTGAGAGTGCTCACAGGGAGGTGAGGTTGTGTGCGCTGGGCTGGTGGAGTCCCTTGGGCAGGTGAGGGCAGATGAGGTCTGTGAAGAGCAGAGCACTCAGCAAGGTCCACGGAGAGAGGAGCCAGGCACAGGCACTCACTGAAACTGAGTAGGGGATGTGGTGACGGGGCGGGCCCCAAGTCTGGAGGCTGTTTTAGCACGCACGCTCGCAGAGCTGGATAACACAGGCGCGAGCTGTGGGAGCGTGCCCATGTGTGTGCAAAGAGGCCACGGAAGAGCGTGGCTGTCCCAGGTCACTCCCCGAGAGGGTCTCCTGACTCCGCCTCCTCACGGCCGGGTCACAGGCCTCTGGGGCTCTGTGGAGCCAGCCTGGCCTGGCGACACACGCGTGGGATCTCAGCCCTGGGGTGGGGGGGTGCAGCAGAAATCCCTTGTGAGACTGGGGACACACTTGTGGGTGAGCATTTGGAAATAAAAAGGGACCAAGCAGACCCCAGGTCACGTGCCTGGAGCGAAGTGTTCACACGAGAAGCACACGCCCTTGCACACCCATGCCCGGAGTGCTGCCTGGACAGCTTGGCTGGCCCGGACATTCTGCCGTCCCTCTCTCTGAGACCCAGCCTCCGTGTGAACCCAGGCTAGCCCGGTTGTGCTCTCCAGCCCCAGCCAGGGGTCCAGGTGTGCACGGCCACGCCTGAGCAGGCTGCTCGTGCGGTGCTGTGGACGTGAGTGGGAAGAGGCAGGCCGTGCGCCTTTCAGGCATTTTCTTTGAGGGAGTCGGGTGAGTTGGCTCTGGAGGGGATGACTCACCGCCGGCCTCAGCTCACACCGGCTCCAGCCGCCCGGGGCAGGAGGAGCTGAGCCGAGGCTGCCAACCCCCGGGCACCCGGTGACACAGGGCGTCCAGAGACGGGCATCCCGTCCAGCTGGCCTCGTCACAAGCTTCGAGCAAAGTGCTCACGGAGCAGCCAAGTGAGGCCCGGACCTCCCGGTCATTCACCAGTGGTGATAGTTGGGACTCCATATACTCGGTCCCAGAGGCAAAGGCAAGAATGTGTGGCTCTGCCAGGCAGGTGGAGGTGCCGCCGTGAGGCCGTGTGTCCGAAGGGAAGGGGCTGGCGTGCCACTGGATAGTGGAGCCCCAGTTAGACTCCCCCAGTGAGGGGCTGGGTGTGGCTCAGTGGTAGAGCCCCTGCCTAGATTCCCCAGTGAGGGGCTGGGGTGTGCTCAGTGGTAGAGCCCCTGCCTAGACTCCCCCAGTGAGGGGCTGGGGTGTGGCTCAGTGGTAGAGCCCCTGCCTGGAAACCCCCAGTGAGGGGCTGGGGTGGCTCAGTGGAGAGCCCCTGCCTAGACTCCCTCTCTTTCCAGGAGTCCGAGGCCCGGCGTTTCCCCGGGGCCGGTACCTTGAGTGTGTGTCTTGCACGTCGCTGGACCAGAGCTGCGAGCGCGGCCGGGAGCAGAGCCTGCGGTGCCGCGACCCAGGAGAGCAGTGCATCGAGGTGGTGACCCTGCAGAGCGGAGACAGTAAGGCCCGCCCTGGGCTGGGTGAGAGACCGGGATCTAAGCCGGAGGCATCAACTGCATGCGTGCACGCACATGCACACACACACACACACACACACACACGTGCACACACTTCTGTTTATCCTGTCTGCTCCTTTATCTACGACAAAAGGAGAAGGAACCCGATTGGCTGGGGTGGCGTCACCACGGGTTACTTTCTGGGGTGACGCACCGTGGGTACGGCTGGGTGTGAGTGACGGGTGTATCCGGGGCGCCACGGCCCCTCACCCCCGTGCCCTGTCCTCGCAGGGAGAGCGAACGACCAGAACTACACTAGAGGCTGCGGCCGCCTCCCCGGGTGCCCGGGCGTCTCGGGGTTCCACGGCGGCCGCGCCTTGCACCTCCTCAAGTGCTGTAACCGCACCCAGTGCAACGGCGGCCCGGGTGAGGCTGCGTGGGGCGTGGGCGGCGGCCGGGGTGAGGCTGCGTGGCGGCGTGGTTATGAGCGTGGGCGGGCGTGGATGGTGTGGGCGGGTGTGAGCGGACACAGCAGGGGTGGTTGTGAGTGTGGACACTGAGCGGGCGTGACATGGACGCCGTGGGGTGGTGGCTCTGTGGAGGAAGCGCTGAGCCCCCTGTGTCCCCCGTGTGAAGCTCTAGGTCTTCAGGACCTGCCACCCAACGGCATCCGGTGCTACGGCTGTGACGGCCACGAGTGCTCCTCCTCCGACCCGGCCCTCATCGACTGCCGTGGACCCATGACCCGGTGCCTGGAAGCCACGGGCGTGGACGGTGAGGCCGGGGGCGTGGACGGTGAGGCCGGGGGCGTGGAAGGGGCGCATTGGGGCACGGGGCGCTAGCCAGACCGCCTGACCCGGCCCTGACTCGTGCACTGCCCGGGTGGGTGCTTCCCGGGGCACAGCGGCCTTCCTGATGGGTGTGTGGTGAAGGAGCGCAGGGGCGCGGCGTGGCCGGCCGAACGGGGTGTCGGTGCTCCCTCGTGAACACCCCCGCTGAGGGTGTGCGGGTGCCCCCCATCCTCACGCCGGCCCCGTGGTCCGTCCCGCAGCGCAGGAAAACCGGAGCCTCACCGTGCGGGGCTGCGCCACGGCGTCCTGGTGCCAGGGCTCGCACGCGGCCGACGCCTTCCTCCTGAGCCGCCTGCGCGTGTCCTGCTGCGAGGGCAGCGGCTGCAACCGGCCCTCGGGCGGCGGGGCGGGCCCGGCGCGCCTCGGCCTCAGCGCCTGCCTGCTGGCGGTCCTCCTCGCCCTCGCTGCCTGAGCCGGGCCTGCGTCCTCGAGGGCCTAAGCGCGCCCTGGCGGCGCCCTCCTCCTCCCTCCGTCCTCCTCGCCCCCTTCCGTCCCCTGCGTCCTCGCGGGCGTGAGCGTGCCCTGGCGGGCGTGAGCGTGCCCTGGCGGCGCCCTCCTCGTCCCCCTCCGTCCTCCTCGCCCGGGGTGCCTGAGCCGGGCCTGCGTCCTCGTGGCGCCCTCCTCTGTCCCCTGCGTGTTCGTGGGCGGGAGCGTGTCCTGGCGGCGCCCACCTCGCCCTCCCTCCGTCCTCCTCGCCCCCCTCCGTCCCCTGCGTCCTCGCGGGCGTGAGCGTGCCCTGGTCGCGTCCTGTACCGAGAACCAGAAGGGACGTGGCTGCGGGCAGCGTCGTCCTGGCTGAGTTAACGCTGCTGCTGTTGTGTTCGTCACGTTATTTATTTTAAGTGTAAATAAATAAATGGAAGATTTTTGTACCAGTGAACCAGGCTGGGGCCCCCTCTGTCACACCTAACGTTGGCGAAAGGAAAGAAAGGGCTGTGATTTTTGTTTGACTCTTGTTTTAAAGCAGGGTCTCTCCTCAGCCCTGGCTGTCCTGCACTCACCGTAGATCAGGCTGGCCTCGAACTCACAGAGCTCCGCCTGAGCACCTGGATTACAGGCGACTGTGCCTCGTCTTTTCGCCTCCCCCCACTCCTCCTTCCTCTTCTCCCTGTCTTCTTCCCACGGGGTCACACCCACGGCCAGCGCGTGGAGAAAACCAGAACCGTGTCACAGGCACTGTGTCATCTGGCTATTGATAGGGAGGACTACGGCGAGGTCACTGTTCTCTAAGAAGTGGGTGTGAGTGTGTGGACCGGGAACCAAGGTGCCAAGCCCGCGCGACCCCACAGTCCGCTCGGGGTCACCCGCGCGTAAGAAGGCCGAGCCCGCTCTCCGCGGAGTGGGGCCATGCTCCTCTCTGACGCAATCACTGCCCCTGGCCCAGTGTGTCGCTTATGGGTCAAAACACTGACAAGGTAACGATGGGGCTTGAGGTGGAGCTGGTGATGGAGGGAGGAGCCAGGAGGACCCCAGTGACACACCTCCTCCGTGAGGCCACGCCTCCCTGTCCTTCCCAAAAACTTCCTCCGGCTGGAGAGAAACGGGCGCCCCTGGGAACCGTCCTGCTGTTAAGTGTTGGCATCTGGCATCTACTACACGCTAGGCGTGGGGCAAATGCCTGCCAGTCCAGCTCCAAGGGAACCCAGTGCCGGGCGCCCAGGGCTCTCCCTTGAGCCTCCCTCCGTGGAGGACGGGGGCCGAGACCCGGGGTGCCCGAGGCTGGGCAAGGCGGCATCAGTGGACCACTAGCGATGGGAAGCCGGCCCGCGCATGCAGGGAGCTCACTCGAGTAACTGCTACACCCTTGCGGTGGTTTGAGCTAGTGGGAATGTATGCCAGCAAGTTCTGTGTGCAACGTCCATCCTGGGCCGGGGAGATAGCTCAATCACTGAGGTGCTCAGCGTGCAAGCAGGAGGACCTGGGTTCGAGTCCCAGACAGCCAGACATGGTGGCACGTGTCCCAGCCTGGCCTGTTGACGGGGCAGTCTGGTCTGTCTGATGTCAGAGGGGCAGAAGTGGACCCCAGCACCAAGCGCTCAGCACCGAGGTGTGTTTGCCCCAGAGGGACAGAGGAAGGACAGACAAAGAAAGGAGGCCAAGGCTGAGGGAGGAGGGGAGAGAGAGGAGGAGAGGGAGAAGGGGAGGAGGAGAGGGAGAAGAGGGAGGGGGAGAAGAGAGGGGAAAAGGAGGGAGAGGACGGCCTCTGGATGGAGAGGAGACACACTTGGCCCGTGAGCAAATTGTCTGCAAGGGTCCGAGGGAAACCCCGGGTTAGGATGAGGTGTTTGGCTCTAACTGGGCGTGTTAGTCAAGTGAGCCAGAGGGGCTTTGATTGCTGTGACAGCTGGCCCTCGGCGGTCACACGCAGGGAGGGAGCGGATGGGGCTTTGGGTGCTGTGACAGCTGGCCCTCGGTGGTCACACGCAGGGAGGGAGCGGATGGGGCTTTGGGTGCTGTGAGGGCTGGCCCTCGGTGGTCACACGCAGGGAGGGAGCGGATGGGGCTTTGGGTGCTGTGACAGCTGGCCCTCGGTGGTCACACGCAGGGAGGGAGCGGATGGGGCTTTGGGTGCTGTGAGGGCTGGCCCTCGGTGGTCACACGCAGGGAGGGAGCGGATGGGGCTTTGGGTGCTGTGAGGGCTGGCCCTCGGTGGTCACACGCAGGGAGGGAGCAGATGGGGCTTTGATTGCTGTGAGGGCTGGCCCTCGGCGGTCACACTCAGGGAGGGAGCGGATGAGAAGGGAACAGGCCTGGGGGGCAGCCCTAGGAAAATAATCTAAGGGTTTAGCAAGGGCGAGGGGGTGGGGGAGAGGACAGGCCTGCCAGAGCCATGCAGAGGAGGACTGGCAGCTAGGGTTATCCTCCAACAGCCACGTGGGTGCACATTTACATTTGTGCACCTGCATACATGGGAGGGCGCGCACACGCACACACACACACACACACGCACATACACACACACACACGCACACACACACGACGTTAATCCCCCGCACATACACACACACACACGCACACACACAGGACGTTAATCCCCCGGAAAGCCACTAAAAGGATGGAAACTTAATCCAACCCCACTCAGGGCGGGGCCTCGGGCTGCTGAGCATGGGTGAGAGGGTGACCAGGGCACACGTGTGTGCCCGTCTCCCGCCATGTCTCTGAGCAAGATGGCCAGCAGCAGATGCAGCCCCAAGAGCAGGTGCCAAGAGCAAACCTCTTCCCGACGCTGACATGGTGGTGCTGGCAACAGAAAACAGGCCAGCACCTCGAGCAAGTATCCCGGAAACAGTCCCATAGTCCCTGCTGTCCTCACCCAGCCATGGACAGGGCGGCCTCACCTCATCCCAGCCAGAGTGGAAGCTGAGAACTGTGGAGAAATGACGCTGTGAGCCACAGGAGAGAGCTGAGGGTTGGGAAGACAGAGGGGATGCTGGGGCCATGGTCCTGAGGACAGAGAGGATACTGGAGCCATGGTCCTGAGGACATGATGTTGGGAGCCATGGTCCTGAGGACAGAGAGGATGCTGGGAGCCATGGTCTCGAGGACAGAGAGGATGCTGGGAGCCATGGTCCTGAGGACAGAGAGGAAACTGGAGCCATGGTCCTGAGGACATGATGTTGGGAGCCATGGTCCTGAGGACAGAGAGGATGCTGGGAGCTAGGCACTGGACAGGAAATGCATTGTGTGATGACGACCCTTGCTTGACCTGGATATACAACAGTTTAGAAGTGATGGAGGGGATAAAAAGAAAAAGCAGAGCTTTTCAGAATTGGCGCATGCGGCCCGGTTCATCTGCTGTGAGGAGTCCTGTGAGAGGCGCAGGCATCGCTCACGCCAGTCCGTCACTCCTCTGTGACCTAAGCCTGCTCCAGGCCTTCAGGTGTCCACACAGGCAGAACCGGTACCCAAGAGAGACAGCGGACCAGAGTCTGGAGGGCTGAGTCAGGCCCCAGGAGGGGAACCTGAGCGACACAGACAGGCTGGGCACAGTGGAGGGAAGAGCCGGTGCCCCTCCTGGCAGCCGCTCCCTCCACAGGGCCTCGGATTACACTTCCTTCCAGGCTGCATAGCTCCCGGGGCCCCTCCCGGGGAGACAGGCTGAAACTTGAGGTATCATGGGGGGGCTGACCTGGGCACGGCTGCCCCGCCTCCGGGCCCGGCCCACGGTCACTCCTCTCCCCCACAGCTCACACTCGCTGCAACGCCAGCACCCTGACCCTGCGCTGCCGAGCGTCGCCCTCCCGCGCGTCCCCCCCGCATCTCCCACGCACCCCCTGCGGGTCTCCCCTGCTTCCTCCACGCGTCTCCCGTGAGTTTTCTAGGCCTTCCCATGTGCATCTCCCGCGCCTCTCCCACGCATTTCTCGCGCCTCTTCCGCGCACACTCGGGCGCATCTCCTGCGCATCTTCCGCGCGTCTCCCGCGCAGCATCCTCGGGGGAGCCCCAGCCGCCCGGGCTGCGCCTGCGCGCACACGCAAGCACACCTTTGCACCTTCACACGACCCTCCCGACCTTCCGCTCTCCCGGGCACGCCCCCGCGGGCTCCCACGGTGCCGTCACGCTCGCCCGGCCCGCGCGCCCGCGTCCGCGCTGTCCGGCGCTGTCCCCCCCCGCCCGGCGCGCGCCCCGGCCGCGCTGCCGCCCTCCCTCCGCGCGCTTCGCCGGAGCCTCTCCGCCCCGGCCGGCCCCGCCCCTCCAGCGACGCCACGCCCACCGGGCGCGCAGTGGGCGGGTCCGGGGGCGGGGCGGACGCGGGGGCGGGGCCAGCGGCGCGGGAGGTGCAGGTGCCGGGCCGGGAGCGAGCGGCGGCGGCGGCGGCGGCGGCGGCGGCGGCGGCGGCGGCACCATGGGCCGGGCCCGGCGCTTCCAGTGGCCGCTGCTGCTGCTGTGGGCGGCCGCGGCGGGGCCAGGTAGGGTGACGGCGGCGGAAGCCGGGTCGGTGGGCCGGATCGGGGCGACGGGGGAGGTGTGCGCAGCGCGGGCGGGCTGGGGGGGTGTCGCGCCGCGGTGACAGCCGGGTCGTCCGGGGCCTGCAGAGGCCCGAACAATGCGCTGGAGGCGGCGGGGGCGCCGCGGGAGACCCTCGTCCCCGGACAAAGCGCGGCGCGGGCCGGGAGCCCGGAGCCGCGGGCCCGGCCGCCGTGCCGCAGCCCCCCCACCCCGCGCAGGCCCCGCTCCCGCGGGGACAAAGGCCCGAGACCCTCCCTCCCCCACGTCCCCCAGCCCGCCGTGTGCAGGCCGGCCCCGCCGTCCTCCCGTCCTGGTCTTTGGAGCCCTGTCTCTCTGTCTGCCCCCCCACCCCGTCCTCTGTCCCTCAGTCTTCAAGTCCCGTCCTTCCTTCTGTCCATCCTCCTTTCTTCTGGTGCCCCTTCCCGTCTCCCGCTCCGCCCTTGTCCCCCACCTCTGTCCCTGTCCCCGGGTCACTCTGCCTGCCCTCCCGCCTCTGTTCACTCTGCTCTGTCCCCGTGTTGCTGTCTCTCTGTGTCCCCATTCACCAGCTCTCTCCCTGTCTCCTTGACGCCCTGTCTTCCCTCCTCTGTCCCCCGTCTGCCTAGTCCCCTCGTCCCTGTCCCCTACGGTTCACGTTCAGGTCTCTAGCGCCCCTGTCACCTAGCGGCCTCTCTCTCCCATCCCGCGGTCCCCTGTCCCCGACTCCCTCCATCCAGCCACCCCCCTTGCTCCTGGGGGAGTGGGGCCAGGCCAGGCAGTGGCGATGTGTGAAGTGGGATGGAGAAGGCTGGCATGTGGGCACACACGTGGGTTCCGCAAACGTCTCCCCAAGCCCTCCCACCGTGCACACAGCCAGGCCACACTCACAGGGCCCCCTCCAGGACATGCCCTTCTCCTTCACTGTGGGAAGCCGGAGACCCCCAAGGCAGGGTGACCCCTGAGGCTGGGGACAAGGTCAGGGGATGTCACCTGTGTGTCTCCCATCTACTGTGGGATGGGGAGGTGGCGGGGCCGACAGTAGCAGGCCTGGGGGCTCCTGGAGGGAGTTGAGAGGCATTGGGATCAGTGGTCCAGGACTCTCCCCCATCCACCCCCCGCTCCAGCTCTGCCAAGCGAGGGTGCTGGGGGTGGTCGGTCGGAGGGAGCTTCCGAGGCGTCCTCACACTGAGGGTGCAGCTGAGGACGAGGCTGGGGCAGGGCCGACCTTGCGAGTTCTGCCTTCTGTAGACTTCTGTGGTTGCTTCCTGAGTTTTGTCAGTCCCCCCCTTCGCAACAGCCATGCCCCAATTTCCCAGGTGAGAGCTTGGGCCTCAGTACATTTCCGTCCATTTTTATTCGTCTTTATTCTTATGCGAGGAAACCAGGCTCTTAGGATCCAGGGGCTGGTGAGTGCAGTGAACAAAGAGCCTGAGGCTATTTCAAACTCCCGGCCCCTTCGGACATTAGAGTGGAAGTCTTTAATCAAAGACTGTAACCTTTGCATTCCTAGAAGTTTCTTGGGCAGGGTGACCTGTAATCCCAGATGCTCTGGAAGCTGAGGCAGGAGGGTGACTTCCAGACTTAATAGGACTGCTACAGAGTGAGTTCAAGGCCAGCCTGGGCAATTTAGGGATATTCTGTTTCAAAATAAAGGAGTTAAAAAGGGGAGGGGGCTAGGGAAGCAGCATATCAGTAATAGGTGTCTGGAGTCTGCCATGAATGGCTGGGGTGGGGCTCGGGGAGGCCCTGCCCAGAGCCAGCAGCCACTGAGGGGCTGGGAACACAGTTCGGAGGCGCTTCAGAGGCCGTAGGTTCAATCCTCAGTACTGGAAGAGAGAGAGAGGGAAGGGGGAGAGAGAGGGAGAGAGAGGACAAAAAAGTTCTAGACTCTTAGTGGTGGCTAGTCTGTGAAATTGTGATATCCTGACCCACTGAGATTGTGCAGCCCCTGGGCCTTGAACCTTGGAACCCGAATGTAGCCCTAGCTACTTTCCTGCCCAGTTCAGGATTGAAATCCCAGGCACTTCTGGGAGGTGGCTTGTCCCTAGTGTGATTTTGAAGCCATTGCTTCCTTGCCTGGCATGTAATCCCTTCTGTAAACGGCCTCTAAATCACATGCTGTGGGCCTTTATGAGTGGGAAGCCACTCCAGGCCAGCAGCCGAGAGAACTGGGTCCAGACCGGACAGTCCTGTCTGGCGTAGTTTAATGGCTGTCTCTGTCCTTCTCAGGGCCTCAGTTTCTCTTTCTGGAGTCCTCGAGGGTTCCCACAGTGGTGCTTCTCACTGATATCCAGCTACTTTTCTATTTCTTAAACAAGGTCTCACTGTGTTCAAAAGGCTGGCCCTAAGTCCCTAGCAGCTGGTCTCAAGCTCATAGCAATCCTCCTGCCTCAGACTCTCAAGGGCGTGCCCCCATGCCCAGCTTCTTTACCGGATCTTTATGAAGGGCCCCAACCACCCGTTTAGGAGGGGCCACCACTTCTCCATACCCTGCCGGCAGGACTGAAGACCAGGGCCTAGATCTGTGCCAGAACAGAAGGAAGGAAGGAAGGAAGGAAGGAAGGAAGGAAGGAAGGAAGGAAGAAGGGAGGAAGGAAGGAAGGAGGGAAAGAGGGAGGGAGAGAAGAAGGAAGGAAGGAAGGAAGGAAGGAGGGAGGGAGGGAGGGAGGAGGGAGGGAGGGAGGGAGGGAGGAAGGAAGGAGGGAAAGAGGGAGGGAGAGAAGAAGGAAGGAAGGAGGGAGGGAGGGAGGGAGGGAGGAAGGAAGGAAGGAAGGAAGAAAGAAGGAAGGAGGAAGGAAGGAAGGATGGAGGAAAGAAGGATGGAGGAAGGAAGGTTGGAGGAAGGAAGGAAGGAAGAAAGAAAGAAGGAAGGAAGGATGGAGGAAAGAAGGATGGAGGAAGGAAGGATGGAGGAAGGAAAGGAGGAAGGATGGAGGAAGGGAGGGAGGGAGGAAGGAGGGAAAGAGGGAGGGAGAGAGGAAGGAAGGAAGGAGGAAGGGAGGGAGGAAGGAAGGAAGGATGGAGGGAGGAAGGAAGGATGAAGGAAGGAAGGAAAGAAAAAAGGAAGGAGGAAGGAAGGAAAGAAGAAAGAAGGAAGGAAGGAAGGAGTTCTGTCGCTCCTGCTCACGTCTGCTGAGATATGAGAGGAGGATGGCGCTGCCCAGGTGGACAGAAACATGTGCAAAGGGGCCAGTGCCCCAGAGCCAGGCCCAGGTTTGGGGGTTGGGGCGCCCACAGCCGGAAACTGGGTGAAAACAGAAGGAAGCCGAGAAAGCTATGTAGACACTGAGGGAGAATAAAGAGGCTGTGAGGAGGGAGAGCCCTGTGGAAGAGGACTTTGTTGATCCCAAGTTTCTCTCTCTGGATGACTCACTTGGCCCTGTCACAGAGCTCAGCAGCCACTCGGTGGAGGGCCCCTCGAGAATGGGCCCCGGGAGACAGCTACCACTGACCCCCGACCCACTCGTGGACGCCTGGGTCCCCAGAGTGTGGGGGTGGAGGTCAGGCTCCACACAGATTCCAAGACCTCAGACCCAGCAGGGCTGGGCCGAGGGGGGGGTTAATGTCGTGCGAGCCTGGCCTGTCCCCGACTTGGGGAGCACAAAGGCAGCTTTCTCTCTCTGGGTGTATGTGTGTGTTGGGGGGCAGCCAGACCCGCCAGCATCCAATGGCCCCAGAACCGAGCACCCGTGGCCAGCAGACACGGGGCACCCAGGCCCCTCCGGGACACGGGGCACGGGGTGGGCCGCGGGGTCTTCGTGGAAAGTGTGGAAGGGTAATGGTGTGAGACAAGCTGGGTTCAGCGGAGCCTGCGTTCTTCCGGGAGCGCCACACTCAGGGTGACCCTCTGAAGGACTCCACACCCCCTGGCTGAGCCAGGAGCCTGGAATCCGGGGAGTCCTGAGTGTTCCAGGAATGTGGGGGCCACAGGGAGGACTTTGTGTAAGGCTGCTGACTCACCCCTGCGCGCCCCCACCTAAAGCCCATTGATGGACACTGGGAGACAAAGGACAGAGGCGGGATCTGGATCAGGAGTTAAAGTTTTCAAGAGGGGAAAAGCTGGGCCTGGACGGAGGCTGGGGCTCAGACCCTGGGTCTAAGGGAGGAGGCTGTCCTGAGCCCTGGTCTGAGGGAGGAGGCTGAGGCTGGACCCCTGGTCTGAGGGAGGAGGCTGGGCCTGGACCCCTGGTCTGAGGGAGGAGGCTGTCCTGAGCCCTGGTCTGAGGGAGGAGGCTGGGCCTGGACCCCTGGTCTGAGGGAGGAGGCTGGGCCTTGACCCCTGGGTCTGAGGGAGGAGGCTGGGCCTGGACCCCTGGTCTAAGGGAGGAGGGCTGAGGCTGGACCCCTGGTCTGAGGGAGGAGGCTGGGCCTGGACCCCTGGGTCTGAGGGAGGAGGCTGAGGTTGGACCCCTGGTCTGAGGGAGGAGGGCTGAGCCTTGACCCCTGGGTCTGAGGGAGAAGGCTGGCCTGGACCCCTGGGTCTGAGAGAGGGGACAGGGCCTGGACCCCTGGTCTGAGGAAGGAGGGCTGAGCCTTGACCCCTGGGTCTGGGGGAGGAGGACTGAGGCTGAACCCCTGGTCTGAGAGAGGAGGCTGTCCTGGACCCTAAATCTGAGGGAGGAGGCTGTCCTGGACCCCTGGTCTGAGGGAGGAGGCTGTCCTGGACCCTGGATCTGAGGGAGGAGGCTGTCCTGGACCCCTGGTCTGAGGGAGGAGGCTGTCCTGGACCCTGGATCTGAGGGAGGAGGCTGTCCTGGACCCCTGGTCTGAGGGAGGAGGCTGTCCTGAACCCTGGATCTGAGGGAGGAGGCTGGGCCTGGACCCCTGGGTCTGAGGGAGGAGGCTGTCCTGGACCCCTGGTCTGAGGGAGGAGGCTGGGCCCGGATCCTCTGTATCTGAGGGAGGATGGCAAGGCCTGGGCCCCTGTGTCTGAGGACGAGGGCTGGAATGGGGATTTATAGTCCTGAGAGAAGAGGGCTGGGGTCTAAATCAGAGATCTGAGGTGAGTGGGAGTCCTGAAAGAGGAAAGAGAAGCTCTGCCTCTTTGGTTGACAGAGAAAGGGAGGCTGAGCTGCCCCTGACGCCTGCAGATACAGGCGCCTTCACAGGGCTGCTCTGCTGGAAGAATTGATGCTTTGTGCAGGATGCCGGACTCCGCCACTAGTGGGGGGCTCGGGGGGGTGCAGGCAGGACCCAGGAATGTACCAGCTCCCCAGGGCAGGGAAAAGGAAAGAGGCATGGTGCCAGGGACCCCTGGGGAATGGCTAGAGAGGGGGTGGCTATGACCTTCCCAGAATTGTGACCTTGAGACTCCCTTGGGTATTCGCTGACTCAGGACCCAGGAAGTACTCCCCCATTCTGCTTAGTCTCTGTGGGAACACCCACCAGCTGTGCTCTGTGGACCCCTGTCTCATGAGTCTGAGGGAAGAGGCTGGGCCTGGACTCTGTCTCATGAGTCTGAGGGAGGAAGCTGGGACTGGACCCCTGGTCTGAGGGAGGAGGCTGGGCCTGAACCCCTGGGTCTGAGGGAGGAGGCTGGGCCTGGACCCCTGGGTCTGAGGGAGGAGGCTGGGCCTGGACCCCTGGGTCTGAGGGAGGAGGCTGGGCCTGGACCCCTGGTCTGAGGGAGGAGGCTGGGCCTGGACCCCTGGTCTGAGGGAGAAGGCTGTCCTGACCCCAGGTCTGAGGGAGGAGGCTGTCCTGACCCCAGGTCTGAGGGAGGAGGCTGGGCCTGAGACAGTTGTTGCCTGTGGTCATGGGTCTGAGGGGGGAGGACTCCTGAGGCTCCAACAGCCCCTTCCCAGAACTCATGCACCCTCTTTCTCCAAGCACAGTTCCCCATGACTTCTGGCTGTCAGCAGCATTTCAAGGTCCGTGCCCCAGTCCCAGAAGCCTAGCCCCTCTCTCACCAGAAAGTCCCGCCCTCACCCCCCCAACCAGGAACAAAAGACGTGGGGCAATTAGTATTCTAGGCAGAGACACGCTTGCTTACTGACTCCTCAGTGGGGGGAGGGAATTAAACAAAAGCCCCCCCCCCGCCCCGTCTGCACCCTGGAGCAGCGAGCAGCTGGGGAACGGGAAGGGTGGAGGTCGGGGTCCCCACATGTCACTGGCTGACCTCGGGTAACCCCCCCAGCCTCACTCTCCATGCCTGTGAAATGGGGCGGGTTGGCCTCAGCTGTGAGGTCTGGCAGAGGTGGACTGAGGGCGTCTGTCCGCTTGGATCTTCTGTTTTGTGTCAGACCTCAGGCTGGCTCAGTCAAGGGCAGCTTGAACTCTGGCTCCCTCTGCCTCCGCCCCCAAGTGCCGGAATTACAGGTGTGCACCGGCGTGCCGGCTCCACCAACTGGGCCCAAGAGTTTAGTTTTGAGGTTTGGTTTTGTGAGATGGGGTTTCACCTCGGAGGCCCCGGCTAGCCTGGAACTCTCTCTGTCCACCAGGCTGGCCTCGAACTCACGGAGCTCCTCCCGCCTTTGCCTCCACAGCGGGCGAGGTCTTCCCTTTCTTGCCTGTGCACACTGGTTTTCCCAAGGCCTGGCCTGTGGTGACGCAGAGGGCACCAGGCTGGCCCCTGCGAAGCTGTCCCCGTGAGATGTCCTGGACTCGCTAACGAAGGCTAGCACCCTTCCTCAAGGTCACACGGGTGGTGAGGGCCGGGCTCCACCTTGACAGAGATCCCAGGGCAGGGTGTGGCAGGGCATGCCGGGGCCCCAGCCGCCACGGACGAGCGAGGGGTTCAGAGCCAGCCTGGACTGCAGCCTGTCTGTGTGGTGAGACACGGCCACGGGGCCAGGCCACGCACCAGGCCACAGCCTTCCCGTCGGAAGCTCACCGAGCATCCCCTGCCAGCACTAAGTGTTCCGTCCACTTCTTTTTAAACTTCCGTCTCTGTGCGTGCGGTCCCGGGAGGAGGCGCGGCTGGCCGTCTTCACCGACTGAGCCCTCCATGATCCGGTTCTGCTTCCGTTTGTTCGCCTGAGTCAGGGTCTCTGTTCCGTGGCCTTGAATCACGGTGTAGACCAGGCTAGCCTCCGACTCAGAGCTCGCTCCGCCTGCGCCTCTCAAGTGCTGGGTTTAAAGGCATGTGCCACCTTGTCTGGTTCAGTGAGTGTGTGTGTGTGGGTGTGCTCGGGCACGTGCATACGTGTTGTGTATGTGCATACATCTGTGTGTGCGCGCGCGCGTGCGCGTGTTTAATATTCTTTTTTTAAGCGTGTGTGTGTGTGTGTGTGTGTGTGTGTGTGTGTGTGTACGTCAGAGGCCGCAGGTTCCCGGAGCTGCAGCTGCTGGAGGTTGAGCCTGGGGTCCCCGCTGTCCAGCCCATGTCCAGTAGCCCAGGCTGGCTTCTGACGAGACACTCAGTGGGGGTGACCTTCACCCACTGATCCTCCTGTCTCCACGCCCGGGGGTGACTGAGGCCGAGCACACGTCCTGGCTGGGGGTGGGACCGCAGGCTCGGTGGCTCACACGTTTGCCTGCATGGAGCGCGTGTGCTTCCACAGAACACAGCAGCGTGTGGGGGGAGAGTGCTGGAGGCAGAGAGAGTGAGGGAGAGGCCTTCTGGGCGAGGTCAGGGGTCAGAGGCCAGAGGTCACGTCAAGGCCCTGAGGTGGGAGCCAGCTCAGCGTGCTCCAGGGACAGTGAAGCCTGGAGGTCGGTGAGGGAGGGTCACGGCGGGGCTGCGGGCCAGGGTTGGATGCTGCCAGCACCGGCAGGGCCTTGAGGCCTTGCACACCACCCGGCAGGGGCCCAGCCTAAGCTTCATCCCTGTTGGCACAGTGGTCCACACCGGGAAGCCCCCGGGAGGCTAAAGGCAAAGGTCACGTGTTCAAGGCGTGTGACGATGCCATAAGCTGTTTGTGCGCGAGCGTGCGTGTGGGGCAGTTGCTCTCCGCCTTGCTTTCTGCCTTCATTTTCACATGTTTATTTGGGACAGTGTCACGGTCACCCTTGCCAGCTGAGAACTCACCGGGAGGGCCTGGCTGGCCTGGAACTCTCCTCTTGAGTGCTGGGGTTAGGGGCGCACGCCACCACGCCCGACTCTTGGGTTTTTATTTCATATGTGTGGTCCCTGAACGGGAGCTCACAGGGGGCGGGGAGCCGCCGTGCTGGGCATCAGGCCGCGTCCCTGGAGGAGCTGCCTGCCCTCAGCCCCCGGGCCGCTCTCAGCCCCGAGCTTCTTAAGTCATGGGGGGGCAGGTGCCGTGACGGTGGGCGGGCGGAGGACGAAGGGCAGCAGCCGTTTCTCCCTCCATCATGTGGGGTCCAGGGATTGGACATGGGGTGTCCATCTTAGGGCAAGCGCCTGTGCTCGCTCGTCCCCTCCCTGGCGCTGTGCTCACTGAGCCACCCTTCCCGCCCTTCCGCCTTTTTGGTAGAGGGTCTCTCCAGCTGCCCAGAGCACAGAGGACCCAGCACCCACACGGCCACTCACAACCGTCCGGAATTCCAGTTGCAGGGGTGTCTGGCCCCTGCTCCTCACTCCTGAGGGCACCAGGCCTATGTGCAGGCAAAAAGCTTACACACGTAAAAATCAATCATAGGTTTAAAAAAAGGAGCCAGGTGGTGGCACACGCCTGTGATCCCAGCACTCTGGAGGCAGAGCAGGCGGATCTCTGTGAGTTCAAGGCCAGCCTGGTCTACAGAAAGAGTCTAGGACAGCCAAGGTTACACAGAGAAACCCCATCTCAAAAATTCAAAAAAGAAGAGAAGGAGGAGGAGAAAAGAGAAAGAAAGAAATGGAATGAAAAGGAAAAAATATCCATAAACTCTGGGTGTGGTGGCGTGCCTGTGTTCTTAGCATGTGCAAGGCAGAGTCAAGACGGTCACATGCTACAGCTCAGCCTTAGATGTGAGGGGCAGGCTTGGGAGAGCCACAGATATGTTCTGGAGAGATCTGGATTCGAGGCGATGCCAGGAAAGGGTTCTGGGGGGGCAGAAGGAATCATGGTATGTTTTAGCAGTAAGATATGCAGACACTGACAAAGGGCTGAGTGTCAGGGCTGAGGAGGGGAAGGGATGGTGTCAGGGCTGAGGAGGGGAAGGGCTGAGGAGGGGAAGGGATGGTGTCAGGGCTGAGGAGGGGAAGGACTGAGGAGGGGAAGGGATGGGTGTCAGGGCTGAGGAGGGGAAGGGCTGAGGAGGGGGAAGGGATGGGTGTCAGGGCTGAGGAGGGGAAGGGCTGAGGAGGGGAAGGGATGGGTGTCAGGGCTGAGGAGGGGAAGAGCTGAGGAGGGGAAGGGATGGGTGTCAGGGCTGAGGAGGGGAAGGGATGGGTGTCAGGGCTGAGGAGGGGAAGGGCTGAGGAGGGGAAAGGGCTGAGGATGGGAAGGGATGGTGTCAGGGCTGAGGAGGGGAAGGGCAAACACTGGGTGCTTGTGGCCCTTTGGCCTGAGCACCATCTGAGGCAAGGATTGAAGGTGATGAGTTTGTCACTCCAGGAGACGCTAGCTGAAATGTCATTACCAACAAAGACTCAGACACTCGCAGCTCTTGGTTCTATCACTGTGTCTGGTCGCTGGACCCAGAACGGCTGCCAGAAGTCCATGTCTCCCATCCTGTTTCCAGGGTACGTGAGGGTGTCCCGCAGAACCAAAGGGTCTGTCTCCTTTATTAGGAACTACTTTGTAAGTTACTATGCGATAGTTTTGCTCAGGTCCAATTAGAGTAAACTTTATCACACGGCCTTGCCTAGCTGCAAGGGAGTCAGACATGCCTCTCGGGACAGGGTACCACCATAAAGTACAGTGAGGATTTGATAGGTGGAGAGACTGTTAGGAAGCAGGCAGCTTCTGTCCCTCCGCCCACCTGTGCTCTTGACAGCGAGGGCGTCGCACTCATCTGTGGCTGGTTCAAGGGATTGCACTTCATCTGGCTTCTCCTGGGCACCAGCCTCAGAAACCTCCCTCCCTGTCAGCCGGCCCCGGGGCGGGAGGAGGAGGCGAGGAAGACTGCCGAGCCCGTTTTGTCTCTTCGAGGCTCTCGATCCAGCCCCGAGTGTGGGTACTCCAGGCGTGCTGTCACGCCCAGCCACGGAGGTGCCACTGTCCTGGAGAAACCAAACGGTGCACTCCGGTTCCGGGAGACAGCTGGGCTGAAAGGCAGAGCGAGCGGCAGAGTGCGGCAGCCCTTCTCGGGGTTCTGTGCACACTCAAGCCCTGTACTTACACAGGTGTGCACACCACACAGTAGGGTCCGGACGCTGGAGAGATGGCTTGGTGGTGGGGCTGTTCTTTCAGAGGACCCAGGTTTCACACTCAGCCCCCACGTGCAGCTCTCATTTCGGGGTTCAGATGCGCTCTTCCGGTCTCTGTGGCCCCCAGACGCACAGATTTTGTGCACACACATGCAGGCCAGTGGCCCGAGGCGGGCAGGGCTGGAAGGCACGGGGCCTGGCTTCTGGGGTTCTCACAGTGGCCGGTCCCCGCCCACGCACCGGGGAGCAGGTGAGGCTCCGGGTCTGCTGCTGGTACCGAACCCGATAAGGGGAATTGGGAGAATGCGGGCTGAAGCAGAGCCCTGTGCTGGGCAGTAGTGGCACGTGCCTTTCATTTGAGTTCTCAGGAGGCGGGTCTCTGTGAGTTCGAGGCCAGCTTGGTCTACAGAGCAAGGTCCAGGACAGTCAGGGCTACACAGAGAAACCCTGTCTAGAAAAACTAGGAAGGAAGGAAGGAAGGAAGGAAGGAAGGAAGGAAGGAAGGAAGGAAGGAAGGACATGGCAATGCCGTGACCACAGGACCTCCAACAGCACGTGACTGTTGAGTGCCAGCTATGGTGGAGTTGAAGGTCCTGGGGGTGTTGCTGCTGGTTAGGCTGGGCTTTCAGCTTTCCTTCTTTGCCAACGGAAATGGAGCCATGACCTTGCCCAGGTCAAGCAAACACGGAGCCACACCCCAGCCCCTCACTGGGGGACTCTAGGCAGGGGCTCTACCACTGAGCCACACCCCAGCCCCTCACTGGGGGAGTCTAGACAGGGGCTCTACCACTGAGCCACACCCCAGCCCCTCACTGGGGGAGTCTAGACAGGGGCTCTACCACTGAGCCACACCCCAGCCCCTCACTGGGGGATTCTAGGCAGGGGCTCTACCACTGAGCCACACCCCAGCCCCTCACTGGGGGACTCTAGGCAGGGGCTCTACCACTGAGCCACACCCCAGCCCCTCACTGGGGGACTCTAGGCAGGGGCTCTACCGCTGAGCCACACCCCAGCCCCTCACTGGGGGAGTCAAGGCAGGGGCTCTACCACTGAGCCACACCCCAGCCCCTCACTGGGGGAGTCTAGGCAGGGGCTCTACCACTGAGCACACCCCAGCCCCTCACTGGGGGAGTCTAGGCAGGGGCTCCACCCCTGAGCACACCCCAGCCCCTCACTGGGGATTCTAGGCAGGGACTCCACAGCTGAGCCATCCCCCAGCCCAGGATAACCTTTCCAGACTTGTAATTTGTTCTTCTAATGGTTGTTCCGTGTGGGCTAACTGCCAGCACAGATAATCCTGAACTTGCAGTGTGTCAACAAAAAGCCAGAGATCTGAGTTGGCATAGTGGTACACACCTTTTTAAAATTTATTATGATGATGATGATGATGTTTTCAATTTTGTTTTTGTTTTTTGAGATGAGGTTTCTGGGTGTAGCCCTGGCTGTCCAGGAACTCGCTCTGTAGACCAGGCTGGCCTCAGACTCAGAGTCCTGGGGTTAACGGTATGCACCATGAAGCCAAGTGTGGTGGCACACACTTTTAATCCCAGCACGTGGGAGGTGGAAGCAGGTGGATCTTTGTGACTCCGAGGGCAGCTTGGTGTACATGAGTTCTAGGTCAGCCAGGGCTGGGCAGAGGCCTTATCTGAGGCAGGCGTGGAGAGCAGGCACGGGGGCCTTTCTCACGGGAGGCTCTGCCTTAGGCTGTTGTGACCTTAGGTGTGTGGGGCTGCGGGGGAGGAAGGCTGAGTGGGAAGAAGTGTGTCCGGGACTACAGCGGGGGGCCTGTCAGTCACCGGGCCCGGCAGGGACGCCGGGAAGCAGGGGAGCTGTGTCAAAGTGCCCAGGAAGGTGCATTCTGAGCCAGGGGCAGGGTTGTTCGTGCAGCCGTGCCTCTGCTGGGGGGCGGGGGGCAGGAGGATCAGCGACTCCCCCGGGAGGCTCTTTGCTCACTCACACTGCCACACGGAGGCTGCTTCAGAGGGCGGGCCTTCCCGGGCCACCCGGGCCGCCCACCCGGGGTCCAGTCAGAGTGTGAGGGGCAGCCTCCCACCACGCACTGTGACTGAGGGTGGCCCTGAACTCCCAACCCTCCGCCTCCAGCGCTGGGGTGCGACGCACTCACCGCCAGGCCCGATTTGTGCCAGGCTGGGTACAGGGTCTGGCTTTGGCTGCATTCTCGGCCCTGTGGCCCGCCCTGGCCCAGAGCTGTCAGTGTGCTGGGCTGTCCTGCTTGTGCCTGCGTGCGGGCTCTGTGGCAGATTCCGCTGCGCGTCAGGGGCGAGGGCCTCCTAACAGCTGACCCGGCTGGGGTCCCTGGAACCCGGGCTGCCATGGGACGCTGGCAGAGGGGGCTGAGAGGGCAGGGACCGCGATCCGCAGCTGAAAGGCGCCCCCACAGCCTGCGTGCCAGCTCCGGGCCCAGGGGGCCTTCTTCAGGGCCCCCAGTTCTGTCCATCCCCGGGCACACCCTCTCCCTTGTACTAGCGAGTCTTCTCCACGCCCACAGACGTGTGCTCCGGAGACCAGCAAAGGCGGCCTTCCGTGTGGCCTCCGCCCCCAGGGCCCGAGGCAGAAGGGTGGCCGGGGTCCGAGGCCCCGTGGGCTGTGGGGCGAGGACGGGCGTTGACAAGTGTGCGCCGAAGTCAGGGGCGGTCCTCAGGGCGAGCCGGCGCTCCGGGAAGGCTGGGTCAGCCGGGAGGCGGCTTCCGCAGACCCAGAACCTGGGCGCACGCACCCTGTCCGTCTGCGCAGGGACCGGGCAGGAGGTGCAGACAGAGAACGTGACGGTGGCCGAGGGGGGCGTGGCCGAGATCACCTGCCGGCTGCACCAGTATGACGGCTCCATCGTGGTGATCCAGAACCCCGCGCGGCAGACCCTTTTCTTCAACGGCACGCGAGGTGAGCGCCCGGACACGCGGGGCTCCCCACGGGGCCGCACACGGGCCGGGCTCCCCACGGGGCCGCACACGGGCTGGGCTCCCGGGTCCTGCAGGGGTGAGGGGGGCTGGGCTCCCCACGGGGCCGCACACGGGGCTGTGCTCCCCGGTCCTGCAGGGGTGAGGGGGGGTGTGGACTCCCGGGGTCCTGCAGGGGTGAGGCCGGGGGGGGGGGCTGGGCTTCCCGGTCCTGCAGGGGTGAGGGGGGCTGGGCTCCCGGGGTCCTGCAGGGGTGAGGCTGGGGGCTGGGCTCCCCGGTCCCTCGGGGGGGTCTGGGGCCAGGACCGAGTAACAGGTCGGACCCAGCTGTGGGTGGGGGAGGGGAGGGCTGCAGCCGTGCGCGGCCCAGAGAGCCCCAGGTTCAAGGCCTGCCTCCTGCAGCGCTGAAGGACGAGCGGTTCCAGCTGGAGGAGTTCTCCCCGAGGCGAGTGCGCATCCGCCTCTCGGACGCCCGCCTGGAGGACGAGGGCGGCTACTTCTGCCAGCTCTACACGGAGGACACGCACCACCAGATCGCCACGCTCACCGTGCTGGGTGCGCCCCGGGTCCCCCGTTCCCCCCTTGTTCCCCCGGAGCCCCACTTTCCCTGGGTGCCCCCTCGTTCCCCGGGTTCCCCCCACGTTCCCCCGGATCCTCCGTTCCCCCGGGTTCCCCCCCCGTTCCTCCGGAGCCTCCCCCGTTCCCTCGTTCCCCCGGTCCTCCCCCGTTTCCCGGGTCCCCCGTTCCCCCAGAGCCCCCCTCGTTCTCTGTGTGCGTCCCGGGGTCTCGGCAGCCAGATCGGCCTGACCTCGGTGCCCCCGGTCGCGGCCCCTTCTCCGCGCAGTGGCTCCGGAGAACCCCGTGGTGGAGGTCCGGGAGCAGGCGGTGGAGGGCGGCGAGGTGGAGCTCAGCTGTCTGGTCCCTCGCTCGCGCCCCGCAGCGGTCCTGCGCTGGTACCGAGACCGCAAGGAGCTGAAAGGTGCCACTGGGGCGGGGCGGGGCTTAGGGGGAGGCGGGGCCGGGCGGGCTGGGGTGCTGACCCACGCCTGGCATTCCAGCGTTTGGGAGGGGTGGGGAGGGGTGTCAGGGGTTCAAAGTCATGCTCAGCCATCCAGGGAGTTCGAGGCCAGCCCGGACCACCTGAGACCCTGTCTCAAGGCCAACAGCGGGACCACAAAGCTTAGAGCAGACTTCCTAAGGGCGCGAGGCGCCCAGGCAGGACCCCTGCCCGAGGTGACGGGCTGGGTCGCACAGGCGTGAGCAGCGGCCAGGAGAACGGCAAGGTGTGGAGCGTGGCGAGCACCGTGCGCTTCCGTGTGGACCGCAAGGACGACGGCGGCATCGTGGTCTGCGAGGCGCAGAACCAGGCGCTGCCCTCGGGGCACAGCAAGCAGACGCAGTACGTGCTGGACGTGCAGTGTAAGTGCCCGGGCCTGCGCGCCCGTCCCCGGTCCCGTCCGCGGCAGCGCGCGCCCCTGGGTCCATCCCGGGCTTAGCGCGCCCCTGGGTCCATCCCGGCTGAGTGCGCGCCCTGGTCCATCCCGGCTGAGCGCGCGCCCTGGTCCATCCCGGCTCAGCGCGCCCCTGGTCCATCCCGGCTCAGCGCGCCCCTGGTCCATCCCGGCTGAGCGCGCCCCTGGGTTCATCCCGGCTGAGCGTGCACCCCTGGTCCATCCCGGCTGAGCGCGCGCCCTGGTCCATCCCGGCTGAGCGCGCCCCTGGGTCCATCCCGGGCTCAGCACGCCCCTGGGTCCATCCCGGGCTCAGCCTGCCCCTGGGTCCATCCCGGGCTCAGCGCGCCCCTGGGTCCATCCCGGCTGAGTGTGCCCCTGGTCCATCCCGGGCTCAGCGCGCCCCTGGGTCCATCCCGGCTGAGCGCGCCCCTGGGTCCATCGCGGCTGAGCGTGCGCCCCAGGGTCCCGTCCCCGGCTGAGCGTGCGCCCCTGGGATCCCGTCCCCGGCTGAGCGTGCGCCCCTGGTCCATCCCGGCTGAGCGTGCGCCCCTGGTCCAGCCCCGCGTGAGCTCTCTTTCATTCCTCCTGCCGCAGACTCGCCCACGGCGCGCATCCACGCCTCTCAAGCTGTGGTCAGGGAGGGAGACACTCTGGTGCTGACGTGCGCTGTCACGGGGAACCCCAGGTGGGACCTGACTCCTGTCTGCCAGGTCCGAAACACGCGTGGGTCCTGTAGAAAGAGGCCGTGAAGCCGGACTCCTGAGGAAAGGGGGGTGGCGGCGATAGAATTCTTCCCTCCAGCCTGCTGGCTTTGCGCAAGCTGGCCGGGAGGCAGCCTCGTGCGTGTGTGTGCGCGCGCGCGCTCGTGTGTGTGTGTGTGTGTGCGCGCGCTCGTGTGTGTGTGTGCGCGCGCTCGTGTGTAGGGTATTTACTCATATGTGTACAGTGCGCTGACTGCACGAGCACCAGCACGCCAGCAGAGGGCGCCTGATCTCACCAGGGATGGTTGTGAGCGCCCTGTGGGTGCGGGGATCGAGCCCAGGCCCCGTGCAGAGCAGCAGTGCTCTCCAGCGGGGACGGGGGTCCGGCTCCGCGGAAGAGAGGTCCGCCCCGCCCGCGCAGGCCCCGGCTCTGACTCACGCCAGGCTTGTTGACAGTCGCCTTCCCCGCGGAGGCGCCCCGAGCGCTGTGGGCTCTCCGCTCCCCCTGTGCGGGCGGGCAAGGCCCCGCGGGCACATCCCTCCTGAGACTGGCTTTCCCCACGGCCAGGCCCAGCCAGATCCGCTGGAACCGTGGGAATGAGTCCCTGCCGGAGAGGGCGGAGGCGGCGGGCGAGACGCTCACGCTGCCCGGCCTGGTGTCTGCAGACAACGGCACCTACACCTGCGAGGCGGCGAACAAGCACGGCCACGCGAGGGCGCTCTACGTGCTCGTGGTCTACGGTGAGGGCAGGGCGTGGTGAGGCAGGCCTGGGGCGGGGCGGGGCGTGGTGGGGCGGGCCTGGAGCGGGGCGTGGTGGGCCTGGGGGCGGGGCGTAGTGAGGCGGGGCGTGTCTGTGGGCGGGGCGTGGTGAGGCAGGCCTGGGGCGGGGCGGGCCTGGGGGCGGGGCGTGGCGAGGCAGGCCTGGGGGCGGGGCGTGGTGAGGCAGGCTGGGGGCGGGGCGTGGTGAGGCAGGCTGGGGGCGGGGCGGGCCTGGGGGCGGGGCGGGCCTGAAGCGGGGCGTGGTGAGGCGGGGCGGGGCGTGGTGAGGCGGGCAGGGCGGAAAGGAAGGCCCGGGTTGGTTTGGCGGGTAGGACCTCGCCTGCGGTCCCGGCGCCTGGGCCGCTGAACCGAGGGGATGGCTGGTTCGATGCCGGCCCGGGCTTACAGAGCCATTCTGCCGGGAACGGGTGGGGCGGCGGGGCGGCGAGGTCCAGCTTGGAGGCTCTCCCCACCGCGCGAACATTGCGGGGACCCCTGAGCGGGGGCAGGCGGGGGCAGGCGGGGTCTGCTTCCAGGTCGAGGCGGCTGTTACACGAGGACCCGGCTGGGAATCAGAGAAAGGGAGCCCGCGGCCGTGGCCGTGTCAGACGGTCACAGGCAGACCTGGAGCCGCCCTGAGCCTTGGCTGGGGGAGCCGGGGTCAACACAAAGGGCTGGGGGCGGCGCGGCCTCGAGTGTGCGCACAGGACGGGGCCAGCAGAGAGGCGGGGGATCGCCGTGGGTTCGAGGCCGGCCCGGCCCGCGTGCGGCGCGCTGGCGGGGGGATCGCCGTGGGTTCGAGGCCGGCCCGGTCCGCGTGCGGCGCGCTGGCGGGCAGGGAGCGAGGCTGTGCGGCCTCGTCTGGCAGCCTGGCTTAGCATGGCGGCCTGGTCCCTCCGGCAGACCCCGGCGCGGTGGTGGAGGCGCAGACCTCGGTTCCCTACGCCATCGTGGGCGGCATCCTGGCGCTGCTGGTGTTCCTGATCATCTGTGTGCTGGTGGGCATGGTCTGGTGCTCCGTCCGGCAGAAGGGTGAGCGGGGCGGGGCCTAGGGCGAGGGCGGGGCCTGCGCCGGCGGGGGCGGAACCTGGGGCTGATGGAGGGGCGGGGCCTGAGGCAGCGGGGCGGGGCCTGAGCCGGCAGGGCGGGGCGGTGGAGGGGCGGGGCCTGGACCAGGGGGCGGGGCCGGCTCTGACGGCGTAGACCGCGACGACCGGGCGCCCAGGCCGCGGCTCAGCGGGCAGCTGCCCAGCACGCGCGGAGCCGTGGACGACGCTGCACAGAGCCGTGCCTGTCTGCTGGGGGGTGGCGGCAGGAGAACCCGAAGTTCAAAGCCGCTTGTGCCTGAGTTGGAGGGTTGCCGGGAAACTGGACGCCGCGTCCGGGGGCTGCGTGGGGGTGAGGACGCTTCTCCTTGAGGGTTGGAGTCTTCCTAACTCCTCCTTCCCTCCTCCCCGCCGCTCGCCCCGCCGTGCCCTCTGCCTGGGGCATCCTTCCGCCCTCAGGCTCCTACCTGACCCACGAGGCCAGCGGCCTGGACGAGCAGGGAGAGGCCAGAGAAGCCTTCCTCAACGGCAGCGACGGCCACAAGCGGAAAGAAGAGTTCTTCATCTGACCCCACCCACTGCCAGCCGCGGAGCCAGCGGAGACCCGACCAGAGCCCGACGCCGGCCTCCCCACTCAACACCTCGGGCCGGGGCGTGGCCAGGGGACGGGCGCCCGGGCCTCTCCGAGGCCGGGGTCCCCAGGACACAGGGGCTGCAAGCCCTCCTCGACCGAGTCCAAGGACGGGTACTAGGGATTTGGGTTGGGGGAAGGCCAGACCCCAGGCTACAGAACCAGGCCCTGTGGGGAGGGGTCAGATTCTGGGAAGGGTGGGGTGGGCGGGGAAGGGAAACACAGATTTCTTTGGGGTCTCGGACCCCGTGCCAGCCATTGTAAGAGTTCCACAGAGCTCTGGGCACCTCTTTGCAAAGCCATGTTTGCACGGTGGGGGGAGGGGCGGGGAGGGCGTGGAATGGGAATTCTGTGTCTTTGTGTGAACACTCTGAGGGGCAGTGAGGGAGACACCCCAACCCTTATCCAGCGCCCCTCCCCTGGGTTCCTGGGGGCTCCCCTTCCCTCCATCTTCCCGTCTCTCCTCCAGGCCCCAGGGAGGGGGAAAGGATTTTGGAGGGAATTGTGGTCTCTATGGTTTTATATATAATATATTAAAAAAATCAAAAATCTGTATGAAAAATATCAGATTGCACCCCTCTCCCCCAGTCCTGGCTTTTGCCCCTTTTTCTTGTTTAAAAAAAAAACAAAAAAAACAGAAGAAAACACATTTTTGTACGGGGCGGGGAAGGGTTGGGAGGGGTTGGCAATCCACTAACCACGATTAAACCGAGGAGAGAAGCGCGAGGGGTGGCTGTGTGTCTGTCCCTCCGTCCACGCTGTCGATCCACGCTGTACCACTGGGGGGCGCCATGGACACCACTGCACGGGAAGAAGTGGCCAGACCTCCCTCATGAGGCCACCCCCTTCCGCTCATCCCCAAAACTCCAGACTTGGTTGCTTCGGGCTTCGGGTGCGGATGGAGGAGGGGTGAGGGCTGTGTTGCTTTGTCATTTCTGCGTTTTGAGACGGCAGCTCAGGCTGGTCCTGAACTCGCGGTAGTGCTTCTGCCTCAGCTTCTGAAAGGCTGGCGTATGGGCATGAGGGACCTCAGCCAGCAATTTGCACGTTTTCACGAGCTCTGACTTCACGCCGTCATCACGGCAGCCCCTCCTGTGTTCCCATTCGCACACTCGCATCCTGCCAGCTTCGTGAGCTTGAGAGCCTAGGGTCAGCCTGGGCTGGACCCTGCTGCGGCCCGGCAATGGGCGGGAGGATGCCGGTCAGCTTCACTGAGCTGCGCCGAGACCTCCACCAGTCAACAGTGTCCGGCGCCGGCGGTGAATCAAACAGCCCTGCACACACACACACACACAGATACACACACACAGATACACACACAGATACGCACACTCATGCACATACACTCATTCTCACACAGTACACACACACACACACACACACACGGACAAACACACGGACAAACACACGGAGCTGTTCCGGGTGAACAGGAATCTGAGGTTCTCCTGCTGGGGCGCTAAGGACTGGGTGAATGGCCAGTCCTCCGCCTGTCCTCCGCCCTGAGCAGCTCGGAGGATGGAGCCTGCCGGGAGCGGGCGGCCGGGAGCGGGCGGGCGGCGGGAACGGCTCCGGGCGGCCCTGTGTGCGCAGCAGCGCCAGGCCAGGGCACCGCAGTGAGACCCTGCCCACGCACACGTGCACAGGCGAGCTGGCCACGGTCTCACTTTGCTTAAGGCCCGCGAAGTCCCAGGCACCCTTCACCCCGTTTTCACCCACCATCAAAAGGGGACGTTTAGGCAGGCGCGCGCCTGTGACCCCAGCATCTGGGCGGTGGAGGCGAGCCGAGCTCTGCGAGTTCGAGGCCAGCCTGGGCCTCAGGGTCCAGGACAGCCAGGGCCACACGGAGAAACCCTGTCTTGAGGCCCCCAAGCGCCTCATTTATTGCAGCTGTCAGTGTCCCTGTCAGTCTGCAGGGCCGAGAGCGCAGAGCAGGGAGAAGGCCTGAGGCTGTAGGATTATTGTTTGTCCTGCGGGGACCCCCCCCCATAAAGCGGTGGGCGGGGCCAGACAATGACTGACAGGCAGGTGTGGACACACACCGTCACCCCAGCCCCCCGGGAAGCTGAGGGAGAACCCGCTCGGCTCCACGGGAGACAAAACAAGGCCCAACCTTTCGCTTTCCGTGGTGCAACGGGGCCCCACCAGGGAGGTGCAGGCTGTAGTGATAAACGCAGTTCTGTGAAGCACAGCGGGTGCGTGTGCGCGCGCGTGTGTGTGGCGATGGCTCCGTCTGGTCAGCATAAAGCTCTTTAAAATCACCTCCAGGGCTGGGCTCGCTGTAATTTCAGCACTCACGAGGCAGCGGGCAGGGTCACTGTCTCGGGCCAGGGAGTCAGAGGCCAGCCTGAGCTCCACGACAGCCTGCTGCGAGAAGGAAGAGAGCGAACACTGCGGAGCCGTCCTTCCGCCGGGCCCAGCCGCCTTCGCCCCCTCCGGGGGGCAGGCCCCGCGCGGAGGCCGTTTGCAGGAGCTGCGCCCTCCGCCGAGAGGCTCCCTGGGGTGCAGCTGGCTCGGGGGCCCGTGCAGAACCGGCGGCTCAGCCTCCCGTCCCCTCCCGGTTCCCCCGGAGACGGGCCCAGGTCGCTCGCCGCGCAGACGCCACGTGTGAGTGGGAGCCCAGCAAAGTCTCATCCCGGGAGCCGCGGCCGCGAGCCTGCGCCCCAGCCTGCGCAGCTAGCTGCGGGACCCGTCTGCCGCGCCGGGCTGCCTTGCCCTGTCCGAGCGCGCCCGCAGTCCCCGCGCGCATGCGCCGCGCCCGGGCCCCGCCACGTATGCTAATCAGTGCGCCGGGAAGGCCGGCCCCGCCCGGGGATATGCAAATCGCACCCTCGGGCGCGGGAGGCCGGCCTTTGTCCGCGCTATGCAAATGTATGCAGATGAGCGGGACCCGGCCAGGCGCTTCGGCCTCCCCGCCCCGCCCAGGGCGTCCTGCCTGGACGGCGCGGCCGCCCGCCGCCGCGCGCGCTCGGACCGTGCCCGCCCCGCCCCCGCGAGCGCCGCAGCCCCCGCGCGGCCCGCGGACCCCGCTCCCCTCGGCCGGCCGGGCCTGGGCCGCGCACGCGCCCGAGCGCCGCCCTCCGCGCAGGCGCAGTGCCCGGGCGAGCCGCCGCCACCGCCGAGGCCGAGCCGGGGCCGCCGGCGCCGGTGAGTGTCCGGGCCTGCGGCGCGCGGGGCGTGCCGGGACGCGGGCGCTGCGGCCCCGCTGCACGACGGGAGCCCGCGGTGTGGGCGCGGAGCCCGCGAGCCACGCGCTGCTTGGGGGCGCGGCTGGGGGCGCGGCTCGGGGCGCGGCTCGGCCCCGGGGTGCGGGCGCCGGCGGGAGGGCCCGGGCCCCGCGGGCGCCCTTTCCTCTCCGCCGCACACGCCTTCCGCGGAAGCGGCGGCCCGGGGCGTCTATAGACGTGTCCGCCGGGTCCGGGCGCCGCGAGAGGCCGTCACGGGCGCGTGGGAGCCTCATTGTTCGCGCTCGGGGTCCGCGCTCGCCCCCGCCGAGCCGAGGGAGGGGTGGTCTCGCCGACCTTGCCGGGACGCGCGCTGCCGTGCGGGACCCCGGGGGTCTGTGGGCACCGGGGGTCCCGGGGGTGCGCCTGCCGCCCTCCTCGGACCCGCGCGGGGGGCGCTCGGGGCTGTGGGGATGATTCCACCTGATCGTGTCGCAAGGACCTTGCGGTGGTTTTGGAGAGGGTGGTTGTCCCCGAGTAACCCCCAAAGAAGCGCTGGCGACTCCTGCTGCGATGGTCCAGCAGAGTGACAGCGCCTCGTGCCCATAGTGCCAACCCCGAGGGGCCTGGGGCAGCAGGATTCGGTATCCGGGGAAGGGAGAGCGAGTTGGGGTTTAGGGAGCGGCCGTCCGCGTAAGGCATGGAACAAGTACTTGCTCGGCGTTGATCTAAGACAGAGACCTGGCCAGTTGACCTCCGCCTCTCTCTGCTAAATGAGGCGAGTTGTCCAGGCCTAGTGTGGAACTCCAGACGTGGCCCCCCGTGTGCCCGGCAATCATGACTAAGTCTCTGTCCTTAAAAGGCCTGATCCAGGATCTAGGTGTGCTCCCCATCCAGTGACGCCTCCCTCTCCTGCCCCAGCTGCCTCCCCCAGCGGCAAGCTTGACATCTGTGCTCGGAACAGAGAGTGCTTTCCACCTCAGCGGCCCGGTGCTTCTCAGGAGATCAAGCCGCCGGCTCATGTCTGTAGTCTCAGCTCCATGAAGCCGGAGCTGGAGGACTGCAAGTTCAAGGCCAGCCTGGACGGCGCAGCAGGCGTCTGTGGAGCCCTGCAGGGCCCCTCCAGTGCTCTAGGAGAAGAGATGTGTGCACTGGAGGAGAGGGATTATTGGGGCTGAGGCAGCATACAGAAGAGGTTTCTAGATTGATGGGCTACAGAACCCAGGCCCACAGAGAGGAAGGAGAAAGGTCCAGATGGCAGCTGTAGGGCGTCCCAGGCCCCGCCCCCTCCAGTTATAAACGCCCGCACCCCACCCCAGTTTGGAGTGGCCAGAGGGATGGGCAGGAGAATAGTCAACCACAATCCTGGAAGTTTCCCGAATCTGGCTTGTTTGGTTTTGTTTTTTTTGAGACAGGGTCTCGCATAGCCCAGACTGGCCTCAAACTTTGTATAGCCCATTGTGACCTTAAACTGCACGTTTCTGCCACCCTGGGGGCCGGACTGCAGGCGTGGACGCCGTGTGTGTGTGTGAGTGTGTGTGTGTGTGTGTGTGTGTGTGTGCGTGCGAGCATGCGAGATTCAAAGCTTTGAATCCTTGTTCAGCTCCGGTCTGTGAGGTGACCTGTGGTCTTGGCCAAAGCTCCCCTGCAGGCCCCTACTATTCCTTTCTTCCTCTTGGGCTTCAAGGGAGCTCCTGCTCCTGTGTGGTTCCCAGTGCACCAGTCAAGGCCTGGAACAGGCTTTCCAGAGAAGGAAACAGCCAAAAGAAGTTGGGTCCCGTTGAAGCTATAGCCAGAAAATGACAGAATTGGAGTTCAAACCTAGGCTAAGCTGACTTTCAAAAATTAGTGCCGTTGGTGCCTGAAACACACCAGCCATGGTGGGGCACCGGCAGTCCTGGCCTTGGGTAGGAGCAGGAGGACCTGGAACTCAGGGTCGTTTGAGGCTGCTTAGTGAACCTGAGGCCAGGCTGAGACACGCGAGGCCTCATTTCAAACAAGCAAAATCCGAAGGGTATCGGTGGAGCTCAGTTGGCAGAGGGCTTGCCTGGCACGAACTTGGTCTCCAGCACGTGGGAGGCAGATCCCGAACCATCAGAAATTCAAGGTCAGCCTAGGGGCCTGGAGACCCTGTCTTGTAAAAAGAAAATACCTTTGAAACACTGGCAGGCTAGTCCCAGCTGCCCCACGTTCTATGTCCCTAATCGTCAAGGACCTGAGACCCTCTGTCCTCCTCCCTCCCTCGCTCAGCCCCGGCTCTCCCTACTTCAGCAGCTGCAGTGTTTGAATGCCTCTCCTCTCGCAGCTATGATGGGTGCCCTACAGTGCCCACCTTTTACCTGGATGCCCTCTCCTGCTTCACTGAGTGAGAACCCAGACATGCTCAGACACAGAAGGCAAGGCCTCCCGGGGTGGGGGGGCAGGTCTGCAGAGGCGAGGGTCCGGGACAGAGCGGAGGCCCTCCCCGCCTCGCCCCCAGCACTGAGCTCACAGTGGTCTTGGGATGGGACAAGGGCTATGTAAAAATTTATTGAGTCACCACAGGCCTTTCCTTTCCCCGTCCAGCCTCTACCTGCAACACCCTGTGTTCGAAGAGCTTGCGGCTGGAGCTGTGACCCGGGGAGAGCTGGCCGGGGAGGGACCCTGCCCAGTTGCTGCTCTGCTCCTGTCTCTTGTCCCCTCCCCCGGCCATGACAGAGACCCGTGAGCCTGCGGAGACTGGAGGCTATGCCAGCTTGGAGGAAGATGAGGAAAACCTTTCCCCAGGTGAGGTGGCCTTGGAAGCAGCGGTGCTGACAAAGCTGTTGTCCGGGGCATGGGTCTCCTTGGGAAGCTGTGACGAGAAGTGGGCCCTTGTCCTGCTGGCTCTCTTCAGACTGGGGCTCCTGGTCCCGGTGGGGCGCGGAGGGGCTGCAGCCTGGGGGGGCTCTGGGTCCTGGCTGGAGCCCCGGGGCTGTCTGAGGGCCCTCTCCCTGCTGCGGGCTCCGGAGTGGCCCTCGTCGCTCATGCTTTCCGAGCAGCCACGGTGCTCCTCGCCGGGGATTCTGGACCGGCTCCGTGTTCTCTTCCTGGGGGTGTTTCTGGAGCGGCTGCGGGCTGCGGGCACGCTGGGGCTCCTGGACTGGCTGTGCCCGCTCTGGCTGCGGACCATTCTGGACCAGGAGCGCCTGGCAGCCTTCTTCCTGGAGCCCGCTGGCTGGCTGAGCTCCCTCTCCCGGGTGTTGCCGGACCACCCGCGGCCCCTGCTCTCACTGGAGCTCCGGGACCACATTCCGCCCCTTTCCCTTCTTGAGGTTGACCTTGGGTTGTGGCCCTGTCCCTGGCTGTGCGGGGAGGACTTGCTCTGCCTCATGTGGGTGGGCGTGGCCCGCCGAGTGCGGCTCCGCGCCCTGCTGCGGTTTCTCTTCCAGCTGTAACTCCTCACCTGGCTCTGGGCCCTCTTGTAACTGTGGCTTCTTGACCTCCGGGGCGTCCTGGAGCGGCTGTGACCTCGGGTCCTGCTGGGCGTCCTGGAGCGGCTGAGGCTCTTGGCCATGCCCAGCATGTTCTCCAGCGTGGACGGGGCGATGGTCACCTGGCTGTAGCTCCTGGCCCTCCTGGACGCCGTAGAGTTGCCAGAGGCCGGGAAGGCCGTGCGGCCTGGGCTGTGGCTCTTGGCCCTGCTGGAGGTTGCAGGGGGCCTAGAGCTGCTCGCAGGGTCCAAGGCTTCGGGCAGGCTGGGCTGGGGCTGGCTGCCGCCCCTCTCCTGGGTGCCGGCTCTAGGCCGGCTGTGACTCTTGCCTCGGCTTTGTTTGCGGTAGGAAGTAGGGGTCCTCGCCTTCTTGGCCACACCGGGTTTGGCAGAGTGGGTTCTCTTCCTGCTGGAAGTGCTGGTCCTGTCGGGTGATGTCTTGAAGCCCTGGCTTCCCCTCCTGCCTGGGGTGCGCCCCCGGCTGCGCGTGCGTCTCTCTTGGTGCTGCCCCACGGTTCCAGCCTTGCCGCCTTTCCTGCCCTTGCTGCCCTTCCTGGCCCTGCTGCCAGCGCTCAGCTGGCTGGGCGTCCTTGTCTTGCTGCGCCCCTGGGACCTGCTGCTGGAGTGGGCTGAAGAGCCTGTCTTGGTGCCTGATGACCTGGTGGACTTGGAGCTGCTGGGGCTCATGACCAAGTTAGGGGACTTGGGGTTCCCTGCGGAATTGTTGGGCATGGCTGCTTTGGTGGGCTTCAGGGAAGCCGCCAGTGTGGGGGCCTTGGGAGCCGTGGTGGGCACGGGGGGCCCAGTGGGTGCCGGAGCCATGCTGGGCTTGGAGGATCTCTTTGATGGAGAATGCATGGCGGGTGCAAAGGGGCTGGAGCACCTGGAAGTCATGGGGAACATGCCAGGTTTGGTAGCCGAGGACAACAGCCAGGAGGCCCGTCACAAGCAGCCCCGTGAAGTCATAGTGGGGCTGAGGCCCCTGGAGTGTGAGGTCAGAGGTGAGAGACGGTGGGGCCTTGGCCAAAGGCTGGATGGAGCCTGTGAGCAAACAGAATCTCCTCCGCTCAGGGTCAGCAGGGCTGAGTGAGCCGGCTGGAGCTGGGTTTACCAAGGGCCGCTTTGAGGGGTCTTCAGGTGACCTCATGGCTGGGCTGGGCAGAGGAGGGGCGGCCCTGACAGAGACACTGACGACCTTGAGGGCCGAGGAGGTGGAGACAGTGACACCGAGCTGGGCCTCACAAAGGGGTCGGAGCTGCCTGGCACAGCAGAGAAGGGTCCTCCCGGGAGGAGCAGAAGACGAGGCCTGGGGGAGGGGCCTCAGAGAGGCTCACCATCCCGTAGGACCTGCTTCCTGTGCTAGACTGAGGTGGGAACCCCGAGATCAGGTCTGCCCTTGAGTTCCTGGGCCGATGAGGAAGACACAGCCTCAGGACAGAGACGGGGCAGCAGTTCCCGGGGCCAGCAGGTGGTGGCTGTGCTGTGTCCTGAGGCCTGAGTAGGAAGGGCCAAGCGGACATAGTGTAGGCCCCCTGCAGAGACCTCTAGGCCTCGGGAGCGTCTAGAAGGTGAGAGGGCAGCGGAATGAGTGGGGAAGTGAAGCCTTCCTGAGTCACAGTGAACGCTCGGGGCCTGCTCAGGGTTTGCGGAGGGACTTGGAGCTCAGAGGGGACAGTGAAGGGTGGTAGACGAGATGACCGCCTGCGTAGGACACAGAGGTCGCTGGTGGCTCGCCCAAGAGGGAGCCTCCCCCGGAGCCGAACGGGAAAGCGGGGCAGAGTCTACCAGAGGGCGTGTGAGAGGCCGGTGCACAGCCCTGCCAGCTCTGTCCATCCCAGACACTGAGCGAGCAGCATGTCTGAGGGCCCCCACACAGACCCCCGCCTCTCTCAGAGACAAGAGGAAGCATGAGCACAAGTAACTTGTGTAGCTGGTTGGAGGCAAGAGAAACTGAGGCAGGTGAGGGCAGGGCTGCAGAGGCCCGAGACAGGACTGGAGCTGGGTGTGCAGAGGGCGCCAAGGCCTCAGGGCGGCACACGCTGCCTGGTGAGGACAGCTGCGAGGCCGGAGGGCCCCTGAGCCCTGCCGCCAGGCACAGCGGGGGCAGAGGGGCGGTGGCTGAGGCCCCGAGGGAGCGCCTCCTTCCAGCTGGCCCTTTCCAGTGTGGCCTAGCGTCTTGGGGGCCGTGAGCGCCCTTGACCTCGGAGACTCCGCATGTGGCCCAGCTGCTGGTCTGCAGCACTTAGCCTTTTCCCGATTCAAGCTTTGTTCTGGTTTAGTCATGGATTTGCTGAGGGTGGACACGCCCTCATGGGACCAGGATGGAGGTCTCAGAACAGCAATTGGAGTTGTTCTTCTCTCCTGCCGTGGGGGTCTGGGAGAGACAGGCCTAACAGTAAACACCTTTACACGGAACCATCTTGCCACTGTCAGATTTTTAAGCCCAAACTTGTCTGTCTGTTCTTTAGGCCCTGAAATGTGTCTGAGCATCTGGGTTGACTTCTGTATTGCCATGAATACTGACTACACTCCCAGGGACTAGAGACCGAGGCAGGAAGACAGAGCTCACACATACGGAGTTGTTTGTTTGTGTTGTTGAGACAGGGTTTCTCTGTGTGGCCCTGGCTGTCCGCCTGCCTCAGCCTCCTCAGTGCTGGGATCACAGGCACGAGCCAGCTGAAATCCATACATAAGTATGCACATACATACACACGTGTGTACACACACACAGGTCTGTCTTCTAAAAACAACAAGAAAAGCCACATGGGAGGGGTATGCTGTGACCCAGCTTTTGGGAGGGCAAGGCAGGAAGATCGGCAGGGCTCCAGGCTACCTGAGAGCCTGTCTCTAAAAGGAGGAGGCTGGGGAGATAGATTAGGAGGGAAATGCTCTCCTCAGAAGCGTGAGGGCCGAGTTTGGATCCCCAGCACCAAGCAAAGGCCTACTGCGGTCTCTGCATGAAGGCACAGACAGGAGCCTGGGGGGCCTGGGCTAGTCAGGCGGTGGCTCTGGCGGTCTAAAGAGTAGGTGGCTGTGGTGGAGGAAGGCACCTGCCTCCGCACACAGACCTGCGTCCGCGCTCTCCCTTGCCGCTCAGCCGTCCTGACGCTTGTGTCCAGGGATGGTGGTACAGGCGTTGCCGTGTTTGGCTGGCTGCCGGCCGTGCGGGCCCCGGCTTCCACGCCGCCCAGGTGCCGCTGCGTGAGCGCGAGCGTGCTGGCTTTGCTGCCCACGCCCCGGCGCCCTCTGTGTCTCCCCTCTCCAGCTAGCCCGGCGCTTGCAGCGACGCCTGCCTCAGCCGCCTTGAGCGCCGGCACCCTTGCCACCCAGTCCCCGGACACCTGGACACCCGCCCCGCGCCGAGCTGCCCAGGGCGAGCTGGCACGGGGCGCTGGCGCAGCGCTGATGCCGCGTCTCTCCCACCAACAGGCCCGGAGCATTCTTCTGACTCTGAGTACACTCTTTCAGAGCCGGACTCTGAGGAGGAGGAGGAGACCACCGACGACCCCGAGTACGACCCCGGCTATAAGGTGAAGCAGCGCCTCGGCGGGGGCAGGGGAGGCCCGTCCCGCCGGGCGCCCCGAGCGGCGCAGCCCGCGGCCGCCCAGCCCTGCCAGCTCTGCGGCCGCCCGCCGCTGGGGGAGGCCCCGCCGGGGACCCCGGCCTGCCGACTCTGCTGCCCCGCCGCGGCCGCGCACGAGGCCCCGGGCCCCGAAGGCAGGGCCGCCGGGGAGGAAGAGGAGGAGGCGACTCGCCCGGGGGAGAGCCGGGCCGCGGGGCAGGGCGGGGAGGAGGAGGAGGAGGAGGAGGACGAGGGGGGCAGCTACCACTGCACGGAGTGCGAGCACTGCTTCGACAGCCTCAGCGAGCTGCACGGCCACTTCATGCTGCACGCGCGGGGCGAGGTGTAGGCGGGGACGCGGGGAGCCGGGTGGGGGGAGCGGGCCGAGGAGGCCGCGGGAGGCCGGGTGTCCGCCCTTGTCGCATAGATGTGTGAAGGCAGAATAAAAGCCAGATTCTGTGGGCCGGCCCAGCCTGTGTTTGTGTGTGTGTGTGTGTGTGTGTGTGTGTGTGTGTGTGTGTGTGTGTGAGCAAAGTCAGCGTGGTTAGCTCCGGCATCCCTCCGCTTCCGCTCGCCCCGGGCTGGGGTCACCGGCAGGCACCACCCTGGCTTGATGTGGTGCTGGGGGTTGAACCCAGGGCTTTGAGCGGGTGAGGCAAACCCTCCCGGCCTTTCGGTTGGGCTTAGCTTTTCTCCGAGACCAGGGTTTGCCGGCTTTGACTTGGCTTTGTGCCCAGCCCCAGAATCACAGGCGCAGAGCCACCGTGTTTAGTTCTGGGCTTGAGGCCGCGCCTACACCCGCCCACGTTCTCGCCGGGTGCCCTGCTGGCTCTTGCTGGTAGAGCCGGCCAGAGGCGCAGGCCACGCCCCACCGAGCCTGTCTGCACAGCCCGCTGAGGGTCGCAGCCCACTGCAGGAAGGCCTAGCTGGCCACACCCCGCGGGGCAGAAGTGTCACGTCCCGCACACGTCACCCGCAAAGACCGCTAGCGAGGCAGCAGGCCCCTGCGGGTCCAGTGCCTGGCCAGGGTTTCTCCGTGGTGTGGTCCTGGCCGCCTTTTCCGCTGCTGCCACTGCCCTTGATTTGCATGACCACCTCAAGAACTGGCTGCTCTGACAGTTTTGAGTGCCTCCCTTGTGCTGCAGTAAATGCACCATTAAGTAAGATTCATGTGAGTGTGGTGCCCAAGGGGGCCACAAGAGGGCGTCAGCTTCCCCGGAACTGGGCTTCGACCCTGTCCCAAGCCAGCGTCTGGACGCGGTTGCTAGAACTCGAGCTTGGGTCCTCTTCAGCAGTGAGTCACCACTCCAGATCCCTGCCCTTCATGACACCTTCCTCTTCATAGAGCCGACACTGAAGACAGGAAAGTAAGATGCCACGTGTGTCGGAGGAAGGTGTCCCAGCCTGTTCTCTCGCTGTGAAGTGCACCATGACCAAGGGAACTCTTGCAGAAGGAAGCATTTCACCGGGCTGGCCTTCAGAGACCTGGCGCGTTGTCATGGCAGGCAGGCATGGCCAGGCACGGTGCTGGAGACGCCGCTGAGAGCTAAGACAGAGACAGACAGACAGGAGAAAGAGACAGGCTCTGGGCTTGGCATGAGGTTTGGAACCGTCAAAGTCCAGCCCCAGTGACACACTTCCTCCAACAAGGCCACGCCTCCTAATCCTTCTAATCCTTTCAAGTAGTGCTGCTCTGTGGTGACCAAGCATTCCAGTGCTTGAGCCTGTGGGGCCACCGCAAAGGGGCTAATCCTAATAATCCTGCCTGGGTGGAGGAGGCGGCCGGGCGCAGGAGTGAACTGTTTGCCAGGCTGGGTGAGACAGGAGCGTACCTGGTGGGGATGAGAGGCCACATTGGCTGCTGAGCACAGGGCACCTCAGGGCCGGGCATCATGGCCTTCTGGAAATGTGGCTGTTCTGATGGCGCGTGTGGTGATTCAGGCTCGGCATCCCGGCACTCTGAAGGGTGGGACAGGTTATTGAGAGCGTCCAAGGCTGTAAGAGAGTAGTGCCCCTTTCCAAACACACACACACACATGAAAAACGAACCCGCCTCCTGCTTTTGAGAGAGGAAATACTAATTCGCAGAAGCCTGGCACCAACGCTGCTTTGAAAATAGAAGGCTGATTATGATAGCTACCATTCACCAAGCTCCTTTCGCTGCCAAGCCCAGCTCTGAGGGCTTTACACGCGTGAGCTCATAGCAGCTTGGCAGCGAGGAGCTTCTGGGAAGAGGACCCTGCTTGCCAGAGCAGCATCCGGGGCCCGGGTTCACAGCGGGCGGGCTCGCGCACAGGTGAGGGGTGGGATGCTGGCTCACGGAGCTGACCTCTGCGGGGCACACCCTGCCCAGCGGAATACAGCACCGAGCGGGAGGACAGACGCACGGGGCTTCTCCTTGTTCTGAGACAAGGTCTCAGGGGCCCGCTCTCCCCACAGCGCTGCCCGTTTTCCTGCCTTCACCTGTTTGTGAGGCTCTGGGTGGGCCCAGCCTCCGGCGTGCCACGCTCCCAGCAGCCACAGCCCTGGGCTGTGTCCAGGTGGGAGACAGGAAGCGTGTTTTTAGCCAGGATGGTGACACAGTCCTGTGGCCCCAGCCGTTCTGGAGGTTGGGGCAGGAATTTAAGGCCAGCCTGGGCTATAGAGGGAGACTGGGGTGTGGGTACAGAGGCACACATATCGTGAGAACGATCTACTGGCTGAGCATGTCTGCAGAAGAGACAGGAGGATGCCTGTTGAGAGCAGGGTGCTGATGGGACCAGGGGGCACGGCAGCTTTCAGCACCGGAGCTTGAACCCATGGGCCCACGCACAAGTGGGTGAGTTCCCTACCTTTGAGCTGTAGCTCTAGTACCCAAAAGCTGGTACATTTTTTCTTTTTGTTGATTTGTGTTGTTTTGATTTGATTTTTGAGGCAGGGTTTCTCTGTGTAGCCCTGGCTGTCCTGGAACTCTCTGTAGACCAGGCTGGCCTGGAACTCTCTGTAGACCAGGCTGGCCTGGAACTCGCAGAGATCCTTCTGCCTCTGCCTCCCGAGTGCTGGGATCACAGGAGTATGTCACCGCACCCGGATTCTTTTTGACGTGGTCTCTTGGCCCACGCTGGCCTCGAGCACACTGTACTGCCATCTGGAGCTGCTGGTGTCCTCCCCCTGCCGCCTCAGTGCTGAGACCACGTCCTGACAGCCCGCACACGCGCGCACGCACACGCCAGTGCCCCGCATGGAGCTCTTCGGAGCTGGGAACTGAGCCCGGAGCTGGCTCCTGCTGGGCATCTTGCCGGCTGAGCATCGGCAGCCCGTTGGGGGCATCTGACTGCTGCAGTGGGGTGCAGAGGGCAGCCGGTAAGAGGCGGAGCACCCGTTCTCACGGCAGAGCCGGCGGGCGCCCTCCGCACTCACGCTGCAGAGGAAATACCACAAGGCAGAGATGTGCGGCTTCTCTTAAAGTGGTGGGCGTGGAGGCAGAGGCAGGCGGGCCGAGTTCAGGGCCAGCCTGGTCTACACCGTGAGTTCCAGGACAGCCAGGGCCACACAGGGAAGCCCTGTCCTCACCCGTCCCGGAAACGGCCTCCCACAGCTTCTCCGGGCTGCCGTGCTCGCTGTGGCCGTCAGTGCATTTCCTCACGCTGACCCCAGATAAAATCACCCGCTCCTTCCTAACCGTGGGTCTGCTACTACTCGTGAGGTCTGTTTCCAGACGGCCGTAGGTGACCCCCACCTTGATGGCCTCTGGCCCCCACTGCCGCTCTGGAGGCCCACCGCTCAGTGTTGTCCCTGAGACCACAGCGCACACAGGGCTGGTCACGGGGCGGTGTGTCCCAGTGTGACCCGTAGCCTCACACCCTGAGACCTCGCTCCAGGCAGCAGAGAGCCCTGAGTGGCCCTTGTGCCCAGGAGTTGGTCAGGAACCTCAGGTGGGCGTTCTGAATGACTAGACCCTCGGGATGCTCACAGTTCAAACTTGGAACGGAGATGTGGGGGGAGGGGTGTTGGTCAAACAGGCCTGTGTCACCATCTACTCCAGAAGCTGAGGCAGGAGGACCCCAAGTTAAGGGCAAATCACAGCTCAGTGGTTGAGAGCACTGTTGCAGAAGCGCTGGGTTTGGTTGCTGGAACCCGAGTCATAGCTCACAAGTGCTTGTGACTCAGAGAGGTGGTGCTCCCCACCAGCCTCCCCACGGGCAAGCATGTGGCTTCACATGAGAGCAAAGTCTCCAAGCTGCAGAAATGCTTAACAGTTTAGCTGCTCCTCCAGAGGTCCTGAGCTCAATCCCCAGCACCCAATGGGGCCTCACACTCTCTATAATGGTATCTCGTGCCCACTTAGGGGGTTCAGACATACATGCAATCAAAGAACCCATCAGATGGATGGATAGATGGAAAAGAACAGGGAGAAATCCCCTATACATAAAATCCAAAAAAAATGTTTTAGAAAGTAAAAACGGGTGATGAGTGCTTCTCCTGTATCCTCAGTGTAGAGCCCCTGCCTGGAATCCCCCAGTGAGGGGCTGGGGTGTGGCTCAGGGGTAGAGCCCCTGCCTAGAATCCCCCAGTGAGGGGCTGGGGTGTGGCTCAGTGGTAGAGCCCCTGCCTAGAGTCCCCCAGTGAGGGGCTGGGGTGTGGCTCAGTGGTAGAGCCCCTGTCTAGACTCCCCCAGTAAGGGGCTGGGATGTGGCTCAGGGGTGGAGCCCCTGCCTAGGATCCCCCAGTGAGGGGCTGGGGTGTGGCTCAGAGGAGAGCCCCTGCCTAGACTCCCCCAGTGAGGGGCTGGGGTGTGCTCAGTGGTAGAGTACTTGCCCTCACAAAACTAGGGTTCTGGTCTGTTAGAATAGCCAAAACAAAGACAAAAAAGAAACTCAGAATCCTGTATTTCAAGAATTGTGCAGTGATAGTTTATCCCAACACTTGAGAGGAGGGGCAGGAGGATTTCTATGAGTTTGAGGTGAGCCTGGTCACAGAGCGAGTTCCAGGACAGCCAGGGCTACATAGTGAGACCCTGTCTTGGAAAACAAAAACCAAGCAAAGCTCTTGCTCGGCAGGTTGACGGATGCGGGAGTTCAGGGTGGGGTAGGGACAAGCCCCTGGCAGCTACTCTCCCACCTTGAGGCCGCACAGTGGCTCCTGCGCTCACAACACAGGAAGTGCTGGGGTTTGAATGCTGCTGGACAGGCGGTCTGCCCAGTCCCGTGGCCGCGGTGGCCACCTTACCATCCTCAGCCCTCTGTCACGGCCACTCCGGCAGCCTCTTGTCCCTCTCCTGTGCTGTCCTCAGCTCAGCTCAGGCCTGGAGGGAGCCTGCCAGAGTTCACAGAAAGCCGCAGCGTTGCGGAGCCACAAGCTGGTTTCCAGCTAGAGCCCGGAGTCAACCAGGAAGGTCCTCAACAGCGTCTCGCTGGGCTGAGGCAGTGAGCGTTGGAGGCACAGCATCTTTTATCCCCAGAGGCTTGGATTCAAGTGTAAGGAGAATCCCCTGGAAAGAGGCAAGTGCAGGCCCTGAGCAGTCCTGCAGAGAAACGAGGGGAGGGGCAAAGCTGGGGAAGCCCCTCTGCTGAGCAGGCTGGGACTTCTCGTGGAGGGGGCAGAGTTGAGCCCTGAGCAGCAGTGAGGCCTCTGCAGAGGTAAGAGTGCAGAGGTAACAAGTGCAGAGGCCCAGGCTGACTCCAGCCTGGCCTTTGGGGCTAGAAAATGCTGCACAGCCAGAGGGACCACTTGGTCCTCGGTAGTAAGTTTTCAGATGCCACTGGCGGGTGCCAGGGAGGCCACAGGTGGACCGTAGCAGAGATTGGGACGTGGGTGTGGTAGGAGGGTGAGGCCTCTTGCCTTCAGGTGGCTGTGTATCCTGCCTGGGCTGTAGACAGAAGCCTGGAGATCGCCATCACCACCCTTGGGAACCTTGGTATTGGGGGGTGGGAGGTGAGGCTTGTATTACTTGGGGCCTTTTCTAGTCCCCGCCTAGTTCCCACATGGCTGACAAAGACCGTTAGACTCATTCAGTAGGTGCCGCAGTAGGCTGGCAGAGTTATCTGTTCCAGCCCGGTTTTTGCTGGTCCAGCTGCCTCCCAGCCACGGGCCCCTTCACGTGTCTTACCTTGGCCTTCTGTAGCTGTGTCCTGGTGAGCTCCTGCTCATCCTCCTCATGGCCTCTTTTCTCGATCCTCTCTCCTCCTGGCCCTCCTGGGATTGGAAGTCCAGCCTTCCTATTTCCTCTGCCCAGTCATTGGCGATCCAGCTTCGTTATACATGGGAATGTCAGTGCCCACAGCTGGCCTGCAGCCCGATCTCCAGGCACAGAAATCGGCCTCTGAGCACTCAGTGCACAAAACATCCTCCAACAAACACCAGAGGCAGAGGTGGGGCTTCACCAGGTGCCAGAGGGAAGCTCTCACTTCTGTGAAGTGGTGGCTGAGGAGAGCGCACACCCGTCCCCATTCGTCATCCCCCGGGCAGCACACCAGCTTAACCTGGCGCACTGTGCGTGCCAGCTCGAGGTGGCACTCTGCTGTCCCGACTCAAGGTCTGAGAAGAAACCAGCCGTTGGACACAGGCCTGGCCAGCTCCTGACTATAAAAGGAGAGTGATGGAGGTCCCAAGGTCTCTGACTGTAAAAGGAGAGTGATGGAGGTCCCAAGGTCTCTGACTGTAAAAGGAGAGTGATGGAGGTCCCAAGGTCTCCGAGGCGGCTTCTCAGTTTTGTTGCCGTGAAGGCGGCCACACAGATGGCATCCAGGTGGATTCCAGAACTTTACCTGCAAAACCAAGCAGCAAGCTGTTACGTCATGGTTTGTACAGCCCTGTCTTTTGCTGTGAGTTCTGTGAGGGACAGGGACCTAAGTAGCAGTGGCTTAATTAAGACAGAGTTTCCATTTCTCTGTTCCACAGTAACAGTGCTCCATGAGTGTAACAGAGGCCGAGCTCCTACCGTCTTGTTGCTCTGCCATTTTTTTAAAAGATTTATTTATATGTATACACAAGATCTCATTATGCACCAGATCTCCTCATAGGTCACTGTGAGCCACTGTGTGGGTGCTTGGAATTGAACTCCGGACCTTTAGGGAGGACAGACAGTGCTCTTAACCTCTGAGCCATCTCTCCAGCCCCTGCTCTGCCATTTTACAAAGACTTTTTATACAGTACTCTGCCTGTGTGTGTGCCTGCTCTCCAGGAGAGGGCACCAGATCCCTTATAGATGGCTGTGAGCCACCATGTGGGTGCTGGGAATTGAACTCAGGACCTTTGGAAGAGCAGACAGTGCTCTTAACCTCTGAGCTATCTCTGCAGCCCCATATTCTGCCACTCTTTTTGTTTTCCAGACAGGGTTTCTCTGTGTAGCCCTGGCTGTCCTGGAACTCACTTTGTAGACCAGGCTGGCCTTGAACTCACAGAGATCCCCCTGCCTCTGCCTCCCAAGGGCTGGGATTACAGGTTGTGCCACCACCACCTGGCTGCTCTGCCAGTGTGTGTTGCTTTTGTCTTCATGTTGAAGACTGCTGGGTACCCATGTCACATTCCACCTGGGAAGAGGAAAGGTAGGTCTTTCACAGACTTGGGCACTCTACCCAGGAATTCAGTCAGAACCGGTCCCAGGCCACAACTAACTCAAGAGAGTCTGGGAAATGTGGGTTTTGTTTGCCTCTTTAACATTTGAGAGACAGGAATTTCTATCACAACCACGTCACCTGGGGGCTTCTAAGCTATACCTCAGGGGGTAACACAGGCTTGGTGGGGCTGGTCCTCAGGGCAAGGGTGATGCTCCTGCTCTGCCTGTAATGGCAGTATAAGCCCTTCGCTGGGTCTGGCAGGAGGGCCAGAAACAGGGTCTCCACAGGCGCCAGCAGTGTCGGCCAGAAGGCATCTCTGCTGGATTCCAGACTAGTTCTTCTACCGGGCGCTCTGTCCCGCCCTCCCCTCGCCCGGTGTTCCGGCAGCTCCCACTCAAAAGCCAGCTCATTTGTGCATATAAAAATATCCCTCGCTAGAATGGTTCGCAGAATTAGCTAAACGGTGTAAATTAACTGGCAGTGGGTAGCACCTTGAGGTACCATTGCCCGAGTCAGGGAAGCCTGGCACAGATGGGTGAAAGCTGCATCCCCACCCCCACTCGCGGTGCCTCGGAGCCCAGCTCAGTGCCGCGTCTACCTCCCCAGAGGCCCAAATCAGGTCTGGAACTCCCCCAGCGGCCCCGCAGCGCCTCCCTGCCCCACTCAGGCACAGAGCCAGGGCAATTTCCTCCTGCAGGCCCTGGCATCCATCTGGGAAAAATTAAAGGTGATTACAGTATCCGAAGCTATTTAACAGAGAATGAGGGAGATAGGAGTAATTTCTCCTCGCTTTCTCAACGCATCTGCTTATCTGGCGTCCCTGCTTCTGAAAAGGCCAGCGTTGTCCAGAAACTGCAGGTGTGATCCGCCTTTTGCCTTCCCGGCAGGGTAGTGAAGTCCCTCCGGAGACCTGCGCCCCAAGCACTGGGTGGGTCCCCCAGCTGTGGCCCCCGTCACTCACAGACCCCTCAGCGTGCCCAGGGAGCCCTGCTTGAACACAGCAGGCAAAGGGCCCGCGGTGGGCTCACGCACGTGCTGCTGCCTTGGAGAAGCGGCCTGGGTGGTGGGGGACAGAAGGAGGCCGCAGAGTGAGGAGGACGGCTGGGCCAGGAGCCGCAGCGTGCAGCCTCTTGGAGAGATGTGGGGGAAAGGCCGGGGGGACTCTCCAAGACGTGATCGCCAGTTGCTGCCTGTGTGGGCCTGCCGTGTGAGCAGACTGAAGAGCAGCCAGTGTTGGACCCCAAAGGCTACCTGTCTGACAGTGCCATGTGGTCACGACACGTGGGGCAGTGTTTCCTAGACCAAGTGGGGTCCGGGCTGGAAGCCGGCAATCACTGTTCCCGACACGTGGGCGCTGGCCCTGTAGGCCCCTGGGGAACAGACACAACTTCGGGGAACATCCGCGGTGGCAAAGCTGGAGACAGACAAGAATGAATGTTGCCGGAGCCACGGCGTGCCTGGAAAACGTGAGTGGCCGCTGCGCCGCCACCTCGACTTCATCGCAGCCCGCCCCCCTCCGGGGCAGACTTGGCACGGAGGATTTTTTCTCTTTTTGATACCGGGTTTCTCTGTAGCCCTGGCTGTCCTGGACTCCCTTTGTAGATCAGCTGGCCTGGAGCCCACAGAGAGCCTCCTGCTTCTCCCTGCCGCGTGCCGGGACTGAAGGTGTGCGCCACCAGGGCCCAGGGTGAAAGCTAGGAAAGAGGCGGACAAAGCCCTGGGGACTTATTCCAGGGAGTGACAGTCCCGGCCTCCATGTCACGCCCACGCCCCACGCCTCCCCGCAGCCCTCATCCCGCGGACTGGCTGGGTCCCGACACTCGAGGCCCGCGGTTAGGGTCGCTGCGGGCACTGTCAGCGGGGAGGGCCGACACCCACTGAAGTCGGAAGACGCGCGCACGGGAGCTTCAGCTGCCCCGTAAGGGAGGCCCCTCGGGCTTGCAGCATCTCCGCCAGGCCCAGGGTTGCAGCACCAGCGCGGCGCTACCACAGCACGCCCGCAGGTCCCCCGCGGAGAGGTCCTTCCCGGTCCGGGGTGCGTGATGATGACGTGAGCCGTGCGCTCCGTACAGCGCCCGGATCACTGCGCAGGCGCGCCGCTTCCTGGTCCATTCACCGTACAGCCTTACTGCGCAGGCGCGCCGCTCCCGTCCTCCGGTGCGGCGCCGGGCTGGCTGCGCAGGCGCACTGGCTGCCGCTCCGGGGCCTGAAACCCCGTGCGGCCTTCTGCGCACGCGCAGGGGTGCGGCGTCCCCAGGCCGGAACAGCCCTCCCTAGGGAGGAGCGCCGTCACGGCCGAGCCACCCGCAGGCGTCGGGACGCTGCTGCCCCCGCCGCCTCGGTCAGCTGGTCCCAAGGGGCGGGGCACGCGCGCGGCTGACCCGAGGCCGTCCCCGCTCCGCCGCCCTCCGCCAGGTCAGTGATCGGGATCGGGGACGGGGAGGGGCGGGCGCCGAGAGTGACCGCCGGATGCGTTCGCACGGAGGACGGGCGGGCGCCTTCTGGGCGCTACCGGGGGACGCCGGGGAGAGGCTCGCGGGTCAGGGCCGCGCTCGGCGGGGCCGCGGCCGGGGAGAGGGCGCGGGGGGCGGAGGCAGGCCCGAGAGCCCGCGCGCCGCCTGACCCCGGCCCTTCCCCGCCCTGGCTTTCCAGCCATGCCTCTGCCGCGGGGCGACGTGACGGCCTTGTTCCTGGGGCCCCCGGGCTCGGGGAAGTCGGCGCTCATCGCTGCGCTGTGCGACAAGAACGTGGACACGGTGGACATCCCCGACGGGCGCACGGACGCCGCGGGCCCCAGCCTGAGAGCGGCGGCCCCGGGCCTCTTCCTGGGTGAGCTGAGCTGCCCGCCCGCGACCCCCGGGCCCTGGGCGGCGGAGGCCAACCTGCTGGTGTTGGTGCTGGCGGGGTCAGAGGGCGCCGGGGAGCCCCTGGCGCCAGCCCTGGGCGAGGCAGCGCGGGCCGCCCTGGCCAGAGGGACCCCGCTGCTGGCCGTGCGGAGTCTGCGTCCCGGAGAGGCCGGGGGCGCCGCTCGGGCCCGGGAGGAGACCGCGGCCTCGCTGCTCCGTGCCGGCCTGGGAGCCGCGCCTCTCTTCGTGCTGCCGGCCGATTGCAGCGGCGCCGACGGCTGCGAGGAGCTGGAGCGTCTGCGGGCGGCGCTGCGGACCCGGGCGGACGCGCTGCAGAGGTGAGGGCGCGCCGGGGCTGTGGGGCGGCCTGGTCCTGCTTAGCCGCGCGGTTCGGGGGGTTGTGGGCCCCGGTCCTGAGAGTTAGAGGCTGTCTTGTAGGATAACACTCCCCTCGCCCCGCCCACGAGCGCAGATTTTGAGGTCCGAGGGACCCCGCCTTGAGTGATCCTTTTCTGTCATTTAAAGCCTGCACTCGCCGAGGCTCAGCTGCAGGGCCGCCCCGGGCTCTCTGACATCACAAGCCTCCTGTCTGGTGGGAATTTGAGAAGAGGCTCAGGCATGTGCAAATACTGTTCGCAGACGAAATGCTGGACTCCCATTTCTCTGGGACATTTTTGATTCCGCAAAGATTTTACCGGAAGCCGCCGCCCCAGCACTCCTGTAGCCTCAGGGCTTGTCAGCAGCCCCTGCCCTCCTTGCTCCTCCGTTTCTCCAGTCCCGGGCCCCCAACTCCAGCTGGTTCTGTCAGGCATCCCTCCATCTCCCCCTCCTAACACCCTCCCTCAGGAGAACGGCCACACTGCAGATGCCTTCTTCATGTCCTTGCTTTCTTCCAGGCCCCTCGCCTTAGGAAACTTGTCCCTGTCAGGAGAAAGCCTTTGTTTTTCAGAGACCCCCAGCCTCTGCCTCTCCAGTGCTGGGATTAAAGGCGGCCACTGCCCGGCCCAGGGTGAGGTCTTTTTTTTTTTTTTTCTTTCTGTGAGATTTCTTTATACAGTATTCTGCCTGCAGGCAGATCTCATCTAGATGGTTTTGAGCCTCCATGTGGTTGCTGGGAATTGAACTCAGGACCTCTGGAAGAAGAGCCAGTGCTCTTAACCACTGAGCCATCTCTCCAGCCCCAGGGTGAGGTCTTAAGAGGCTCCTGACCTTAGGTTTATCTGTGGATCCAGACCTTGGGTAGCCTTAAGCTCCTAGCTTAACTTTTTGTTCCCACCCCGCCTTCTTTTTTTTTTTTTTTTTTTTTAAATCTTGGCCTCCTAACTCAGGCTGGCCTTGAACCCAGGTCTACCCGACTGGTTTCTGTTTGCTTTAATTCCCCACCTCAGTTCCTGGGATTCACAAATCAATAAGTGTAACCATAGCCAGGTCCTGGTCGCCCAGCCTAGCATTCCCTGCATTTTAAAGCTCTCTCTCCTCCCCCCTCCCACAGGCTCCTGCCGCCGGCCCAGGATGGCTTCGAGGTGCTGGGCGCCGCCGAGCTGGAGGCTGTGCGCGAGGCCTTCGAGACGGGCGGCCTGGAGGCGGCGCTGTCATGGGTGCGCGCCGGCCTGGAGCGCCTGGGCAGCGCGCGGCTGGACCTCGCCGTGGCCGGCGCCGGTGACGTGGGCCTCGTGCTGGACGCGCTTCTGGGGCTGGATCCCGGCGACCCTGGGGCCGCGCCCGCCCCGGCACCCACCGCGCCCGCCGCGTACCCAGCCCCCGAGCGCCCCAACGTAGTGCTCTGGACCGTCCCCCTGGGCCCCGAGGCCGCCCCGCCCCGCCCGGCCCGCTATGACGCCCTGGTCCTCGTCACGCCCGGGGCGCCCACCGGGGAGGACTGGGCGCGCGCCCGCCCGCTGCTGCCTCCAGACGCCCCGCTGGCCGCGGTGCGCACGGACGGCTGCGGCGAGGACCCGCCCGAGGCCCTGGAGGAAGAGCCGGCGGCGGCCGCGGCGGCGAGCCCCGGGGACCCCGAGGACGAGCAGTGGGAGGTGCTGGAGGAGCAGCCGCCGCCCGTGTTCCCGCTGCGGCCCGCCGGCCTCCCGGCGCTGGAGCGCTGGCTGCGGCGCGCGCTTCCCGGGGCGCAGGCTTCGGCGCTGCTGCTGGCGCTGCCGCCCGCCAGTCCGAGTGCAGCCCGGGAGAAGGCGGCAGCGCTGCGCGCCGGTGCGTGGAGGCCGGCGCTGCTGGCCAGCCTGGTGGCCGCCGCGGCACCCGTACCCGGGCTGGGCTGGGCCTGCGATGTGGCGCTGCTCCGCGGGCAGCTGGCCGCCTGGCGGCGCGCGCTGGGCCTCGAACCCGCGGCCGTGGCTCGGCGCGAGCGCGCCCTGGGCCTGGCAGCGGGGACGCTGGCGGCGCGCACGCACTTCCCGGGCCCGGTGACGCGCGCCGAGGTGGAGGCCCGGCTGGGGGCGTGGGCGGGCGAGGGCACGGCGGGCGGCGCAGCGCTGGGCGCGCTCTCCTTCCTGTGGCCCGCGGGCGGCGCGGCGGCCACCGGCGGCCTGGGCTACCGCGCGGCGCACGGCGTGCTGCTGCAGGCGCTGGAAGAGATGCTGGCGGACGCCGAGGCCGTGCTGGGGCCCGCGCCCGAGCCGTGAGGACGTCAGTGGCGGCGGGAGGACGGGGGGTGGGTGGGTGGGGACAGGGGTCGAGGCGGGCTCAGCCCGGGGGCTTGAAGGGGGCCGGCTGCTCGCTGAGGGCTGCGGTCCCCCGATTCCCGGCGTTCGGGCGGGAGTGTGTTGTTCAGACATGGACGCGGGGACGAGGCCTGGGCTCCAGGAACTGGGCCTGGAGGAGGACCTGGAGTGCTGGGCTCCTGTCTTTGGGGGAGGAAGGGGTGCGGGCCGCCGCTGTGCCCGGAGCCCGGCGCGGCCTGGCAGGCCTTCCACGCCGTGGGAAGGGGCAGAAAGGACAGCGCTGGCTGCCGGAGGTGCCCGAGGCCGCGGGAGCCCGGGCCTCCCCTCAGCCCGGCTCCGCAAGCCTGGGTTGTTTTTCCGAGGCTTGGATCCCGCCTCAGGACTGCTTCTGTCCCCATCTGCCAGGTCCCCTGAAGTGGCCCCTCTGACCATCCCAAGTCGGTTGCACTGACCTTGGCCCCTTGGTCGGCCGCAGAGCACGCATTACAATCAATAACAGCTCTATTTATTTTTCATACTGTTTCACCTTTTGGCTCTTGCCTGTCTTTCTTGGGTGTCCCGGCACCCAGAGAGTGCCTGGCACGGTAGGTGCCTAGGATTCACTGTTTCCGTTTCTTGCTCATCGGCACCGGGCCTGACTCCAAGTTGTCCATATCTCGATTCAAAAAGGAAGAGGCGAGCACCGGGTAGGGGGTGGACGGGAGCCGGCACCGCTTGGCCACGGTCATCACCTGAAGGAGTGCCGTTATGTGTCCATCTGGCAGAGAAAGGGGCACGACAAGACCCAGAGAGGGCTCTGGTTGAGGGCCCCTGCCCGCTGACCTTGGACTCTCACCGTGGACACCTCTGAGGAGGAGGCTCCTGGTGTGGGGCTGCCTGTGACCCCAGGACTGGACGGTGGAGATGAAGAGATGTGAGGCCATCCTCAGCGACATAGACAGGCCTGGAACTCCACGTGCTCTGGCCGGTCTCCTCACTTCTCACCCAGCACACCTCATTGCAGCGTGACAGAGAACTCTCCCGTGTGGCCTGGGTCGTCAGGACCGGTGTGTTCACAGTGCTCACAGCTGCCCCCACCGCCCACAGGGGACACCTGATTGGAAGCAGCAACCCACATGCCCACACCGCCTCAGATTTCATCATTCCCCAGCCACCCAGTGCCCCACACCTTCAAGGCCCTGCAGCTGGAGCCAGCAGCCGTCCACAGGGGCGGGGGCGACCACTGAGCCCCACTGCCCTCAGTGTATCCAGCAGGCCTTGGGTTTGGGGCTTCCCCCTCTGCCTCCCGAGTGGCCGGCTCACACCATCTCCTGGCTTCCCAGTTCTTCCCACTGCGATGTCAGTGACTCACAGGAAAGGAATGGAAGGTAGACCTCAGTGGCCAAGGGGGAAGGGGCCAGGGGCCAGGGGCCAGGGCGCAACACACAGGCGTGGAGAGACTGCAGGGTCTGACTGGGTGAGAGGACGCTGGGCAAGTCCCCCAGCCGATGCGTGTTAGTTGCTTTTCTCGTCGCTGTGCCAACAACCCGGAAAAGGCCACGTACTTACTGAAGGGCTTTGGCGGCCTCACCTGGGAAGCAGAGCGCCTTGGTGTTCCGCTGGCCCCCCCCAGTCCTCACCCCAGGACCACAGCCTGTGGGCCGGCTCCTCACACAGCAGGCGGCCACTTCACCTAACCGAGGCTGCTCACCTCCATAGCCGTGCCAGTGGATTCCGTCAGCTCAGCCGGGGCTCCCAACCCTCCACAGTGAGGTCTGGTGCCCTCTGCTGGCATGGGGCGGGCACTACATGGAATAAATCTTGAAACACTAGTGCTCACAGCGGCAGGCAGCTGAGGGTGCGCTGTTGCGCACCGGCACGCGAACGCGCTGGAACTCCCACCCAGCTCACCGCGCTGCACTTCCTCTGGAGAAGCCTGGAGCACAGGTGTGCTCCTTTGCTGCCCGGCCCCACTCCTCGGCCCGGCAGCCGCAGCGAGCCCGCTGGGGCTTGTCCGCCTCAGCCAGCCTGGACCCCGGCACGTGGCCAGTGACAGCTGTGCACTCCTGAGCCGACTGCCTCCACCTCTTAAGTGCTGGGGTCACAGCGTGCCCCATGCCTGCTCTGCCTTGTCGTGCTTTGGTGCCATCCGGCACCTGCTCTGCCCTGCTGCTGTTCTCGGCGTGCTGATCCGGCAGAAGCGTGCTGCAGCTGTGGCACACTCTGGTCAGCTCCGAGGGTGTAACAGTGCCTGTGTTTCCTGACTCCTTAGGGGTAATTGCCTGTCTTTTGTTGTTCTGTTACTTGGAGATAGAAGGTCCAGGCTGTCTCAATTCTTTTTTAAACGGGTTTCTCTGGAGTCCTGGCTGTCCTGGACAGATTTGTAGACCAGGCTAGCCTCAGACTCACAGAGATCTGCCTGCCTCTGCCTCCTGAGTGCTGAGATTAAGGGTGTGCCCCACCAATGCCAGGCTGTCTCAAACCCTGGAGGCCAGGTGCCCCTCCTGTGCCAGCCGCCCGATCCTGGATTAAAGGCCGAAGTGGCTGCTCTTTAAACTACTGCTTCCCCGTCCCTGCAATAGGGCCTTCCTCGGTAGCTCACGCTGGCCTCGAATGCATGCCCCGGCCTCTGAAGATCTGGGTCACGGGTGTGAGTGATGACCTTCCGGGCCTGTGTGATCTTCTGTTAGGAGTTTTAGGGTTTTCCAGGGTGTAATACCGCCGGGCATGAGACAGGGTCTCCGGAGGCATCTGCACAGAGAAGACTCCTGTTCCACCGCCCAGCAGCTGCCAGCGGGCTGCTCTTGGGGCTGAAGGGCCTGCAGGAAACCTGGGAAATGCCGGTGTTCCAAACTGGATTGTAACTGTATAGTGAGTCTGGGCATTACCCTTGTCAGAAAAGCAGATTCAAACACTCTGACTGCCGGGTGGGGAGGGGTGGCTCTCTACCTCTAGCTGTGTAGGAACCAGCTGTTGGAAGGCGGGACAAAGCCAGTAGCCGGGCAACCTGTGTGTGGTCTGGAAGAATGAGTAAAAACACTAGAAATCGATTGTGTTCTGATTTAATTTATTGATTTTAAGCATCTGTGTGTAGGTGTGTGCTGCCAAAGGTGCTTTCTCCTGTTGAGCTGTGAGATTTTAAGATGCTTCCAAGTTTGTGATAGCCCAAGCAGCTGAACGCTGGAGACGGCTTATTTCCCAGCTCGGCCTGACTCCGAATGTTAGCCACGGGGACAGCAGCAACCTGCTGCCGTCAGAGGCCCGAAAAGCTCTCATGAGCTGGACTTCCTCTCCAGATGTCCTTGGCTTTCCTGTCATCACTGCCACATTGGAAAGCCCAGGCAAAGGGCTGGGGGTGTGTCTCCTAAGAATCTCCCAGTGAGGGGCTGGGGTGTAGCTCAGGGGTGGAGCCCCTGCCTAGAATCCCCCAGTGAGGGCCTGGGGTGTGTCCTTACCTCTTTGCCAAGGACTGCCAGGCCTGGAATGTATCTCCCACAGGGTCCTCCCTGTGTGTGTGGAGGCTTCGCTAGGGTTGAGGGGCATTGCTCTGGTCCCAACAACCAGAGTACCAGTATGGGTTATTCCGCTTACCAGTTGGTGACCTTAGGCTTGCCTCAGTTTCTCCATCTATAAAGGCCCCCTTCCTGTGCAGATCACAGGAGGATTAACTCAGTTGACGTGTGAAGAGGTCTGCAGTGAGCTCAGCCAGAACATATGCTCAGCCCACAGGAGCCAACAGCACCGTCACCAGGTGTTTCGGTCTTTGCCGTGCTCCACCAGCAGAAGCTCTAGCTCCAGCAGAAGCCCCTGCCTAGACTCCCCCAGTGAGGGGCTGGGGTGTGGCTCAGTGGTAGAGCCCCTGCCTAGAGTCCCCCAGTGAGGGGCTGGGATGTAGCTCAGTGGTGGAGCCCCTGCCTAGAATCCCCCAGTGAGGGGCTGGGGTGTGGCTCAGGGGTAGAGCCCCTGCCTAGAGTCCCCCAGTGAGGAGCTGGGGTGTGGCTCAGTGGTGGAGCCCCTGCCTAGAGTCCCCCAGTGAGGGGTTGGGGTGTGGCTCAGTGGAAGAGCCCCTGCCTAGAATGCCCCAGTGAGGGGTTGGGGTGTGGCTCAGTGGAAGAGCCCCTGCCTAGAATGCCCCAGTGAGGGGCTGGGGTGTGCTCAGTGGTAGAGCCCCTGCCTAGAATCCCCCAGTGAGGGGCTGGGGTGTGGCTCAGGGGTAGAGCCCCTGCCTTGACTCCCCCAGTGAGGGGCTGGGGTGTGGCTCAGGAGTGGAGCCCCTGCCTAGACTCCCCCAGTGAGGGGCTGGGGTGTGGCTCAGGGGTAGAGCCCCTGCCTTGACTCCCCCAGTGAGGGGCTGGGGTGTGGCTCAGGAGTGGAGCCCCTGCCTAGCATATTCAAGGCCCTAGGTCTACACAACTGATACAATCTTTTGTTATATAACCTGGTCTGTGATTTAAGCTCATCCTCCTCCTACCTCAGCCTCCCGAGCATTGGGTTTACAGGTGTTCTCTACCAAGCCCCGCTGAAATCTTTAAACTGAGCCAGGTGGTGCCCTCAGAAGGTAGAGGCAGGCGGATCTCTGTCCCAGCCTGGTCTACAGGACAACCAGGGCCACACAGAGAAAGCCTGCCGGGGAAACAACAAAAAGCTCTGTATCACACATCTGAGCTGTGATCTTCAAACCCTGAGCCTAAAGGCTCATCTCCTGAAAACAAGGACGAGAGTGCTGGTTAGTGCCTGCTCTGGGGTTGGCAAGGAGCCAGGAGACTCAACTGCTTCTAAAATTGTCTCCTGGTCAGCCGCGGCCCTGTGACCTGCCCGTGCATGGAGCTGGGAGTGCCAGGTCACTCCTGGGCCACAGCAGGCCGTCATGCAGTCATGCAGATGAGGCGTCCCAGGCAGGCCCTTCCTGCAAAGGGATCAGCTGATGGTTCCTGGAGTGAGCAGAACCCGCCTAGGAGTGTGCTCAACTTGTCCAGCAAAGGAAGGCAGGCTTTGTGGAACTCCCATCGGCTTTGGCCCGTGACTCACCATGTGGAGGTCACCAGGACTAACACTTCTCTCTGAGCCCGGCAGCCCTGGTACAGGAGCTGTCCGCGAAGGAGTCAGCACTAGGGCCAGGCAGCCAGGAGCGCCCAGGCGACCCACCCACCTTGGGAACAGGGAAGCCTGTCTTCAGTCGCACGCGTGTAATTGCAGCACTCCTTACACCGCCGTCTTCCGCTACCGAGCTAGAAAGCCATTGCTGGGGCCCATCATGGCGTTGAAGGCCATAGTGAAGGGTTTCCTGAGACCCAGCGTGGGAGGCCATTCCCTTAAAGGTGGCTCCCGTGCTGTAAGCACTTCCAAAGGAGCAGTTTTCACCACGCCAGGACTCCAAGCTCCTCACACTGCACACATGGCAACACATCAGGCAGGAGGGTGACCAAGGCCTGTGTGCACCAGACCAGAGTTCAGGATTCTCACCCATCCTAGTTGTTTGGCTCAAGGCAAGTGCCAGCCTCAGTCCCCCTCAGTTTCTCCATCTGTACGGTGGAACGATACCAAGTTCCGCTGGGCAGGGCTGTTCACAGCTGTAATCCCAGCATTCCAGAGGGTGAGTCAGAGACGGCCCTGAGTTTGAGGCTGGGCTGAACTAATGATAGCAAAGAGCTGGGACCATATGATGATTATAAAATATAAAATACTTAGCCAGGCGTCCCTTGCCCTATAGCAGGGAACTCTGTCTCCCTTCTTCCCCCCACTACCTCCATCTCCCTCTCTCTGTCTCTCTCTTTCTCTCTGTCCCTGTCTTTCTCTCTTTCTGTGGCTCTCTTTCGTCTCTCTCTTTTACAGGTCTCACTGTGTGGCTCTGGCTGTCCTGGAACTTACTAGGTAGACCAGGCTGGCCTGCTCAAACTCACAGATATCCACCTGCCTCTGCTTCCAAGGTCTGGGTTTAAAAGCATGCGCCCCACACCTGCACCTACCCATAATGTAGCCAAGACGGCTTTGACTGGATCTTCCTGCCTCCACCTCCCCAGACTGGGATGAAGCATGAGCTATTACACCCAGTTCTTGGTGTTTGTTTTGTCTGTTAGCTTTTGAGGCAGGCCCTGGCTGTGCCGCCTCAGCTGCTGCACAGGAAGGGGAGGGGTCAGCCCAGCCCCCGAGCCCTGTGCTGTTTGCTGCCCTCCTTCCCACGAGGCGGCTGGCCACAGGAGGCTTGCTTTGTTCATCTGTTTTAATTTCCAGGACGTGGAGTGTGGGGCTCACTCTCCCCTGCCCAGGGGGTACAGGGCACGGTCACAGTCTGCCCTGCGCAGGAAGTAGAGATAGTAGGCTGAGGGGACCTCAGCTCCTGGCTGCGTGTGGCAGGCGCTGGGCGTGGCGCAGCCCCTCATGGCGAACTTGGTGTTGATGATGCCTGTGAGGACAGCCCCGCTGTGGGTCAGGAAGTGCCGGCCTCTATTTGGAGGCCCCCTCCCTCCAAGCCCACGCACGCTCACCAGCCTGCACGTTGCCAGCGAAATAGATGCAGTGTGTCTCGGGGCCCACGCAGCGGGCCGTCTGGGTGCCCGGGCACGTCTCATGGAAGGGCGCGAGGCAGGAGGGGCAAGTCAGGCCGTTCTCAGTTCGGTTGTTCAGGGGAGCTGGGGATGAAGACCGTGTGAAGCAGTTGGGAGACTGTTCCCCCATATCCGCAGGGCCTGGGAGCAGGGTGGCCTTCCCGGGTACGAAAACGCAGGCCCGAAGCCACCTGGGTGTGCCAGATGTCACGGGACAGGCACGCTGCTGCTGAGCCGTACTTACGGGGTACCGAGCCGCTGTTGCAGCCGTCCGTCTGGCAGCAGTGGGCGTTGGACACCATGTAGTCGCCGGGGGTCATGGTGGTGGACACGAAGCCCGAGTAGCAGTCCTTAAACTTCATGCACGCCTTGAACGTGGTCAGTGACTTCCGGCCCTCTGCAGGCAGGGACAGGAGAGGAGGGCAGGCGTGCGGCCAACAACTCCCTCCTGGCCGTCCCTGCCCTTCCCCCCTCCCCGTCCTTCCTCATCCTCCTCACCCCTCCCCTCTGTCCCACCCTCCCCACCCCACCCCTATCCTCCTCACTCCTATCCTCATCCCTCTCCTCCCTCCCCATCCTCCCCACCCCATCCTCCTCACCCCTCCCCTCTGTCCCCATCCTCCCCACCCCACCCCTATCCTCCTCACTCCTATCCTCATCCCTCTCCTCCCTCCCCATCCTCCTCACCCCTCCCCTCCCCACCTTTCCCCCTTCCTCCCCTCCGTCCCCATCCTCCCCTCCCCTTCCCTCCCCACCCTTCCCCCTCCCTCCCCACTCTCCCCTCCCCCTCCTCATACTTCCCACCCCTCCCTATTCCTCCCCATCTCACCACTCCCTAACAGGGACTATCTCTCTCTCTCTCTCACACACACACACACACACACACACACACACACACACTGGGGCTGGAAAGATGCCTCGTTGCTTTAGAGCACCAGTTGCTCTTCTAGAGGACCAAGTTCGGTTCCCAGCACCCACATCTGGCAACTCACAACCATCTACAATTTCAGGTCCAGGGATCTGTCGCCCTCTTGTGGCCTCCGTAGACACCTGCACTCATATGCATGCACACACATAGACATTCACACATAAATTAGAATAAAATTGTCCAGACAGGGTCTCACTATGTAGCCCTGGCTGTCCTGGGGGTTTGTAGTCCAAACTGGGTTTGTTGGCCTCGAACTCAACAGAGATCCTCCTGCCTCTGCCTCCCCAGTGCTGGGATTGAAGGCGTGTGCTATTACACCCAGCTAAAATGTGTAAAACATTTAAGGTGTGTGTGTGATTCCAGGCCTGGAAACTGCTCAGCATCCATGAGCTCCGGGCACTGGGTCTGCCTATGTGCTCTCTCCTGGTGAAGAGTGAGTGTACCCTGAAGGCTATACCATTGGCAAGGCCAGCAAACTGCAGACACAGGGCTGTGGGGAAAGAAACGAGGCGCAGTGATGCAGCCGAAGAAGCTTCAGGAGTTTCTGGGCTCCTGATGAAGTTAAGGACAGCTCTGAGCAAGAGCTCAGCGCACGAGTGAGTTCTCAGGGCCATGAGGGAGGAGGCAGAGCTCAGGCTGACAGGCCTTGAAGAGAGGAGACAGTCATGTGACAACATTCCTGCACCACCACTCTGCTCTCCATCTCTGCTCTGTTCTCCATCTCTGTCTGCTCTGTTCTCCATCCCTGCTCTGCTCTGCTCTCCATCTCTGCTCTCCACCTCTGCTCTGCTCTCCACCTCTGCTCTGCTCTCCATCTCTGCTCTGCTCTCCATCTCTGCTCTGCTCTCCATCTCTGCTCTGCTCTCCATCTCTGCGATGGCGGCATCTAGCACCAGGGATGGCACATCCCACCAACCAACTTTTGTCTTATTAAAAAATAATCAGGAGGCAGGGGCAGGCGGATCTCTGAGTTCCAGGCCAGCCTGGTCTATAGAGTAAATGTTTTTTAAAAATATTTTTAAAAAAATTTAAAAAATGAGGTGTATGTGCACACGTGCCCCAGCGAGGAAAGAGGCCAGCTCCCAGGAGTCAGTTCTTTTCTGTCACCCAGTGACACTCCCACCCTCTACACCAGGGTCCCTACCTGCTGAGCCACCTCAGGGCCCCACTTCTCGAAGGCCACATGCACAAAACCGCCTGGCGTGCGGTGCTCCCGGGTCGCCCCGGCCTCCACTGCCCACCCAGACGCTGCACAGTCTGCGGAAGCCGCCTGAGGCCACCCTGTGTCCGCTCCCTCTGCCTTTACAAGTCACCCCGCACTGTCTCACTCAAGAAAGCCCATGATGGCCTCTCCCTGCCCTTCCCGGTCACCCTCACCCCGTGCTGGGTGGGTGGCTGGAGTCGCCTTCATTCTCCTTTTGTCTGAACGAGGCCGCCTGGGCTGGAGAGCCGCTCAGTGGCTAACATCCTTCCAGACGAGCAAGGTTCACTCCCCAGCACCCACGTGGAGGCTACCTGTCTGCAACCCAGGTCCTGGGCATCTAATGCCCTTACACCTGTGCACATAGAAGTACGCTATTTGTTTATTTGTTTATTTATTTATTGTCTTTTCTGAGAGAGGGCTTCTCTGTGCAGCCCTGGCTGTCTTGGAATTCACTCTGTAGACCAGGCTGGCCTCAAACTCACAGAGATCCACCTGCCTCTGCCTCCTGAGTGCTGGGATTAAAGGCCTGTGCTACCGTGCCTGGCTAAATCGGTTATTATTTTTAAAGACAGCTTTGAGGACTGTGATTTAACTCAGTAGACAGAGGCACTAACCACCACTCCTCACAGCCTGAGTTAGATCCATGAGGCCCACAGGATGGAAGGAGAGAACCTACTTCATGAGCTGTTCTTTGACCTATACATTTCTGCACACACATACCGCCCACACCAATGCATGCACACACTTTTTAACGTGGAGGCTGGCTTTCATTTCTCATGGCCGTCAGTGACTCCCCCCGCTGGGACTCGCCCTCCAGTAACTGATGGAGTCTCAACAGCCACCCCTGTCCTCTGTCTACTCACCTCTAAGGCCAGGCTCTCACGTTACTCCTGGGCCTCCCATGCACACTCCTCCTCCTTTCTCCCTCCTCTTCCGTGCCTTCTCTGTTTTTCCTTCCCTCTCTTCCTCTGCCTCCCTCTCTCCCCTCCTCCCCACTCTCCCCTCCTTCCCCCTCTTTCCCCTCCCTCTGTCCTCTGCCCCCCCTCCCCTCCTTCTCTTTTGTTAAGTCAGGCAAGCTGGCCTCAACTTCAACATCCTCCCACTGGCCCTACATCCCAACATCTCTTCCTCCAGATTTCTTTGCTCCACCCCCCCCCAGGGATAGTTCCTCCCCTCAGGGGCCTTTTCTGTCATCCCCCAACACCCCAAAACCATGTCCCCTCCTGTCTCTATGGGCTTCCACCCCGTGCTGTCTCCGTGCTGGAGAGACTGTCCCTGTAGAGATGGCGGCTCAGTGGCTAGGGCAGGCACCAGGGAGGACAGCGGCTCAACTCTGAGCCCCAGCGGTACCCTGTAGTCTGCTGGAGGTCGCCCCGTCTGCAGCCTCCACAGCCTGCAAGCACTCGGATACAGACTTACAAATAAACTAAGAGGACACTCTCCCCCTCCTGCTGCTTTCTTGCTTCCTCTCTTCTTTTCCTCACCCAAACCACCGCACACGTGTGCACACACACACACAGCAGCGTGTTACAGGTGCACCACGAGCCTCCTCGGGTTTCCTGCATCGCTGTGACTACCCCGCCCACTGTGACCACCCCCCACGGGGGTCATCCTCGGCCCGGGAGGCGCCCTGCCCCCGCCTGCCCTCCTACTTGAGCTGGCCTCGCCCACGAGCACCACACATGCGTCCTTGTCGGCCTCGCAAGTCTTCATCCTCCCGCTGCACGTGTGCCCGGGGCCCCTGCACACCTCGCAGCTGAGCGGGCACCCTGCGGGGGGAGGAGAAGCGGGCATGGTCAGGCGCGTGGGCCTGGCGCTCCCGGGACGGCCCCAGCGGGGCCAGGGGCCGTTCAGGCTCCACGCTCAAGCGAATCCACCTCAGCGGCTTCCACGCGGGACACGACTCTCCTCGGAGCCACCTCACTCGGTAATTACAGGCTCGGGAGCAGACAGACGCCAGGGTCCTGGACAGCCCAGGGGCAGGGAGGGCTCTGGGGCTCCATGGGCCAAACTTCAGGTCCAGCGGGTTCTGGGCTGCGAGCCGGCCTCCTAGAGGGGCAGCGAGCCGGCCTCCTAGAGGGGCAGCGAGAGTCTCTGTGCCCGACTCTGGGAGACCGCTGCCCTGGTACCCGGGCCATGGGGGGGGGGGGCAGAAACAGAAAGGCCGGGGCAGAAACAGAGAGGCCGGAGCTGTGTGTGAGCGGGGATGGGGACAGAGGCTGGAGCTGTGTGTGAGCAGGGACGAGGGCAGTGATGAGGACAGAGAGGCCGAAGCTGTGTGTGAGCGGGAACGAGGGCGGGGATGAGGACAGAGGGGCGTGTGTGTCTGAGCGGGGATGGGGCGAAGGCGCGGACTGCCCTAACCCAGGGAAAAGCCTCCCTTTCCTTCCGAGCAATTAGTTCCGTTTTTAAAGTTTCTCTGACAGCCAAGCGCTCATCCACTTTCCTAGAATTCAGATGTCTGGTTTTGAGGCTCTTCCGAGGGACAAGCCGTGCCGGGCCCACCAAGCCCTCTGCGGCCCCAGGAGTGAGACCAGGTCCCCTGTCACTCACCGAGACCCAGGAGGGCGCAGAGCGCGAGGGCCAGCAGCAAGGTCCTGTGTCTCCCAGGCAGCCTCATGGTGTGTGAGCCTGCCCGCCAGGTCCCCGGCCCTTATAGGACGCCGGGAAGGGCGGGCCCGGCGCCACCTCCACCCTAGGGTGAGAGGAGCTGAGGTCAGAAGCCGCTCAGCCCCCCACAGCCTCCGTGGAGCCGCCGGAGACTGGACCCAGCCTGACCCGCCCCCGAGGGGCCTTCTGCACCCCCTCCCCGACCCCCGTGTCCACAGAGCCCAGGGGCGGGCTGGCACACAGAACTCCCTGGGTGCAGAGCAACGCTGGAGGCTGCCATTCCCTCGCCCTTTCCCAGGGAGGCTCCCCGCGTGGGTGGGCCCTCACCTGGGAGCGCCCAGCATGTCTGGGCGCGTCCTGCGGGGGCCGGGCGCCCGCCGCCTTCCTTTCCCTTTCGCGTGCCCGCCGCACACTCTCTCCTCTGTGTGAGCTGTGCCCACTGCAGCCCCGCCCAGGCCTGTGCCCCTGGTCTGCATGGGACCGAACAGAGGACAGCCTGTGGACGGCCAGACTCGGAGAGGACGGAGAGAGCGCGCGCGGCCCTGGGGAGCCGAGGCGTTCGTGGAAGCACGCTGGGGAGCTCATGCGCGGCGCGGCACCTGTACGCCAGCGCTCTCCCCCTCTGTTTCGGTGCCAGGCCACGAGCCGAGGAGGTTCCGAGCGCGCTGTCTGTCCGTCCGTCTGTGTGTTGCGGGGTAGGGGGACGGAGCGCGCCCGCCGGCTCGGGAAACACGCGGCGTGCGCAGGGCCTCGCTTCCCGGCGGCCAATCACCGAGGCCGCTCCTGTTGCCAGGCTCCCGGGACGCCGCGTGCTGCGTCTCCGGGGGCGGTGACGTCAGGGGGCGGGGCCGCGGAGAGGCCCGACCGCGCGTGCGCACCCCCGACGTCGCGCCGGGGTTTGAAAGGCCCGGGCCTGGCGCGCGTGCGCACTGCGTGCCGTGCAGGGCGCGCTCCCTCGGCCTCCCCGGGCCCCGAGCTGCTGCAGCCCCTCGTCCTCGTTCCCTGGCCGGTCGGGCGATGCCGGAGATCAGCCTCCGCCACGTCGTGTCCTGCAGCAGCCAGGACTCGGTGAGGCGCGGGCGTGGGGGCGGCGGAGCGCCGTGGGGAGCGAGGGAGAAGGGCCTGCGCCGGCGGGGGCTGCTTTCTCACCGCCGTGCTCCTCGCCGCTCTTGCCCGCAGACCCACTGTGCAGAAAACCTGCTGAAGGCCGACACGTACCGGAAGTGGCGGGCAGCCAGGGCGGGCGAGAAGAGCATCTCCGTGGTCCTCCAGGTGACGCCTCCCCTCCCCTTCCCGCCCACGGGAGCACCAGTGTGTGCGCCCTGCGTGCGCTGATTCCACCCCCGGGCCTCAGTGTCCTCGGCTCGGACAGTTACTGCGGGGAAGGTGGTCAGGAAAAGTGTCTACATAAGTCAGTCCCGTTGTAGGGTGCGAACGGGAAGGGGCTGCTGGCTCAGGCCTGTACTCCCAGCTGCTTGGGAAGTCGAGGTAGGAGGGTCACAAGTTCAAGGCCGGCCTGGACAACTTAGAAGCTGTCTCAAAGTAAAACGCAACTGTCCCGTGAGAAATACCCCAGCTGTAAAGGGCTTGCCTGGAACACGGGACAGCCTTGGTTCCATTCCTAGGACACATAACAGATGAAACAAGTCTTTGGAGGAGAATTGAAGAAGCCAGCTGGCCAGCTTCTGTTTTGTTTGTTTGTGTTTTTGCTTTTGAGACAGGGTCTCTACTGAGTCCTGACTGTCCCGGAACTCTGTAGACCAGGCTAGCTAAGAACTGGGAGAGATCCGCCTGCCTCTGCCTCCCTCCTGAGTGCTGGGGATGAAGTGGGTACCACCTCCACCCGATTTCCTTTGAGTTTCTTAAATTCCTGTGTCCATCAGAGCAATTCCAGGTGGGTGCCATCATGCTGCGTGTCTATCTGTCTGTCTTCATCATCATACAACACACTCACACACAGTGCTGAGATTTGAACTGGGCCTTGAGCAGGCTCGGGAAGAAGCCAACTCACTGAACCATCTCTCCTCTCTGGCTGACATCTTTCTGGCTGCTTTTTTAAAATGTTATGAGCCAGGCAGTGGTGGCCCACGCCTTTAATCCCAGCGCTCCTGAGGCAGAGGCAGGCTGATCTCTGAGTTTGAGGCCAGCCTCAAACTCCTCGGAACCTCCTCGGTTTACAGAGTAAGTTCCACAACAGCCAGGGCTACACAGAGAAACCCTGCCTTAAAAAGCAAAACAAAAGTAAACCGTGACAGGAACTGGAAGTCTGAGGAAGAGGCCAGAGAGGGGCCTCCACGGTGAAAGGCCTCCAGAGGTCCAGTTTGGTCCTCAGCTCCCACGTCTGGGCTCACAGCCCACCAGTCACTGCTGGCCCCGGGGGCCCACACTCTCCTTCCACACACATTAACCACAAAGGCAAGTCTTTAGAAAATGCTGGGAGAAGAGTTACATGCTTGTCGGCACCAACCCGTGGCCGCCGGGCAGTGTCCCTGTGTTTGACCCCAGCTCCGGCCGTGAAGTTGTGTGCCAGCACTCATGCTGCTAAGATTCCGCCCACACTAGAGTGTTGCTGCTGTGCAGCGTTGCCAGTCTGCCCTGTGTTCACACGCTCCGGAGCTCAGCCCCCAGCTGCCGCCTCTGGGGGACTTCTTCCCTCCTCCCCCAGTGCTGGGGTTCCCGTGTGAGGCGCTGTGCGCAGCTCACACGCTGACCTTGCTGCTGGCCACGGCCCCTGGTTGCTGGGCAAGGCTTGCCTGAGGCTGGGACGTGGCCTCTTCCTTGCTCAGTTCCAGGGCACAGAGCCTTTAGAGGATTATAGAGAAGTCTGAAAAACAAACAAGCTTGGATCCGCAGCAGCTTCTGGCCGATTTTAGGTGTTTAAGCATTGTTTTTAAAGTCCCAGGCCAGAGACTGGTAATGAGGACTAGAATTATTCACCATGTGGCCTGCCAGTCAGCAGCACACACACCCCTCGTGGCTTGACTCGCTTGGCCCTCGGAAAGCCCCGTGACCGACAGACTGTCATTATCCCCATTTTACAGATAAGGGCACTGAGGCTCAGAAATTACACAGCTGAGAGCCTGTCCTTAACCGGTGTGAGAACCAGGTTGCTTAGCGTTCGGTTTGGGATCCGGATTCAAGTCCCAGCTCTCCCTGTTACTCACTCTGACCTCAGGCAGATGTTTTCGTTTCTCTAAATGTGCCCATTGAGAGTAAGGACCCGCGGCTGTGGAGCGGGTGACGTAGTGTCTGCAGAAGTGCCCTGTCGGCGTGTAGGAGGTGTGCAGAGGGAGGGTGCGGTCAGGCGGCCCCCACACACAGGGAAATGATGCTCAGTTGTGTAAGCCCCTGGTGGGCCCAGGGAGAGGAGACGGCCCAGAGAGCCCGGCAAAGACAGGGAAGGACTGGATGGCCTTTGCCGGCTCAGGAGGCCAAAGCCAGGGCAGCGAGGGACGTGCATGCGTGTTCTCTGTGCAGGACCCAGGGCCAGGGACAGGGAAACATCCCAGGAAGGCCAGTGGGGAAGGGCGCTGGCGGCCAGGTCAGCCGAGTTCACGGTGGGAGGGCAGTGCTCCCAAGATTGCACCCACGAGTGCGTGCTGTTTGGTGGCTTTGAGACAGGATCTCTGCAGAGCTGTTGATCTCCCAGGACTTGCCATTCAGACCAGGCTGGCCTCGAACTCACGGAGATCCCCCTGCCTCTGTCTCCCAAGTGCTGGGACTAAAGTTGTGAAACGTTCTTTCTTTTTTAAACCACACTTACTTAGTGTGTGTACACACACACACTCACGTGTGCACATCTTTAGAGGTCAGAGGACACCTGTGGCGGTCACTTTCCCTCCATGTTAGGTTTCCCGGCCCCAGTCTTTGCCCGCTGAGCCGTCTCCACAGCCTGGGTCTGGTGGCTGTAGGCAGGGGAGGCTGTGCACCCACAGAAAGCCGGAGCGGGCATCACACTGGCCACCTGACTGGGGAGAGGTGGGTCAGGCAGCCTGGGCGCAGAGGGCTCCGCGCCCTGGGAAAGGGGCTGCGAGTCGGGAGTGGCCTCTGTGCAGAGGAAAGACGGGACGACTCACAAGCAGATAGGTGAGCACTGTGCGTGTCAGGTCCCCTCAGAGACCCCTGGGGAGAGCACTTGCCCTTGGCACTGCCAGTGTCGGGGCGTGAGTTCATCCAGCTCTAGCTTTGGTTCCGTGCACTGGCAGCAAGAGGGAGATTCTGGACGCCAAGACAGTAGACTGTGTGCTGTTTCCTGTTCCCTTCTGTTCTCCAAACACTTACACAACTCCAGCATTGCCACACCGGGTTCAGCCCTGTGCTTGTGTCAGCTCCACACACCTCTTTGTGTCAGCCGCGGCTGCTCCGTGCTCTGGTCACCGCCTCCACGGAGTCCGGCCTTTGCCGTCCCCGCCCGGCCTGGAGGGGAGGCAGGACAGGTCCAGGCGGACGCCGGCCTGGCGGCGTGTCACCTGAGTGTCGCACGGGGCCCTGCGCTGGCCGCGGCCCTGCTCCTCGGCTCTTCCTGCCCCTGCGGCACGCGTGTTGGGATTTCAGTCGTCAGCCACTATACTTGCTGTGATTTTTTTTTCATATTATTTTGTTGTTGTTGTTCTTTCCTTTTAAAGATTTACTTTTTGATCCTAGCACTCAGGGAGGCAGAGGCAGGCGATCTCTGAGCTCAAGGCCAGCCTGGTTTGCAGAGTCCAGGACAGCCAGGGCCACACAGAGAAACCCTGTCTAGAAAAACAAAACAACAAATTATTGATGTATATTGGTGCTTTGTCTGCATGTACGTCTGCACTCCAGAATTTGGTGTTGGATCCCTGGAACTACAGTTACAGACAGTTAAGAGCCGCCGTGTTGGCTGCTGGGAATTGAGTTCGGGTTCTCTGGAAGAGCAGCCAGTGCTCTAACCGTGGAGCCATCCAGCCAGCCCCTGTAGTTTTGTTCTGAGACAGAGTCTTCCGTGTAACTCTGGCTGGCTTCCTCTCCAGAGTGCTGAGGTTGCTGGCGGTGCCGCTGTCCTGATGTCTGTCACCAGTGTTACTGAGACAGGGCCCCGCTGTGGCCTCATAGGCGTGTGCTGTGTACTGGGCCAGCGTTCTCTTCCCTGAGCTGCTGTGGTCAGGTTAAAAGGCCTGATACATGTTCATTATCAGGCTGTTCTCCAAGTCCCCCTCCATCCATGCCGATGGCCGTGTGCTCCTTCGGTCAAGGCTAGGCGGGCCTAGATGGGCAGTTACAGAGGCTCCTGTCTAAGGATGGAGGACAGCGCATGGTAGCGTGGGCGTCCACGGAGGCCTTGGGTCCCGCAGGACCCAGAGTCACAGTGGGCTATGAGCCTCTGCGAGTGAGCCGGGCTCTAACATCTCAGCCATCTCTGCAGCACGGCAGACTATCAGGTGTCAGGAGAGCAGGGCACAGGTGTGTCGCCGTGCTGTCACAGGAGCAGAAAGGTGGCTAGTGAGTTACGGTAGGGTGCTGTGCGGAGCCGAGGGGCAGGTGACCTCCCTTTTAGCCAGAGGTCGGGTCAGCACTGAGCTCACTTCCCTGCCTCACGTTCCAAGCGCTGAACTCAGGCCTTCCTGCGTCCAGGCAGGCGCTCCATCAGCTAGCCATGTCTCTCGGGGCTGTGGCTCTCCATCCTGGGACCCCACAGAAGAGCCCGGATGGCCAGCTGGACACCTGCCATCACCTGCCCTGCGTGTCCCACACCCACGCCTGTCTGTGTCTGCAGCCCCTGGGCTAGAGCTGCAGGTTTGAGGAGCCCTCACAAGCAGCCCTTTCTTTCAACAAATAAGAAGCCTGTATCAGCGCCTGCTCCTGGAGAATAGAGGAGTGACGAGCCTGGGGCGTTTCTCGGCTAGCAACTGACAAAACAACTCCAGACAAAGGGAACTGGACAGCAGAGTGGCTACGCACGCACGCACGCACGCACGCACGCACGAGCATGTGCCAAAAGAGAATTAAATATAAGCATGTGAAATGGAGTTGGAGCGTGGTAGCTCAGGCCTGTAATCAGCTTTTGCATTGTGTGTGGCCTGGACTGCTGTGGCCGTGTCTCAGAAAATGAAAATGGGGCCAGAGAGTTGGCGCAGCAGTGAAAGCACCCGCTGCTCTTCAGGAGGAGCGGGAGTGGTTCCCGGCACCCCACGGCTGCTCACAACCGTCTGATTCGGGTCCAGAGGTTCTCCACCTCTCCTGGCCTCTGCAGGGCCAGGAAAGCGATGGAACACAGGCGTCCATCCAGGCAGGATGCCCCGACACAGCGAGACAAATAAATCTGAGGAAGAAAGAGAAAGCAAAGCTGCAGTCTGCGTTCACGGCTGCCTGGGAGAGATGGCTGCAGCCTGGACCGCCCTTTCTGTGACTCAGGGTCCTGAAATCCTTAGCTGAAGCAGCAGTGTCCTTGAAAGTTCTTTATTACCTTTTCAGAAGATTTCTTTTTATTTACTGCATGTGTGTGTGCCCGTGTGCCACGCGTATGCCTGTGCCCACGGAGGCCAGAAGTGTGGGTTATGGGTCCCTCAGCCGCTGTGGGTGCTGGGAGCTGGACGCCGCTCCTCTGGAGAAGCGGGTGTGCACGTAGCGTCCAGGCCTCGTGTCTCTGGATCCCATCGTGGCCTGTGTTACATGTTTTCTGTATTTCTGTGTGCTGTAACAGGGATTGCTGAGGAGATGCTATGGCGAGAGCGGGTTTTGTAGCTTCAGAGGCTGCTCGCTTTATCTTGGGCTTTATCTTCTGGGACAGCCGTTCCTTGCTCCACTCTAGCTGAACCAATGCCCGGTGAGAATAAGTGAAAGCCCCTTAGAAGCTCCCGCCATCTGAGAGCTAAGAGTGTCGTCAGAGAGCATCCTGGGACTGTAAAACGGCTCCCTATCCCGTGCCCGCCTCTTGGCACCCAGAAGTCTTTTTAGCTGTGCTAAACTTAGTGAAACTGCTTCCGCTTTGGGCGTGAGTGGGCTCACGCTCACTCAGCGCAGCCCCAGAGTAAACTAGCTCGTATTTCCTCTAAGGTGAGCGCTGTGGCCTGCTGTGACTGTGTGTGCTCAGGACTCAGTCCCCTCCCCCCAGGCGGGCGGGCTTGACAGCAGGTGCTTTAGGCATCGGGTCTTCGGGCAGGACCAGGACAAGGAAGCCAAGACATCACCCTGCCCAGCTAGAACGCAGCGTTTCTGGATCTGGGCAGTAAGTGAGCCCAGGTTCCTGCCGGGAAAGCTGCCGGGAAAGCTGGGTGGGCATGGCGGCCGGCCGAGGCAGAGGGGATCCGGGGACAGCTACGCCAGGCTGTGTCTGTGAGTGCTGGGTCAGTGGAGGGCCGAGGGGAAGACGTCAGCCTGACACCAGCCTCCGCCTGCAGGAGCACGCAAGCGTGAACACAGGCCGCACACCCGCACACATCACTTCCCTTTTGTTTAGGCTGTCCCGTACGGCCCCCACCTTCCCTCTCTCTCTCTCTCTCTCTCTCTCTCTCTCTCTCGGGACACGGTCTCACGTGACCCTGAGTGGCCCTAAATGTGCTGTGAGCTGAGGATGACCTTGAACTTGTGCCCCTGCCCTCACTCCCATGTGCCAGTGTGCGCCACCCAGGCCCGGCTTTGGCCCCATGTCTCTTTTGGTGAGAGTCACCGGCATGAAAACAATGGCTGACTGACGGCTGCCAAGTGCCGACTGTGTGGCCTAGCCTCCAGTCACCGTGGTTCTGGGGGTGATGCTTGATTTGCCCTGTTATATAGAAGAGGGAGCGGAGGCTCGGGGAGGGTGGCCGGCGAGGGCGTACAGCACGCCCAGAGCCCCTGGCATGCGTCAGTTTGTTCGGGCACGCCTAGCGTCAGGCGTCCTTTGTGGGACAACTTGGACCTGGCTACGCCTTTGGCTAGTTCGGTGCCACCATGGAGAGCTCCATGGCAGGCCGGCGCCATCAGTGTGAGTGTGTGCAGGTGTGTGCTGGTGAAGTGGGTGTGCGGTGTCCTGGGCTGCCTAGTGTGAAGCCACTCTGCTCTGTCCTGACATGGCGGCATTGGGGGAGGAGGGCTCTCTGCCCGCCCCCACACTCACGCGCTCTCTCTGCCCGCAGCTGGAGAAGGAGGAGCAGATACACAGCGTGCACCTGGGGAACGATGGCTCGGCCTTCGTGGAGGTGCTGGTGGGCAGCTCGGCCTGGGGCGCCGCCGCCGGAGAGCAGGACTATGAGGTAAGCCAGGCTGTCGGCACCAGCCCTGTCACACATGAGTGCATCGGGCCACCCAGGCCCCACCACCTCCTGTCACACCGGAATGCGGAGCCACCCAGGCCACCACCATCCTGCTCACACGCGAGGCTGCCTTCTTCCAGGGCAGAGCAGGCCCCGGGTGCTGTCCTGGGCACGGGGAGCCGTGCCGCTGGGACCGTGGTTGGACAGGGAGCGAGAGGCCCTCGCTGGCTGTGAACTGTGGTTGCACTTGGTCGCCGTCTCTCACAGGAGCCAGTTCCACGTGTCACGGCACCCGTGGCCTGTCTGCCAGAGACAGACGGGCTCTGTTTGGTTCTTTAGTTTTACGTGCTGAGATGGCTCTCCTGCCCAGGCTGGCATTCCCTCCCAGGCTCAGGCAGCCTCCTGCCTCAGCCTCCTGGAAGTGGGCACTGCAGCTTTGCCCCACTGAGCCTTGTGCCCCGAGGACCTCACTGTCCTGAGTGCCAGCCCACAGGCTAACTGGCGAAGTGATGTGGGTGAAAATTGAGCTCACCATCATGGGCTTGAATAGTCTAAGCCAGTTTCTACAAGCTGTTTCCTCCTCTCGGTGAAGACCTCAGTGTGTGCGGTGGGCTATCGGAGCCTTCAGGCTTCCGTGGGACCAGCGTTGGTCTGTGCAGCAGAGAGGCAGGTGTGCCTGCTGAAGATGATGAGGGTTTAAGCCAGGCGTGGTGGCGCATGCCTTTAGTCTTGGGTACTCAGGGGTCAGAGACAGGAGGATCTCTGTGAGTTCAAGGCCAGCCTGGTCTACAAATTGAGAGGCTGTGGTGTGGCTCAGTGGTAGAGCCCCTACCTAGAGTCTCCCAGTGAGGGGCTGGGGTGTGGCTTGGTGGCAGAGCCCCTGCCTAGAATCCCCCGATGAGGGGCTGGGGTGTGGCTCAGTGGTAGAGCCCCTGCCTAGGATTCCCCAGTGAGGGGCTGGGGTGTGGCTCAGTGGTAGAGCCCCTGCCTAGGATTCCCCAGTGAGGGGCTGGGGTGTGGCTCAGTGGTGGAGCCCCTGCCTAGAGTTTCCCAGTGAGGGGCTGGGTGTGGCTCAGTGGTGGAGCCCCTGCCTAGACTCCCCCAGTGAGGGGCTGGGATGTGGCTCAGTGGTAGAGCCCCTGCCTAGAGTCCCCCAGTGAGGGGCTGGGGTGTGGCTTGGTGGCAGAGCCCCTGCCTAGGATCCCCCAGTGAGGGGCTGGGGTGTGGCTCAGTGGTAGAGCCCCTGCCTAGGATCCCCCAGTGAGGGGCTGGGGTGTGGCTTGGTGGCAGAGCAGCTCTAGCCTTGTCTAGGTGTGTGTGAAGGTCCAGTCTTCATCTGTAGTATAAGAAATTGTGTATAAAAGAGAGAGCTTTATCGAGTTAGAGGTTGTAGAGTTAGAGGTTGTAGAGTTGTACAGAGTTGGAGGTAACCCAGAGGAGAGAGCAAAGGTGAACTTGAAAGGCAGTGTGGCAACTGGAGTGGTGTTCTCTTTACGGTAAATAAGACAAGGCAGTGGGGGCCCTGCCACTTAGTGTTGCTCGAACCCCCAAGCTGTCGGCTGCATTTCCCTGCACGCACGCGCACACGCGCTCTCCCCGTGAGGATCTGGCTTGTAGCCAGCAGAACTGAGTGACTCCTGTTCTGTGAGCCTTTGTTGTTTTTCACAGCCAGGACTGCGACCCAGAGGCGTGTTGTTGTCTTCTGCTTTTTTCCTCTGTGAAAAGCTTTCGTTTCCGTTTTCTGCGTTTTACAGTGTGTTAGTTATAAAAGAGATGCAGGAAATAAACACATGCGAACTTTGCTTACGGCCTCAGGAAGCGAACGTTTCCTCTGCTCAGGAGGAGAGGCCGGCCTCGGCAGAGCCGGCGCTGGCTTGACAGTTTGGGTGTTGGAGGCGCCTGAGTGACACGGGTCGGCTAGTGGTCAGAAATGGTTGGTGTGGCTCTGCTGCCATCAGGAGCTTCTGAAGCAGCAGGAAACACAAGCCTGGGAAGTGGCTCGATTCAGATCCCCGACCCTGCATCCTCTGACCATGATTGTCCAGGCTTGTCCCCAGCTTACCGTGTGGTGTACTAAGCCTGGCCTTAGGACCCTCCTGACATGCAGGGCTTACGCCTGGCTCCCAGCGCACCTTCACGATCCTCCTGCCTCCACCTCCTGAGCACTGGGATCACGAGTGTCTGGCACAGTGTCCAGCTTTTGTGCAAGGGACGGAACAACGGAGCTACATCCTCTCCCCAGCTCTCTCTTTTGGAGCGCAGCTCTCTATATAGCTCAGGCTGTTCCTGAACTTGTGATCTCGCCTCCTGAACACTAGACCTACAAGCCCACACCCCCACCATGCCCACCTGGCTCTCACCCCTAAGAAGGAAGGAGAAGCCTTTCCTAGCATGCCCGCCCAGCAGCCCTTGTGTTCTACCTGACTGGCCAGGGTTACATGTGGTCCAGCTGGCGAAGGGGCAAGGCTCGCTTGGGGCAGTCGTGAGTTACTGCCTCGCCTGGGCACGGAGCTCTCGTTGGTCAGTTCTGATGGCCAGTAGTCCCTTCATCTGCCGTCAGTGTCTCCGCTCACTGTCCTGAATTCTTCAGCACAAACGGGTGCGCGTTTGACGGTTTGACTGTGTGCGACCTTCCCCAGTCAGAGTGCACTCTGTGGGTTCTGGGCCCCTGTCCTGGCAGCTGTGTCCTCACAGGTGTGTGCTTACCGTTTCTTTCCTCCCCGTGTTACTGCTGCTGGGGCGGGTCTGTGCAGCCAGTGCTGAGATTGCAGCTGTGACCCTCCACCCCTGCTTGGAAGTGTGTAAGTCAGGGCTTCGCCGGGGGCCCAGCTGCCCAGGGCCCTCGTGCTGGGACACAGGCTGGCAGCCGCGTGCTGCAGGGCCGTGTAGAAGAGCTGCTCCAGGGGGCGCTGCCTGGTCTCACGTTCATGGAGACACCAGAAAGAGTGGCTTTGGGTTTTAGACAACTAGTGAATCCCCTTTATAAATGACATTTACTTGTTTGTTATTGGTGATGTGTGTGGAGGTCAGAGAACAACTCTCGGGGTTCCCAGGGAGGGGCCTCAGGCTCCTGTGTCTGCTGCCCTCCTCCTGTGACATCCTGTGGTGTGCGGTCTCCTGGGGGACACACTCCCCTGACTTCCCTCTGCTGCCCCCCGGTTTCTGCCAGGTGCCAAGGGTATTGGGTCTTTCTTAGGGGAGCCATGCCTCCTGCTTTCTCCCAGTGCCACCCCAAGGGGCTTCAGAAGTCAAGTCCTGGGCCACCCTCTGTGGCGGCCCTGCATGACCTACCAGAGACCGTGCCCAGTGTTGTGGGGACACAATTGCATGTAAGAGTGGACGGTGGGGTCTGATGAATGGAAGGCGGGTCAGCTGTCCCCGCCGGGGTGAGGAGTGGACACACCTGCCACGGTGTGGAGAGGTCACTGCGGGCGAGCGGGTGAGGCCAGCTCGTTCTGCTGCTGCTGTCCCAGGAGGGGGTCAGTGTGGGGAGCCGCACCCTGGGCTCATCCGCTGCAGAGCAGCTGGCGCTGTGCCCAGGATCTGCAGGTGGACAAGACCAGCCCTCTGGCGCCCTCTGCTGGCAGATGTGCGCCAGGCCACCGCCGCCCTTCCAGGGCATGGGCAGGGCAGCACGGCCTCACAGCTGACTGCGCGGCTCCGTTCCGGGTTTGGTTGTTGGCATCCTGGAATTCTCCGGCTTGGAGCTGCCCCAGCCGCACCTTTCCAGAGGGCGTTTGAATATTGTGCCTCTGGCTGCGGCTCCTGCTGGGACAGTTCCTTAGACCACGCAGACATTTGTCTGGACTTACGGACCTGTGGTCCACTCCTGGGAGGTGTGTCTGGTGGGTAGCCCCACATCATGGACACAGACCTGCTAGACTCGGCAGGCATAGCAAAGACACGGAACCAGGAGAATTTGTTGGGGAGAAAAAGGGGTCCAGAGGGAATGGGAGAGGGTCAAGGAAGATGGGGGTGAGTATGATCAAAGTATATCACATACATGTAAGAATTGTTCAAGAACAAAGTAGGCGTGAGGGACATTGCGCTGTTACAGGTCAGGGGGACGTGGAGAGCAGTGGAGGAGGTCCGGCTGGCCTTCCCCGCTGGCCTCCCTCCCCTGCTGGCTCCGCTGGCACACGGCCCCACACCCACCACAAATAACCAAGGGCAGGACTGCTGACCTCTCCCCGAGCCTTGGAGGGTCATCTAGCCCTGGCCTTCTACCTAGGTCCTTCTGGTCACCTCCTCGTTCATGTCCCCCTCCGAGAGCCGAAGTGGCTCCAACCCCAACCGTGTTCGTATTTTTGGCCCTGACAAGTTAGTCCGCGCAGCGGCGGAGAAGCGCTGGGACCGTGTTAAAATTGTGTGCAGCCAGCCGTACAGCAAGGTACGTCACATGGAAGCCGAGACGTCGGGACCAGGGGGCCACTGAGCCAGGGGCTGGGCGGGGCGCCACCCTGGGGCAAGATCCTCCTGTGCCAGGTGGGTAGCCTGGTCTGTGGGTCTGGGGGGCAGCTGGGTAAACAGGCTCCTCCACAACAGAGGAGCAAAGGCGCGGTGGGTGCCCGCCCCTGCCGATTGCCATCTACAGTGGGACAGGGATGACATGCAGGGTGCAGACCGAGCCCGGCCTAGAGCCACAGTTTTGGCTCAGTCATCCGCACAACACCAGCCTCGGCTGAGCCAGAAAGGGATCCCTGAGTGAAGGTGCATGGACCCAGTTCCGCCCGCCTCTGTGTTTCAGGACTCGCCCTACGGCCTGAGTTTTGTGAGGTTTCATAGCCCTCCAGACAAAGATGAGGTGGAGGCCCCATCCCAGGTGAGCCACCCCTGCCATCCCCAGCCTTCTCCCTGCCCCTTCCCCCCACCTGCCAGCACCCTTCTCACAGCACTGACCTCTGCAACCTCAGAAGGGGACAGTGACCAAGCTCGGCCAGTTCCGTGTGAAGGACGAGGACGACAGCGCCACCTCCCTGAAGCCGGGCGCGCTCTTCTTCAATCGTTCCAACAAGCTGTCTCCAGGTGGGCACGGGAGTCCCAGTGCTAGGGCTGGGGCCGCAGAGCGCGTGCTTAGGGTGGGGCCCAGCCCGCCCGACATCTCAGCTCGGGAGCCTGAGGCCGGGGGACCGGACATCAGCTGTGTCACCTGGCTGGTCTCAACAAAAGCCAGCCTGAGTGCTGAGGGCTGTGGCTAGGACGCTTGGTCTGGGAAAGAGGCTGTTGGGAAGGAGGAGGAGACTGTGGGGGAGGAGGAGCAGGCTGTCGGGGAGGAGGAGGCCTAGACTGCTCAGTCGGGAGGACGGTCTGGACCCCCCTGGGTCATTAGACCTCCCCCAGGTCACTTGTGTGGGGACATGGTAGCCGCAGGCAGGAGCTGAGGTGCCTGTGGCCTGCCCCCTCATCCGCAGCCTCCGCGAGCGACCCTGCCGGCCCCAGCTATGCAGCAGCCACGCTGCAGGCCTCTAGTGCGGCCTCAGCCTCTGCAGCCTCCAGGGGTGTGGGCAGCGCTCCCCAGGTGAGCAAACCCTCAGACACGGGGGTGGGGGAGCCAGGAGAGCCTCGGCTGACTCTCCCCTCAGCCCCAGGAGTCACCCAAACGGAAGAGGAGTCTGGAAGACAGGCCGTCTCCCGGCAAAGCCTCGGCAGGGCCGCCCGCCGCCAGGAAGCCCAAGTGTAAGCCGCTGCCCTCCTTGATTTGGGGGCCGCTCTGCCGCCGGGGAGGGCGTGCAGGGCCTCTCCCGTGGGGCCACAGCTAAGCTTCTGTCCTTGGCTTTGCAGTGATGGCCCCTGCCTCCACCCCAGCACAGAAGGCCGTCCCAGGGAAGCCTCGTGGAGGCTCGGAGCCCAAGGCAGCTCGGGGCCCCCAGGAGCTGGGCAAGGTCCTGCAGGGCGTGGTGCTGGTGCTGAGCGGCTTCCAGAACCCCTTCCGCTCCGAGCTCCGCGACAAGGCCCTGGAGATGGGGGCCAAGTACCGACCGGACTGGAGCCCGGACAGCACACACCTCATGTAGGCCACCCGCCTGGCCCTGTGCCTCTGCCTCCCCCAGCTTCGCACCCCCGTGCCGTCTCTCCCTCACCCTGCCCCGAGTGCCCGTCAGACCACGTCTGACACCCGTTTTGCGTCCCCCAGCTGTGCCTTTGCCAACACCCCCAAGTACAGCCAGGTGCTGGGTCTCGGAGGCCGTATCGTGCGGAAAGAGTGGGTGCTGGACTGCCACCGCCTGCGCCGCCGCCTGCCCTGCCGGAGGTGAGGCCTCACGCCTGCCTGGCACACGCACGCCAGCCTCTCGGCCCGGAGCAGCCAGGGCCGGGGCCGTGAGGCACGCTCGGGTGGTCTCAAACCAGCATCAGCTGGGGCAGAGGTGGTGATTCCTACCGCAGTGCACCTCCACAGAGGTCTCACTTCGTGCCTGAGGCCCGACTCCTCCCTAGGTACCTCATGGCAGGACCTGGGTCCAGCAGTGAGGACGAGGGGGACGCTCACAGTGACAGCGCTGAAGAAGGAGCTCCTACACTTCCCAGAAAGGTCTGACGCCCCTGTCTGGCCAGGAGAGTGCTGGGAGTTAAGCAGGGTCATTCGCTTCTGCTCCCCCCACCCCCTGCATGGCCAGAGCCTCCCTCCACCCTCGCCTCACTAGGTCTCCTTCTTTAGCGACCTCAGGCCAAAGCCAAGACCCAGGCAGCAGGACCAAGCTCACCTCAGAGGCCATGCACCCCAGAAGAGACCAAAGCACCCTCACCAGGACCCCAGGACAGCAGTGACACTGAGGGAGAACAGTCAGGTTAGTCTGTGAGTGGGAGGTCTGGGCCCCTGGGTCTGAGAGAGGAGGCTGTCCTGGACCCCTGATCTGAGGGAGGAGGCTGGGCCTGGACCCCTGGTCTGAAGGAGGAGGCTGGGCCTGGACCCCTGGGTCAGGACTTGAGTCAGGACTTCTGGGTCTGAGGGGAAGGCTGTGTCCAGATAAATGGAGTGGAGGAGGCACTGTGTGTCCAGGAAACTGGACAGAGAGGGCAACTGAGGTTGAGTTCACAGGCCCCGGCTGCATCTGGGGGCCATTCTGGGAGGGGGTTACCAGACTTCCCAGGAAACAGGCCAGTTGACTGAGCTGCTTCTGGCAGAAGGACAGGACGCCGGGGCGGACGACTCGGGGGACACCGAGGATGAGCTGAGGAGGTAGGCTTGGAGAGTGGGTGCGGCCTGGCCTTGGTGGGTGTGGCTTGCTCGCCTCACAACTCGGGACTGGACTGCACAGGGTGGCCAAGCAGAGGGAGCAGCGGCCGCCTCCAGCGCCAGACCAGAATGGCGAGGACCCATACGCAGGCTCCACTGATGAGAACACAGACAGCGAGGCAGACCTGCCAATCCCAGAACTCCCAGGTTAGGGCCTTCTGCCGAGCTGTGGCCTGGGGCTGTGGCCTGCCCCACCTGCTGCCTGGGGCTCATGCCCCTAGAGCCTGCTGGGCCTGTTCCCCCTGCTGCCTGGCATGTCCCCCAAAGCTCTGCTGGCCTGCCCCACCTGCTCCTGCCGTGCCCCCAGAGCCCTGCTGGTCTCCTTCCCTCTGTGGCCTCCCTCCTCGCCCCTGCTCACAGCTGCCTGCTCTCCACTCCCCTTCCGGCCAGTGTGCCCCCTCCCCCCACGCCCCACACTCAGCTCTGTTGACGCCTGCTGCCCCTGGACTCCTGAGTGCGGCATGCTGTTCAGCACTCGCCCCCGCAGTGTAAAGCCAGCTGTGTGCAGCCCTCCACGGCTAGCTTCTTTAGGGTGTCTTTTGAGGCAGGGTCTCGGAGTTCAAGACTCCTCGCACTTGCGGCCCTCCTGCCTCAGCCTCCCAAGCTTTCAGAGTCCATGCGAGCCTCCACGCCTGCTCGGAGCCTGTGCAGGCGGTGCCCCTCCTGGGAGTAGGAGAGCTAGTGTGGAGGCTCCCGCCTGCTGTCCCAGCTCTCGGGGCTGAGGCACCGTCCCAGCTTCAAGGCCCCTGGACTAACCCCTTTCAGACAGAGAAAGGAGGGCTGGAGAGGGGTGGGGGTGAGCAGGCTGAGACCGGGGGGCCATGGTCACAGGAAGAGCCATTCCTGGGGCTACGGGCAGCGGTGGGAGAGTGAGGGCGGCAGAAGAAGAGTGAGGCACCGCGAAGATGGAAAGGAGCCATCTGGTGAGGTTTCTGGGCCTGCCAGCCGCGGCGTGGACAGGCGCTCCCTCCCTGCCCAGGGGGTGCCCTAGAGCCTCCTCACGGGCTGCCCTCTGCGAGCCTCCACCTCCCTGTCCTCACGGCCTTGCCCATCCCGCAGACTTCTTCCAGGGCAAACATTTCTTCCTGTACGGTGACTTTCCTGGGGACGAGAGGAGGCAGCTCATCCGATACGTGACAGCGTTCAACGGGTCAGTGGTGGGTGGCTGGCGGGAGGGCGCGGGCCCCAGAGGCCTGGCAGCCTGGTGGGAGGGCACAGGCTGCAGAGGCCAGCGGAGCCCTGTCCGACCTTGTGGTCCTGGAGGCTGCCTTTCCCCGCCCTCTGAAGCAATGCAGTGTCAGGCTGCGTGGAGGAGCAGCCTCGGGGCAGAGATCGGCCAGGCAGACACAGAAGAGAGGGAGGGAGGACTGTCTGGAGAGGACAGCACACATGGAGAGCTGCTGCTCTGGAGATGCTTTGCGGGGTCTGAGCAGGAGCTGAGGGACGGCAGGGCCGGAGCGGAGGCCGGGCACGGGGAGGCCGGGCACGGGGAGGGCGGGCACGCTCACACTGCTCTGCCCTCAGCGAGCTGGAGGACTACATGAGCGATCGGGTCCAGTTTGTCATCACGGCGCAGGAGTGGGACCCCAGGTTTGAGGAGGTGAGTGTGGGGGGTGGCGGTGGGCCCCAGCCAGCCTGCCCCGGCGCCCGCTGACGTCCTCCCCGTGCAACCCAGGCGCTCGTGAGCAACCCCTCGCTGGCCTTCGTGCGCCCCCGCTGGATCTACAGCTGCACGGAGAAGCAGAAGCTGCTGCCGCACCAGCTCTATGGGGTGGTGCCCCGGGCCTGAGGGCACAGCCAGGAGTCTAATAAAGGAGGTCTGGACGCAGTCTTCTCTCAGGAGACCCCCATTGTGCCGCGACTGCCGGCCTCTGAGCCGCCCGTGTCCACCCAGGGAACTGCTCAGTGCTGTCCCCACCATGATCCAAGCCGTCTTGGCAGATGGGTGAGGGCTGGGGGCGTGGGTGTCCACCGCCGTGCCAGCCTCCCAGTCCTTCCTGGCATCACCATGGCTTCCCCAGCACCGTTGACACATAACTGGGGAGGCAGGGCGGGCAGGAGGAAGGCTGTTCAACAGTTGCCCAAACCCTGGCGCCAGGAAGGAGCCGCACTGCCAGGGGTGGAAGTGGAGGGGCGGGCCGGCCAGGAGCACAGTGACCCGGTGGCCGGAGGCCGCTCACAGGGAGGGCTCAGGGCGGCCGGCTGGAAAGTGAGCACGGCCCACGGAGCAGACTCAGGAGGCCATGAACTGTACTGGATGAGGACCCTGGTGCTCCGAGGCGGAGGCCTGGGATCACCTCGAGGGAGGGAGGCCGACTTTAGATCCTCAGTGCTGGGGTCACAACCGTCCACACGCTGCCTCCAGAGCTGTAACCTCCAGGCTGAGGGCTTGAACTTCATCCTGGGGTGAAGGCCAGAGGGCCTTCCAGGGAGGGCAAAGGTCAGGGTCGGCTAGGTTGGCTCTTGGATAACTTCCTGGACAGTTGTTGTATGCACGGTCAGTGGGTCAGTGACCGGCTGTTCCAGCTGCACCGCACTGTCCTGCCCCCGAGGCTGGGCACCACCCAGCTTAGCGCACACGGCCCTGGTGCGGGTGCCTGGGCCGGAAGGGCTGTGACTGGCCTCCCCTCGGCTCCACGGCCCCATCTCGCCTCTAGGGTGCCCGCTGTCCCCTGTGCAGGGCACAGTGCCACTACCTCTTCCCACGTTAGTCGCTGAGCCCTTGCCTGTCGTGAGACCCACCACACGGGTGGACATGCCCGTCCTCATGGCGCCCGGCGGGTCGGAACAGGCAGCTCCGTGGGCTTCCCTGGAGCGCTGAGGGCTGTGGCAGCATCTCTGGCTACATGGCAGATTTGAGGACAGCCAGCGTGACCTGAGACCAACAGGCCCTGCTGACATGAGCCCCACCTGGGTTAATCATTTTTGTGACAAGCCTTTAGCGCGTGCTGAGCTGAGCCCAAGCCCTCTGCTGCTCTGTCTAATGACCACTGATCCAGGGTCCTCCGTTGCTCCTGCCTCGTTCTCCCTCAGCGCGAGGGTGTGCTCACACTTCCAGGACGGTGACGTGACTGTCGTGGTAGCTGTTATTCTGTGCCCGTTCCCCATCTGTGGGACTCCGGATGCCCAGTGAAGAAAGCCACAGCCCCCAATTTCGTGGGGCGTACGAGCTTGGTAGCGGGCAGGGCAGGGTGGGCACCTGTAACAGCAATGGGGCAGGATGGGGTCCGCCCAGACCTGGAGCGTGCACAGGAGAGGCCTCGCAGGAGAGCGAGCAGAGGCCCTGGAGGAGCAGCCAGGAAGCAGGGCACCAGGCTTCACAGCTCCACAGATCACCTCCACCCACTCATCCCTGTCCCTCTGCTCGTGGGTAAATCCCCTCGCCCGTTTTCCTGATCTGTGCAAGGTTGGGGCTTGGTCTGGTGCTCTGTATTCAGATCTAGACTCTGGGTCTCACGGTTGCAGTCCTGATGACTGTTTACACGCTGAACAATGTGTAAAGTCATTTCTCAGTTATCTCTGATTGGTTAGTTAGAAACAGGAAAATCTGGGCCCTCTAACTGGGCAGAAGAGGTAGGCGGAGCTTCCGACCCTGGGCTTGTGGTCTCAGTGGGGATCAGGTGAGGAGGAAGAGGGGCATGGAGAGAATGTTGCTTGACAGCAGATCCAGCCCAGACAGGACGAATATTGACAACATGGGAAGGGGCCAGACTAGCTTAGAAAATCAGTATAAATCGAGCCGGCCCAGTTACTGTGTTAAAGCTGTTTAAATAACTCAACAGACCTCTGACCCAGTTATGTGGGAGCTAGCGGGGTTAGAAAAGCTCTAGAATTAATAAATGTTCTGTAGTATATGGTGGGACCAGCCCAACACCTTTGGTGTCTTTGAGGCTCTCCGCCCACTTTGGCCTGGAAGACACCAAACACTCGGGGCTGAGGCGGCGAGGCCAGGACAGCCAGGGCTGCTCCTCTCCCCTCCAGTGACTCCTTATGTGTCTCCTGTGTCAGTGCTGGCCTCTTTCCCACAACTTCCACTCTGTTCACCGGCCCCTGGTGGTGGGCTGTGCCCAGTGCGGCCACAGCAGGGCGCTGTGCTGGCCATTGCCAACGCCAGTGTCCAGGCCTGAGTGAATCATGGCAGCAGGCGGGTGTGTGCTCTGAGTGTCCTCTGGCCAAGGCTGGGGCACGAGCTAAGCCTCCATGTGCCTCACCAACCAAAAATGCCAGCAGGCTTTGACCTCTGCCATACAAATGTGTGCGCGCAGGGGAACAGCGCGGCCAGTGTCACCACAACTCCAGGACCAAGGTGTGGCCCCGGTGCCAGACTGGTGCCAGCTGCCTGTTCATAAACGGCGAACCCGACCTTGTAAATCAGATCCGGGACAGACACACGGCCCTGGCTGCAGAAACTAGGGCCTGGCACTACTGGCTGCCCCGGAGGGCCAGCCTGGGCTAAGACGCAGCCCCCCCAGCCGCACCCGCTGTCCTCGCCTGCCCCTCCCGGGCTGGAGGTCGGTGAGGGTGGGCGGCACTCAGCCCATGCATGTCGGGAAGTCGGGGCTCCGGAGCCCTCTGGGCCTGGCTCAGCCCGCCCGAGACCTCCCCCATCCGGGCTGGCACTCGTGCATGGTCACGGCGGAAGCAGGAGCAGGGAGTCTGCCACAGCAGTGCAGTGCGGCCACGCACGCCCCTGTGCTCATCCTTCCCTTCCCAAGTGGCCCAGGCTCGTCCTGCACTCCCAACTGAGCCGAGGATGGCCTTGAACTGGTGACCCCCACACCTTCACCTCCCAGGGCAGAGATGGCCCCGCCCCACCCCGTCCCGTCATTTCCTTGCAGAACTTATTACGTTGGGTTACTCTGGACGAGGGTGTGTCAGTGTGAACTCTCAGGTCTCATTTCCACCCTGTGGGGCTCTAACTGCCAGTCTCCTGGGCCTGGCACTGAGAACCCCACACACGGGCCACACCCCACCCCTGGGAGCCGTGGTTTCTTCCCCAGGGGACTGTGGGCCCGGGAACACCATCAGCTTGCTCCCCACCCACCTCCACCCCTCCTCACCTTCACCCTTCTCCACCTCCACCCCTCCCCACCTTCACCCCCACCTCCACCCCTCCTCACCTTCACCCCTCCCCACCTCCACCCCTCCCCACCTTCACCCCCACCTCCACCCCTCCTCACCTTCACCCCTCTCCACCTCCACCCCTCCCCACCTTCACCCCCACCTCCACCCCTCCTCACCTTCACCCCTCCCCACCAGGTGGAGCAGCCTCGGGCCGCGCCCTCCCTCCCTCCCTCCCTCCCCTCCCTGGGCTGCAGAGTGTCAGGCCAAGGCTGACAGCTGCTGGCCTCCTCCAGGCAGCACTGCCTTGTGCTGGCACCACGCCAACACGCCAGTGAAAGTCCCCGGCCCGGGGTCTTCTGCCGGAGGACCTGGCGGCCCTGAGAGCTGCAGCTTCCGGCTGGCGCTGGATTCTGCCGCTTTCTAGTTCTGCGGCCATGAGTGGGTCTTTCACATTTCTGGGCCTCAGTGTCCCCACGTACAGAATGGAGCTCCCTGGGTGTTAAATAACCAATGAACAGTATTTACAAATCCTTGTTGCTTTTATTCTTATTTATTTATTTATTTTTGAGACAGAGTCTCACTATGTAACCCTGGCTGTCCTGGAGCTCCCTCTGAACACCAGGCTGGCCTCGAACTCAGAGAGCCGCCTGCCTCTCCTTCCCCAGCGCTTAAATCAAAGGTGTGCACTGCCAAGGGGCGCTCCAGCTAATGCTCTCCAGCTCCTACGTGTATATGTATATATTTAAATTACATTCTGGGCACAGTGGCACACGCCTTCAATCCCAGCACTTGGGAGGCAGAGGCAGGTGGATCTCTTTGAGTTCAAGGCCAGCCTGGTCTATAGAGTAAGTTCTGGGACACCCAAGGCTACACGGAGAAACCCTGTCGGGGAAAACAAAAACAAATTGCATTTGTTGCTCGTGTGTGTGTGTTTGATGTTCCTCTGTGGAGTCCATGTGTGGGGTCAGAGGCCACTTTGGGTTTGACTCCTTCCCATTGGTGGATCCTGGCCGCTGAACTCAGCTGTCAGACTCGGCAGCAAGCCTCACCTCCTGAGACCGCTCCAAGGCCCAAGATGTTGTTTTCATTGTGCATTAAATCAGGCCGAATGAGGCCAGACTGTCCTGAGAGCAGCAGCTGAGCAGGCTAAGGGAAGGACGCTGGAGCCCAGTGGAAGAGTGGGGCAGGTCCTGAGTGGGGAGTGAGGACTGAAAAGATTAATAGACCAACACACTACACATGGGATCCAGTAGATTCTTGTCGCCTGTTTATTCCAGTAACCCCTTGTCAAGTCAGCGCAAAAGCACCTCAGCACAATGTGTACCTGTCTTCTAGAAAGTTCACTTGTTGAGATGGACAGCTTACCCACTCTGTTTCCAGTGGCAGAGCCCTGCCAAGAATCCCCCAGTGAGAGGCTGGGGTGTGCTCAGAGGAGAGCCCCTGCCTAGAATCCCCCAGTGAGGGGCTGGGGTGTGGCTCAGGGGTAGAACCCCTGCCTAGAATGCCCGAGTGAGGGGCTGGGGTGTGTCTCAGTGGTAGAGCCCCTGCCTAGAGTCCCCCAGTGAGGGGCTGGGGTGTGGCTCAGTGGTAGAGCCCCTGCCTAGAGTCCCCCAGTGAGGGGCTGGGGTGTGGCTCAGTGGTAGAGCCCCTGCCTAGAGTCCCCCAGTGAGGGGCTGGGGTGTGGTGGTAGAGCCCCTGCCTAGAGTCCCCCAGTGAGGGGCTGGGGTGTGGCTCAGTGGTGGAGCCCCTGCCTAGACTCCCCCAGTGAGAGGCTGGGGTGTGGCTCAGTGGAGCCCCTGCCTAGAGTCCCCCAGTGAGGGGCTGGGGTGTGGCTCAGTGGTAGAGCCCCTGCCTAGAATCCCCTGTGAGGGGCTGGGTGTGGCTCAGATAGAGCTTAGCAGAACATTTCTGTACAGTGTGGAAGGCCAGGGATTCCCTGTGGGACAGGGCTCAAAGGTCGCTAAAACATGAGGGAAGGGCCCCACAGGAATGGTTGGCTCTTTAGCTATGCCTGAGGTTCCTTGTTTCCTGGCCTCTCCTACTACCCCGACTGCCCACTGTTTGTGCACTGTGCCTGGCTGCTCTCCTTCGGGTCCTAGCTTCAGGTGTGGGCCAGGAAAGCCTTCCTGAGTCCGTGGAGGATGAGCTACGTTCTCGCCTTTCCCTTGAGCCATCTCTTCTCCCCTTCCTCACCCTCGTTTCTTTCCTCTCTGCCTCCTCTATCTCTCAGGATCTTCTCTATCAAGTTTGTTACATTTTATAGCACTCTGCCACCCAGGCTGGCCTCAGAATCGGGGCAAAGCTGGGCATGGTGCCCACGTCTAAAACCCCAGCACTTGGGAGGCAGAAGCAGGCAGGGCTGTGAGTTCAAGGCCAGCCTGGTCCACAGAGCGAGTCCAGGACAGCCAAGGCCACACAGAGAACCCTGTGTCAGAAAGCAACAGACAAACAAGAGTAACAAAAGGTTACAAAATGCCAGGCGGCTTGGCCTCTCTGCATCCCCAGAGGTTGCTAGGCTCCCGTGGCCTCCCTGTGTTCTTTCATGGGTCCCTCTGTAGCCTTCCGGCTTCCATCTTCACCTCCCAGTCAAGTTTTAAGCTGTGGTGTCTCCGAATGGCCCCACGGATGCTGAGGTCGACAGCAATGGCCACACTGGTGTGTGTGCATGCGTGCGGGTAAGCGCGCATTTGTGCCACGCCAAAAATGTGGTCGTCTGAAGACAGTGACGAAATGGTTTTCTCCTCCCACTGCTCCCGCTGCCCACCTCGAAGGTTCACCCTTACCTTTTATTGACTGAAGCCTGGGAGAAAAGGCCACAGGGAATCTCTGGCCCGCCCAGACAGACAGACAACAGACACAGGTCTTGGAAAGTGTAGCCTTTATGTAACTCTCACTTTCTGAAACAGTTTAGGATCAAAGCAAAGTGGGTTGAATAAAGGGGTAACAGTGTCAGTTCAAAAGAAACAAAGGGTTGTCTTGTCTGTGGTGCCCTGGGCGCGGACTCCCAGTACGCAGCACCCTAACCCCCCAGCTCAGATCCTCCCTCCCCCAGCTGCTCATTTGGCCACCTCCCGCTCTCGCTCTCCTTTGCCCACGCTCCTTGTCCTTCTCTCCTGCTGACTCCCCCAGGTTCCGCCTGCAGCTTCCTCTCTCTGGCCTCTGGCTGTGCTGTTCTGCAGTAAAGACCTTCCCCTCCTCAGCCAGGCTTCGGGAGGTCATGCCTTCTAGGAGCAGGTCCTGTGAGGCGCCCTGGCAGGTTCAGGGGAAGGTGCAGTGGGACTGTCAGAAGCCCAGCGCCGCGGCTAGGCACCATGGTTCCTTCTCCGCGGAGAGCGCTGGGACGGAAACCAGGGTTCTTCTGCTACCTAGGAGTGTTCCCGCTGTGGATGGGTTCCAGGAGCGGCCTGTTTGATGGGGTTCGAGAGCTCCGAGTTGCTCTGCTTTAGAGACAGGCGGGTAGGTGTGCAGGCCGGTTCTGTACCAGCTTTACCCAGTCTACGGTCAGCGAAGAGGAAGGACGCTGGAGGAGGAAATGAGTCCAGAAGGTCGGCGGTAGGCACCTTCTCGGTTAATGATTGATGGGGAGGGCCCAGGGCGGCCTGGGTGGGGCCGCCTGGGCCTGAAAGAGGGCAGGCTGGGCGAGCCTCGGGGAGCCAGCCCGTGTCAGCACCCTCCGCGGCCTGCGCGCCAGCTCCCGCCGCGCGATCCTGCCCTGCCGGGTTCCCCGCGCTCAGTTCCGGGTCATCCTCAGCTACGTGAGGGCTTGAATCCAGCATGGGCTACAGAGACCCAGTCTAAACACACAACAAGGACGAGAGGGAGGAGGGAAGGAGGGGGAAACAATGAAAACAAACAATGAAGGAGGAGAAAGAAGGAAAAAGCCACCATCAGACAAAGCTGCTAAAGTGACAGGTGTGGGCGCTCGCAGATGGCCCCGTTGCTAAGCAACCGTTGCTGGCGAGCGAACCGGAGTTTGGTCCCTGGGACCCGTGGAAAGGTAGGTGGAAGCTGAGTCCAGAGCATGCCCGGCGCTTTGGAGAGGACCCGGGTTCTGTTCCCAGCACCGCCGTGCGCAGTGCACAGCCTCCTGTAATTCCAGCCCCGGCCGCACACGCGCCTCACTAAAAACAATACAGTCTCCGTTTCTGCTGCCGCCGCTGGAAGGCGTCGTGCCCAGCCCGGCCGAGCCAGCCGGGCGCAGGGCCACACACGCCTCCGATCCCAGCACTCTCTCCGGAGGCAGGGCCGGGGGGATGACTGAGATAAGGCCGGCCTGGGCTGCAGAGCCATTTCCAGGACAGCCAGGGTTTGCGGTGAGAACCCGTGTCAGAAAAAAATCAAACAACTAAACAGAAGACAGCTGCAATCAGACACGCAACGGTTCCTCAGAACGCTGGTGACCTTGGGTTTCCACGTGTTTCCTGGAAGAAGCCGGTGACTGCGGGTTTCCACAGCGGCCCGGCCGTCGCGGCTCCTTTAAGGCAGGCCCCGCCCCGTCAGGCCTCGCCCCACCCAGCCCCGCCTCGCTCGCGCCGCCCTTCCTGGTCAGCCCCGCCCCGCCCCGCCCTCCGAGTCAGCTCCGCCCCGCCCTCCCGGTCAGCCCCGCTCCGCCCCGCCTCGCTCGCCCCGCCCTCCCGGTCAGCCCCGCCTCGCTCGCCCCGCCCGCCCGGGTCAGCCCCGCCCCGCCCCGCCCCCCCGGGTCAGCCCAGGAGCATCGGGCTGTGGCTGCGCGGCGGCTGGGCGCAGAGAGCGGCGCGATGTCCGGCGCGGCCCTCAGGCTGGCCGGGCGGCGGCTGAGCCAGCGAAGCGCACCCGGAGCGCCGGTCCTCCTCCGGCAGGTGCGGCGGGAGGGGGCAGGAGGCTCCTGGACGGCATTCCTTGCGGAGGGAGCGGGGCGGCCCCGGGCGAGGCGGGCTGGGCTCTCGGGTCCGCAGGCACGCGGCGGGTCCCGAGCCCTCTGCGCTGCCGCACCCCGCAGATGTTTGAAGCCCGGAGTTGCACCTACACCTACCTGCTGGGCGACTGGGAGGCACGGGAGGCCGTCCTCATCGACCCGGTGCTGGAGACGGCGCCGCGGGACGCCCAGCTGGTGAAGGAACTGGGGCTGAAGTTGCTCTACGCGGGTCAGTGGGGACTCGCTCGGCGGGACTGGGCCGGGCCCGGACATGGCCGAGGCTGGGGAGACAGGAGGGCTGCGGGCTAGACCCAGGGTGTGAATGAGGATTAGAGTCTGCACCCCTGGGTCTGAGAGGGAGGAGGAGGCTGGGACTGGACCCCTGGGTCTGAGAGGGAGGAGGAGGCTGGGTCTGGATCCCCTGGGTCTGAGGGAGGAGGCTGGGCCTGGACCCCTGGATCTGAGAGGGAGGAGGAGGCTGGGTCTGGATCCCCTGGGTCTGAGGGACGAGGCTGTCCTGACCCCTGGTCTGAGGGAGGAGGCTGTCCTGGACCCCTGATCTGAGGGAGGAGGCTGTCCTGACCCCTGGTCTGAGGGAGGAGGCTGGCCTGGACCCCTGGTCTGAGGGAGGAGGCTGTCCTGACCCCTGGGTCTGAGGGAGGAGGCTGTACTGACCCCTGGTCTGGGGGAGGAGGCTGGGCCTTGACCCCTGGTCTGAGGGAGGAGGCTGTACTGACCCCTGGCCTGAGGGAGGAGGCTGTACTGACCCCTGGTCTGAGGGAGGAGGCTGTCCTGACCCCTGGGTCTGAGGGAGGAGGCTGGCCTGGACCCCTGGTCTGAGGAAGGAGGCTGTACTGACCCCTGGCCTGAGGGAGGAGGCTGTCCTGACCCCTGGGTCTGAAGGAGGAGGCTGGCCTGGACCCCTGGTCTGAGGGAGGAGGCTGTACTGACCCCTGGCCTGAGGGAGAAGGCTGGGCCTTGACCCCTGGTCTGAGGGAGGGCTGGGTCTGCCTCCTTGGCTCTGAGGTCTGGATGCAGTAGGCTGAAAGCATTCAATTCTCTGTGCATGCTTCTTTCTAGTGAACACGCACTGCCACGCCGACCACATCACCGGCTCAGGGGTCCTCAAGTCCCTCCTCCCCGGCTGCCAGTCCGTCATCTCCCGCCTCAGCGGGGCCCAGGCTGATGTACACATCGAGGAGGGTGACACCATCCGCTTCGGGCGATTTGTGAGTCGGGTGCTGGTCTCAGAGGGGAGGGTGTGGGCCTGGGGAAGTGGCTGCTGGGCCGAGGAGGGAGGGTCAGCGGGTGCAGGCTCAGACTCCTGCCTCTGTTCTCTGTGGAGAGTACCAGGACCCCAGGATGGGCGCTGGGGCAGGAGGCCACAGGCAGGGGTGGCCCCGAAGCCAACAGCCATGAAGTTTCCTGAGGCCTTGGGCAGGCATTGCCTGGCATTTCCATAAACCCTGTTTGGTGCTTCTGGGCCAGGGCTGAGGGAGGCCCCCAGCCTTTGGTAAGGAAGGGGCATCCTGTGGCGGTGAGGTCTCTGCAGCTACCATTTGAGGTGGCACCCACGCATAGTGGCGTGAACTCAGGGTCACACGCCTGCGTGGGTTCCTCCTGAAGTGTTAGCCTTGAGGCCTCACCCAGGGCTGAAGGTTCCTCCTTTGCCCTCTCTGCTTTGCCACCCTGGGCTATGGGCAGGGTGGGGCGGGGGTGAGGGCTGTGCCCGGAGGGAGGAAGCAGGTGATCAGAATTGCCAAAGATGTAGTTTGCTGCTGGGGACGGAAACGGAGGCGGGGGTGGGGGCTGGCCTCTGGCTTGCTGGTCCTGATTCAGGGTTCTGTGCTGAGAGGGCTCAGCTGCTGTCACAGGCTGTGGTGTCAGGCCTGTGCTGGGAAGCCAAAAAGGGCAGTTTGTGTCAGCCCCGCTGGTGAGGGGGACAAGTGTTGCCCGGTCCAGAGAGGAGGGTGCAGGGCCTCGTGTGCGCAGCCTTTGACAGGGTTCCGCACACTGGGCTGACCCCAACATAAAATCTCGCTCCCTCATGGCGGTCACCCTGCTGCTGTTACGACCACGGTGCAAAAACATCTGTGTTCCGATGGCCGTAGCGACCCCTGTGGAAGGCCCCTTCAGCCCCGGGGTGGAGACCACAGCCTGAAAAGCAGCGCCTCGCGGCCGGCTGTTCTCCAGGGACAGGTGACAGGCACCTAGGTCGGGTGGCCCCGGCTGACTGTTTGACCTCTGCTAGGACACACGTACATACAACCTGAGCGTCTTCAAAATAAGCTAGCGGGACTGGCACATGCTCTTGACCCCAGCACTCAGGAGGCAGATACTGAGGTAGGTGGAGCTCTGTGAGTTCAAGGCCAGCCCAGTCTACACAGAGAGTTCCAGAACAGCTAGGAATACAGGGAGAATAAAAAAAAAAAATTAAACACAATGAGGAGGAGCCTTAAAATGTGCGTAAGGCACACACCCATCCCAGGAGTTCAAGGTCACCCTCAGTCACTTATCACGTGTGAGTCCAATCAAGGCTACAGGTGACCCTGCACCAAAAAATTAAAAAATTCAAATGCTAGCATGGTTGCACGCACTTAATCCCAGCATTCAGGCTGACACAGGGTTCATGCCTGCTGGTCCCTGTGAGGCCCTCTGTCGGAACACAGGAAAACAAACAGAACTGAAAGGCCCTTCTCTGCCCACAGAGGCTGACACCTTCAGTGCACCGCTGTAAAGGGCTCAGCTGTGCTCAGCTTCGTGTTTGTCTTTCCTTTACTCCATTTTATTGATCTAATCCACGTACAGCCTGAGCCGCTCACCGGAAGCCTGTGAGTCACCGAGATGTAGGATATTTGTAGAATGATGTGCCCATCCTTACAAGCCATTTCAGCCTATTTCCACCTCCCTCCTTCCCTCCCAGCCTCAGGCAAACCTCTTTCATTCTTCATTCTTTGTTTACGTGGCTTTGTAGCCCAAACTGGCCTTGACTCATCATTCTCCCGAATCGTCCCTTCAGTTGGTAGTTTGCAACATTTCTGCCACTACGCCACTACTGGGGATAAAACCTAGGGCCTGATTCATGCTAAAAGGACTCTACGCCTGTCCCACACAGGGGCTCTACCACTGAGCCACACCCCAGCCCCTCACTGGGGGACTCTAGGTAGGAGCTCTACCACTGAGCCACACCCCTGCCCCTCACTGGGGGAGTCTAGGCAGGGGCTCTACCACTGAGCCACACCCCAGCCCCTCACTGGGGGATTCTGGGTAATCCTCTACCACTGAGCCACACCCCAGCCCCTCACTGGGGGATTCTAGGCAGGGGCTCTACCACTGAGCACACCCCAGCCCCTCACTGGGGGACTCTAGGCAGGAGCTCTACCACTGAGCCACACCCCAGCCCCTCACTGGGGGATTCCAGGCAGGTGCTCTACCACTGAGCCACACCCCAGCCCCTCACTGGGGGATTCTAGGTAAGGGCCCTACCACTAGCCACACCCCAGCCCCTCACTGGGGGACTCTAGGCAGGGGCTCTACCACTGAGCCACACCCCAGCCCCTCACTGGGGGATTCTAGGCAGGGGCTCCACCACTGAGCCACACTCCAGCCCCTCACTGGGGGATTCTAGGCAGGGGCTCTCCACTGAGTCACACCCCAGCCCCTGACTGGGTACTCTAGGCAGGGGCTCTACCCCTGAGCCACACCCCAGCCCCTCACTGGGGAATTCTAGGCAGGGTCTCCACCACTGAGCACACCCCAGCCCCTCACTGGGGGATTCTAGGCAGGGGCTCCACCACTGAGCCACGGCCCAGCCCTTTTTATTTTGAGAGGTCTTAGTAATATTTCCAAGTTGACCTTGAGCTCATGGTCTGTGCCAGGCGGCCCCTGAACTTCTGACCCTCCAGCCTGAGCCTGGATTGCAGGTGTAGCTACAGGCCACTATGCTTGGGCTTTAAGTCACTTTATTCTCCTGTATCGTCCTTGCTGTCTGTCTGGGTCTTCCCGTCTGTACATCTCACAGAAGTGTGCACGTACTTGGGATTTTTCGGCTGGCTTCTTTCTCCTCAGTTGTCAGTCGTCAAGGTTCAGCCATGGAGAGGCATTGGAGCGGCCTCCGCCGTGGGGTTGTTTTGGGTAGAGCTGCACAGACTCTTGTGGATGAAGTTGCGGTGTCGCTGGCACTGTGAAGGTTCCAGGTGTTCAACAGTTGTGTCGACAGCTGCTGGTATCAGTGTTGGTCAGTGTGCACGTAGCTTCCTTTACACACCGCATGGGTCTGTTTTTCCTGACTCTTATGTTTTCTGCCCCTTTAGAAGGTGGTGGTGGTGCACACTTTTAATCCTGGCCCTGGAGAGTGAGGGGCATCAGATCTCTGAGTTCGAGGCCAGCTTGGTCTACAGAGTAAATTCCAGGGCAGCCAGGGCCACACAGAGAAGCCCTTGGATAAAAAAATCAACAAATAAGTTGGATTCCAGCTGGGAGGGGTGGCTCAAGCCTGTAGCCCTGCACTTGGAAGGCAGAGGAGGAGAATCAGGATCTCTGTGTCATCCTTGGCTAATGATGAACTCTCGGCCACCTGAGCTGTACACACACACTCTGACCTTGACAGCTGGGCTGTGGTGTGCTAATGAGATGTGATAAAACATTAGGAGCAAGACAGGAGGCTCTAAAACAACAGTTACGTGAGAAGTGTGCGCACGCTGACTCTTACTGGTTTGCTCGTGGGTTCCTTCTTCCTCATCTCTACCTGGGAACACCCTCATCGCCCTAGTGGACTTTCTGCTCTGATCCCTCTTCTGGGGGACCATCCTGGCTTACACAGCTGTAGATGGTTCCCCTTGACGTTCAGCTTGGTGAGGCAAAGCTCTAATCCTAGCTCTCAAGATGCAGGGATCTCTGGATCTTGTGGCCAGCCTGGGCTACAGAGTGAATCCATGCTTCCAGCGAAATCGAAGACAAGAAACATACAGAGCTTGGGTGCCTGAGTCTGTGCTCATTCCTTCTCGCTGATGTTGGCAGCTGTAATTTTTGTCGTTGCTTTGAGACAGGGTCTCTCTATGTTGCCCTGGTTAGCCCGGGACTCAGCATTTAGATGAGGCTGTCCCCACTCACAGAGGTCCCCTGCCTCTGCCTTCTGAGGTGTAATTCTTTCTCGTGGTTCTGTAGTCAGGGATGGCCACCTTTCTCTGTGAAAGACTGGACAGTAAATCTAACCTTCACAGGCCGCCTGGCGTGTGTTCTGGGACACAGCTGCCCTCTTGTGGTGTGAAAGGCGTTGGCACAAACGGAGAAGCAGAAGTATGGCTGGGAGTTCAAGAGCTTTCCTTACGGCTCCCAAGGTTCGAGTTTTACAGTGCTGTGCCCTCTGACCCAGTGGGCCTGGAACGCCCGGAGGTTGCCTTGTCTCAGCCTCCTGGGCGTGTGCTTACATGCCTGGCTAAGGTCCACCCCTCACTTCTCCCAGGGTGTCAAGCACAGGCTGACTTTGGACTTGTTACATTGTTGAGGAGGACCTTGCACGCCTGACCTACGCCTCCTGCCTTCACCTCTGCAATGCAGCAATCCCAGGCGCACACCCACGGCCGGGTCGAGCCAAGGGGCAACATAAAAACCTCTCAGAATCGAGGGCTAGGTCAGATCTCTCTCCCTGCAGCTTGCCAGCCCCTAATGTGGGCCCCACAGTTTACTTCCTCATCCTCCCTGGGTGGTTATCATCGGTTTTCACAATGGTCAAGGATTTAGTGCTGATGTTCTAGTCTCTACAAGTTCCTTGGCAAAAGCTCCCTTCAGTTCCCAGGAATTGCCCTGCTGAGTCACAGACCGGACATACCCTTAATCTTAGGAACATTGCAGATGCCTTTTTTCTCTTGCAGTGCTGGGGGTGGAACCCAGGACACTTAACATGCTAGGTGTGCTCTACCCCTGAGCCACACCCCAGCCCCTCACTGGGGGACTCTAGGCAGGGGCTCTACCACTGAGCCACACCCCAGCCCCTCACTGGGGGACTCTAGGCAGGGACTCTACCACTGAGCCACACCCCAGCCCCTCACTGGGGGATTCTAGGCAGGGGCTCCACCACTGAGCCACACCCCAGCCCCTCACTGGGGGATTCTAGGCAGGGGCTCCACCACTGAGCCACACCCCAGCCCCTCACTGGGGGATTCTAGGCAGGGGCTCCACCACTGAGCCACACCCCAGCCCCTCACTGGGGGATTCTAGGCAGGGGCTCCACCACTGAGCCACACCCCAGCCCCTCACTGGGGGATTCTAGGCAGGGGCTCTACCACTGAGCCACATCCCAGCCCCTCACTGGGGGATTCTAGGCAGGGGCTCTACCACTGAGCCACACCCCAGCCCCTCACTGGGGAATTCTAGGCAGGGGCTCTACCACTGAGCCACACCCCACCCCTCACTGGGGGATTCTAGGTAAGGGCCCTACCACTGAGCCACACCCCAGCCCCTCACTGGGGGACTCTAGGCAGGGGCTCTACCACTGACCCACACCCCAGCCCCTCACTGGGGGACTCTAGGCAGGGGCTCTACCACTGAGCCACATCTTTGCTCCTTACTGGGGAACTCTAGGCAGGGGCTCTACCCCTGAGCCACACCCCAGTCCCTCACTGGGGGAGTCTAGGCAGGGGCTCTACCACTGAGCCACACCCCAGCCCCTTACTGGGGGATTTTGGGTAATCCTCTACCCCTGAGCCACACCCCAGCCCCTCACTGGGGAATCTTGCAAGCACTGTAGCTCTGGACTGCATCTGTAGTCCTCTTTTTTGTCATTAGCCTTTTTTTTTCCTGTTTTGTTTTCTTTGTTTTTTTTGTTTTTTGTTTTTTGAGACAGGGTTTCTCTGTGTAGCCCTGGATGTTCTGGAACTCTCTGTAGACCAGGCTGGCCTTGAGCTTAGAGATTCACCTGCCCCTGCCTCCCAATTAGAGGGGTGCCCTACCACAGCCCAGATTCTTTAGCCCTTTTAATTAAAGTTACACGATGTATTTATTATGTGAATGTGCAGGTGTGTGTATGGACAGAAAGCTTTATGGATACGGTTTTTTCCTTTCACGGTGTAGATACCAGAGAGTGAACTCAGGGTACAGATCCTGGCAGCCAGCAACCTGTACCTGAACCAACTTGCAAGCAGTTTTTTTCTTTTATTTTTGTTTTGTGTGTCTGTGTGTAAGTGCACAGCCTGGTGCCTGTGGAGGCCCACAGACGGTGTGGGATCCCCAGAATTGGGGTTGAGGGCATTTGTTAGCCTTCCCGTCGGTTCTGGGAACTGAACATCCGTGCAGGCGGTCTTAGCCACTGATGTGCCTCAAATGCCTTTTCTTCCACAAAATAAAGGAAAGGTTTTAGGTGGTGTAGAGCCAGTTAGTGACTGGGAAAACGAGATTTGGGCTTTCAGGTCCCCAGACACAGGAACAGCAGAGGGCGCCAGCATCGCTCAGGGTGTGAGAATGGAGGACAGGAGGAGGGCCTGGCGCGTGGGGTCTGCTGACCGCTGGGCCTACTGACCGCCAGGTCCGTGCTGACCGCCAAGGCCAAGGACCTGGAGCATGGGGTCTGCTGACTGCTGGGCCTGCTGACCGCCAGGGCCGTGCCCCCGTGTGGGGCCTACTGACCCCCAGGGCCGGTGCTGACCGCCAGGGCCGTGCCCCCGTGTGAGACCTGCTGACCATTGACTCTGCTGACCGCCAGGGCCATGCAGGCCGCGTGAGCGCGAGGCTGCCCTGAGCCTGGGAAAGGGGCTACGGGCGGGAATAACGGTCCAGTGTTTCACGCATCCTGGACAGACAGAGGCGCTGCTGGTGCGGACACATGTCAGGCCCGCCCCTGGCTAGGCCAGCAGGGCTCCTCTGGAGCACGGTATCATGCAGGCTTCACCAGCAGAGGAGGCCGTCTCTGTCTGTGTGTGCTGACCTGGGCTCGCTCTTCTGTCCACGGGGCTTGGCGGGGTGTCCTTGACGGCATGGGCGCTCCACCTCGGAGCCAGGTCCTCAGCCTCGGTTTTTTAAATGTGCCACACTGCTTCTCAGGCTGCAGTCCAGGCTGGCCCACATTCACAGGTAGCCCAGGCTAGCCTGGAGCTCATGTTAGGCCTCCTGATGGCTAGGAGTGCCTGGGCCCTGACCGTGGGCTCCAGCTCTTTCTGCCTTTGTGTACTGCACATGTGTGCCGGGTGCTGGAAGAGGCCAGAAAAGGGTGCCGGACCTCCTGAGCCTGGGATTGTGCACGGTGAAAGCTGGTGCTGGAGTCAGACTGCGGTCCTCCACAAGAGCAGCTGGTGCTCTTAGCCACTGGGCCGCCTTCTGCCCCTTCTTTTTATGCTGAGACAGTCTCACGTGGGTGCTCCGGCTGGCCTTGAACTCACTCATCGGCCTGTGGGAGCCTTGAGTTTGTAATCCTCCTGCTTTGTGCTGAGGGGATAGGACCACTATGCAGTGTCTTATGTATTATTTTATTTGTTTGTTTATTTATTTTGGCTTTTCGAGACAGGTTTCTCTGTGTGGCCCTGGCTGGCCTGGACTCTCTGTAGCCCAGGCTGGCCTGGAGCTCACAGATCTTCTCCTTCGGCCTGCCTCCCGAGTGCTCGGATCACAGGTGTGTACCACCGTGCTTGGCAATGTATTATTTTAAAATTTAAAAATTTTATTTTGCTGGGCGGTGGTGGCTCACGCCTTGAATCCCCACATTTGAGAGGCAGAGGCAGGCCCCAAATCCACTGTACAGTGGAGGCTTGTGCCTCTGCTCTTCCTCAGCTCATAGGCCCGTGCCACCACGCTGGGCACGTTTGCCCAAGTTCTATTACAGTGTGCTTCGCTGTTGGTTTCCTTGGCTGTTGGTTTCTGTTACTGTGACAGATGCCTATGATAAACACCACTTTTTAAAAGATTTCTTTTTAATTGTGTGTGTGTTGGTCAGAAGAGGGTGTGCCTCATCCGGATCGGTTGTTAGGGTGGTTGTAAGCGGCTGACATGGTGCTGGGACAGAGCTCAGTCCTGTGCAAGGGTGGTGAGTGCTTTTCTCCATGACCCGTTTCTCCACAAACACGGGGTAGAGGTGGGCGGCTGACCTGGGCCGGCGGGCGGGTGGGAGGCGGGTGGGAGGTGGGCAGCTGACCGCCCAGCAGGTGGGCAGGGCTCGTTTAACCCTGGGGTCCACAGGAATAACCCGCAGACTGCAGCAGCTGGCTGTCACCTCACCAGCACTCACAAGTGTCTTCTGCCACTATGGAGAAGAGGGTGGCCCAAGCCTGTAATCCCAACTCCTGGGAGGCCGAGGCCGGAAGATCCAGGAGTTCAAGGCCAGCCTGGGCTGCATGGGGAGCACTTGTCTGAAAACGCCACCAACAAAACCAAAAAGAACAATCTACATGTTCATTAGTAACTTTTTATTTTACCAAGATCTCCCTCCGCTTTTTAAAGTTGAGCCAGGGCCTCACTCCACGGTTCAGGGAGCCTGGAACTTTGCGGCTTAGACTAGTTTCAAGCTCCCAGTCCTCCTGCCTCGGCGTCCCTCCACTGGGACTGCAGGCCTGTGTTAGCAGGCCTGTGTTAGCACGCCTGCAGGAGTCTCACCGTGGAAGCAGCTTCATCACCTGTCTTCTGACCTGATATTACACCTTTTTCCCTCGCATCAGTAATTATTTTTGAAACACCATTAAGTTTCTTTCTAACAGTAGAACTTAATTTTTTATTACCTTTATCGATTCATGTATGTGAAGGTCAGAGCCTAAGCTGAGAGCTGTTTCTCGTCATCCTGTGGATAGAGCTCAGGCCCTCAGCTTGGCAGTGTTCTTTCTCGGTGCTGACTGAGTCTGTTTTCCTGTGGTGCTGAAGATGCAGCCCAGAGCCTGTGTGCACAGCCTGCGAGCCACAGCCTCCACCTCGGGCTTCCTTTCCATTCTCTTACTGAGGTGCAAACTCTCTCTGCCCAGTGCATGGCTCCCGTGCTGTGCACCCTGGGCCATCTGGCTCCTGTCTTGTGGGACCCCTGTGTGGTGTTTCAGAACTTCAGGCAGGGCAGGTTAGCTGCCCAAACACTTGGCTAGCACGCACAAAGCCCTGGATTCCATCCCCAGCCCTGTGTAAACTAACCTGGTGGAAGCAGCCATGACTGCAGAGCTCGGAGGTGGATGCCGGAAGAGCGGATGTGTAAGCTCATCGTTGATTCACAGCCTTGAGTCCACTCCTGACACAGGAGATTATGTCTCAGAGGGCAGGCAGGCAGGAAGGAAGGCAGGAGGGAGGGAGGGACGGAAGCAGATTTCAAATTGACCCCCCTCCCAAGACAGGCTCTTGCTTCTGGCTCAGGCCTTCACCCCCAGGTCATCCTGCCTCTCTCTGCCTGAGTCTGACGTAGACCCCACTGCTTCCAGCCTTCAGATTAAGCCGACCGTTGCTTTGTTCCTTTGCCCACTTGTGTCCCAAGGGGCGGATGGGGCTTTGGGGACCAGTGGGGCTTGCTGACCTTGGGGCTTGCTGACCTTGGGGCTTGCTGGTGACTATCTTTGTGTCCTACCAGGCTCTGGAGACCCGGGCCAGCCCTGGCCACACCCCAGGCTGTGTCACCTTCGTCCTGAATGACCAAAGTATGGCCTTCACTGGAGATGCCCTGCTGATCCGAGGGTGTGGACGGACAGACTTCCAGCAAGGTGACCCCTGACCCAGCCCAGGACCTCAGTGTGCTGTGGTGTGAGAGTGCCCAAGAGCAGCCACATAATAGGGGTCCCTGTGTGTGTGTGTGTGGGGGGGGGGCAGCCGGGTGTGCAGAGTGAGTTCCTGGTCCGCCAGGGTTCTGGAGAGAGTTTGCCTCACAAGGGGGGTGGTGGAGAGACAGACACAGGAAGGAGTGAGCAGCTGGCTGTGCAGCTCAGCAGGTACAGTGCTCAGCCAGCATGCCTGAGGCTCGGGCTCCCGTCCTCATCCTCTGGCAACCGGGAAGAGCTGAACCAGGCCTCCCACCCCAGCACTCAGGAGGGGGAGGCAGGAGGATCGAGTGTAAAGTCATTTTTGGTGTAGAACATGTGTACCCACAGACATGCTACAGGCCATACACATACACACGTACACGCGTGCTGTTCCTGTACCCGGTTTAACTGTTGGGGGCTGTAACGTTTGGGGTTAGGTGAGGATTGCTCTTAACCTCCCCTTTTCAACGATTTGTCTGCACTGGTGACTCAGAACTTGGCATAGGTGCGTGTGTTTGGGGTGTCCGTGGAGGCCAGGAGAGACACCAGGTGCTCCCTGTATACGCTGCACCCTGTTGCCTTGACACGGGGTCTCAGTGGGCCTGGCCAGGGCTGGCAGCCAGCGGGCCCTCGCGTGCTCCAGCCTCCGCTGCCTGCAGCGCAGGAGTCACGCTGGCATGGACCCAGGCTTGCACAGCAGGCGCGTTTCCCCTCGCCGTCCCTGCGGGCCCGGGCTCACACCTTCTCATTTAAGCCACATGTCACTTTCCCCTGATCCGGACCTTACGGAGTCACAGATTATCCCGTTTCATCTATGCTGCTCCGCCCCCCAGAATGAGACAGGGAGAGCCTCCTCTGTGTCTCCTGAGGAGAGGGTTAGGTGCCCTCAAGCGCCGCCCCTCCCCGGGGGAAGGGGTGCGGCCTCCTGTTGTCCATGTGACCCGCTGACCTCCAAGTGTTCTTTCCTCAGGCTGTGCTAAGACTTTGTACCACTCTGTGCATGAGAAGATCTTCACGCTTCCAGGCAACTGTCTCATCTACCCGGCTCACGATTACCACGGTGAGGGAGTCCATGACAGGCTGCCGACCCTGAACACGGGGCCGCCCCCTGCCTGTCGTCCTCGAGAGGCACGGAGGCTACAGAACGCAGAGGTCCCTGTGGCTGAGAGATTATGTGCTTGGGCTGCTGTGTGGATGGAAAAACCGTGAGACGCTTCTGCAAGGCATAGGCCTTCCTAGGAGACCTCCGAGAGCGGCGGGAACTGTGGGGACTACATTTCCCATAGTGCCCAGAGACAGCAGGGCCTGCTTCTCAGGACAGATCACGGAAGAGCCAGTTAGGCCAGGGAGACGCCCTCCACGGCCTCCTGGGAAATGTAGTTCCAAGCTGCCCAAGGCAAAGGGTCATTGGTTACTTTCCTTTCCCTTTGTGGACAGGGCTCACGGTTTCTACTGTGGAGGAGGAGCGGACTCTGAACCCACGGCTCACCCTCAGCTGCGAAGAGTTCATCAAGGTCATGGACAACCTGAACTTGCCCAAGCCACAGCACATAGGTGGGTTACCCAGGATCAGGACTGTGGGGTGGGAGGAGAGCATGGTTGGGGTTTGAACCAGTGGATCTGAGGGAGGAGGAGCCTGAACTCCTAGATCTGAGAGAAGATCTGGGATTTGGTGCCCTGGGTCTGAGGGAGGAGGCTGTCATGGACCCCTGGTCTGAGGGAGGAGGCTGTCCTGACCCCTGGTCTGAGGGAGGAGGCTGTCCTGACCCCTGGTCTGAGGGAGGAGGCTGGGCCTGGACCCCTGGTCTGAGGGAGGAGGCTGTACTGACCCCTGGTCTGAGGGAGGAGGCTGTCCTGGACCCCTGGTCTGAGGGAGGAGGCTGTCCTGACCCCTGGTCTGAGGGAGGAGGCTGTCCTGGATCCCTGGTCTGAAGATGAGGACTCAGGACCGGAACTGGTCCCTCCTAAGAGCCAGGAGGATTTCTGGGCGTCAGTGGGACATGAGGCAGCCCTGCGTCCTTAGAATCATTGCGGTTTCTTCTTTTCAGACGTTGCTGTTCCCGCAAACATGCGCTGTGGGGTCCAGACTCCACCTTCCTGACTGAGGAAGCCAGCTGCTCATATCCGTTAAGAATGGACTAGGTGGGGGAGGGGAGGGAGTGACCCCTGAGCCCCCCCCCACCCCCGTCAGCACTTAAGCATCTTAAATAAACTCCACTTTAGTTTTGGCATAAATCTGAGTTCCGCTTGTTTTCTTGGGGAAGGAATGGTGTTTCTTGGGGAAGGACTGAGCGCGGAAACTCAGTCCTGGCCCCTCAAAAAGCCAGACCCCACCTTGGAAGAGGGCTTGCCTAGCATGCGTGAAGAGGAGCAGGGCGGGAGGTGCATGCCTGTAATCCGTGCTCCGGTGCTGGAGGAGGATCGTCAGGAGGGAGGCCAGGCCGGGCTGGGGAGACCCTGCCTTAGAAGAAGGGGCGGGCGCTGGAGCGATGCTTAAAAGATGGAGAGCCGCCGCTCTTGCAGAGGACCCAGGTTCAATTCCCAGCACCCACACGGCGGCTCAGAAACGCCTGAACTCCAGGTCCCCGGGGTGTGGCCTCTGTGGGCACTAGACACGCACCTGCAGGCGAGACGCCCATTCCCAGAAGATAGACAGCATGAAGGCCCAGGAGGGAGGAGCAGGAGCACACACGGATTAGGGGGCACGGGATTCCGTGTGAGCCTCCCCGACCCGGGCCGAGGGGGCCCCCTGCAACCCGGGCTCTCAGCTTCCCTGTGGAAACAGCCTCACGACGTTCCAGTGAGCTGATGCGTCCAGATGTGTGGCTCCTGGGCCTCTGCCCGCACGAGCGTGCCCGCCCTGCTGCGGTCCTCTCCGGCTAGGAATGACAGTTTGCCCAATAGTGATGAAAATACTCAACGGTAGTAAATAAAGGACGAGTGCCGCCGGCCTGCGGACGCTGCCCGCGCTGCCCGCCCCAGCGGGAGGCCGGCCCACCCCTTCTTTCACGGGGAGGTGTCAAACGCTTCCCTGCACTCCCGACCTCTATCCGCCCGGTTTTGCATACCAGACCTGCTCCCGAGAGGACGGGGTCCGCCTGTGACCTTTAACCTCTGCTCTCCACCCAAGGCGAACTGTGGTGTGGGGCGCAGCCCGCCGCTGGGCAGACCCGGCCGCTGACTCAGCCCGGGACACCCCCTCCCCTGCCGGGCTCCCTAAACCGGTCGGGGCTCTTCCAAAGCGCTCATTAGAGGGGAGAGGCCCCCATCTTCATTCCTATCTTCCAGGACTTCCTGGTCCCGGCCCTCGGGAGGCCGACGCGTGCAGGTGCCCGACGCGCCCGGCCCTCCCGGGGCACAGGAGCGGGCACGGGGGCTGCGTGGGCTGCGTGGGCGGGGCGGAGCGGAGGGGCGTGGGCGGGGCTGGGGGCCGGAGGGCGGGGCCGGAGGCCCGGGGTGGCGGCGCGCGGGGCGGGGCGCCTCCCTCCTCCCGGAGAGAGCGGTCGGACCTGTTGTCCCCCTGACTTCCGGCTGTGGAGGGGGACCGGGCGGCCTCGGCTCCCAGACACCCGTCCGCGGCGGAGGCGGCGGAGCCGGGGAGGAGGCTGCGGACGCCGGGATCTCCTCCGGAGCGGGGACGCGGGCGTCGGGCGCCCCCGGAGACGCACGAGCCCGAGCCCGGATCCTGGGCGCGGAGCCGCGGGCTCTGCTGCCCTGCGCGCGGCCCGGGACCCCACCGCCGAGCCCCGGTGAGAAGGGCCAGTCCCGGGAGGGGGTGGAGGAGATGGGGGCCCTCGGGGCAGTCCGGGACACGGAGGCGGCTGCGGGGAGGGCGCGAGGGTGGCGCCTCGTACCCGGCGAGCCGCGACCCGCACTCTGCTCTCCGCCCTCCTGCAGGTGCCCCTCGGACACGTTCCAGCCCCCGTGGCCAGCGGGTACCCCGGGAAGCCCCGGGCCGCCCCCTCGGAGCGTTCGGAGCGGGTCTCTGAACTTCGGGGTTCCGGCCCTGGGCACGCTCGCCGCGCTCCAGGCCACGCCCACACGCCAGCAAGCCACGCCCCGGAGCGCCGACCACGCCCACCCCGCAGGACGCCAAACGGCCATGGGGACTCCCCGCAGCCCCGAGGAGGGCTCCTCGTCGTCGCGGGCTCCGGAGGGCGCCGCCGAGGGCCAGCCTCAAGGGCCCGAGCAGCCCCGGGGGCACCCGGAGGAGCCCCGAGAGCGCGAGGACTCCGACGTCCCAGCCGAGCCGCCGAGCTGCCGGGGAGCTGAGCGGCAAGCCGAGGAAGGGGAAGAAGTGGGAGAAGAAGGTAGCAGCACCGAGAGCTGCCGCGAAGAGGTGAGGGGTCAGCCCGGCGGGGGGGATCCTGACAGACAGACAGACGGGCAGAGGACAGACAGACAGGCAGAGGACAGACAGGCAGAAGACAGGCAGAAGACAGACAGACAGAGGACAGACAGACAGGCAGAAGAGAGGCAGACAGCAGACAAGCAGAAGACAGACAGACAGAGGACAGACAGACAGAGGACAGACAGACAGGCAGAAGAGAGGCAGACAGCAGACAGGCAGAAGACAGGCAGAGGACAGACAGACAGAGGACAGACAGACAGGCAGAAGACAGACAGACAGGCAGAAGACGCAGACAGACAGAGGACAGACAGAGGACAGACAGACAGGCAGAGGAGAGGCAGACAGCAGACAGACAGAAGACAGACAGGCAGAAGACAGACAGAGGACAGACAGACAGGCAGAAGAGAGGCAAACAGCAGACAGGCAGAGGACAGACAGACAGAAGACAGACAGAAAACAGACAGACAGGTAGAAGACAGACAGACAGGCAGACACCCAAGCAGTGGCTAGACACAGAAGGACAGATGGAGGGACACCAGACGGAGACCCAGAGTCAAGGAAACACCCAGTTAGACAAAGTTGGATGTGAAGCGAGAGAGACCTGGTAGGAACCGAGAAACCAAACATGACAGAGACAGGGGGGCGAGAAGAGACCAGAAGAGAGACCGGGGAAGACGCGCAGACCCAGAGAGGCAGGCAGGGGAGCTCATTGCGTGTGGGGGCACTTGCTTCCAAGTCTGAGGACCCGAGTTCCATTCCCACGGCCCACAGTGATGTATGAGTCCTCTGACCTCCGCTGGCACTTTGCACACAAAAACGAGAAAAGAAAGGAAGGAAGGAAGATTAAAAGAAAGAAAAGAAGGGAGGAAAGGAAGATAGACAAGAAGGAGGAGGAGAGAGAAAGGGGAGGGAGGCAGGCAGGCCCGGCAGCCTAGCTTCGTCGCTCAGCGGCCCTGAGCGGGTCCTGAACCTGCGCCCGCACGCCGGCGTCTCACTCTCTTGGGAGCAGGTGGATTAGGCGGCTGTGACCCCCAGAGGCGCAGCTGGGGTGGGGCCCAGACCGTTCGGGGGCCGTCGGTGGTCACACCCTGCCTAATTTCAGCCCGAGGCCGCGCCTCGGCCGGGCCCCGCCTCTGCGGGGGGGGATGCGCGGGGCGGCGCGCCGGCTGCGGGGGCAGCGGCTGGAGGCGCTCACACGCGTGGCCCTCATGGAGCAGCGCGTGAAGGAGCTGAGGATCGAGGTGAGGCGGACGCGGGATGGCGGACGCGGGATGGCGGACGCGGGATGGCGGACGCGGGATGGCGGACGCGGGATGGCGGACGCGGGATGGCGGACGCGGGATGGGGGACGGGGGATGGCGGACGCGGGATGGCGGACGGGGGATGGCGGACGCGGGATGGCGGACGCGGGATGGGGGACGCGGGATGGCGGACGCGGGATGGGGGACGCGGGATGGGGGACGCGGGATGGCGGACGCGGGATGGGGGACGGGGGATGGCGGACGCGGGATGGGGGACGCGGGATGGCGGACGCGGGATGGCGGACGCGGGATGGGGGACGCGGGATGGCGGACGCGGGATGGGGGACGCGGGATGGGGGACGGGGGATGGCGGACGCGGGATGGGGGACGCGGGATGGCGGACGCGGGATGGGGGACGGGGGATGGCGGACGCGGGATGGGGGACGGGGGATGGCGGACGCGGGATGGCGGACGCGGGATGGGGGACGGGGGATGGCGGACGCGGGATGGGGGACGCGGGATGGCGGACGCGGGATGGCGGACGCGGGATGGGGGACGCGGGATGGCGGACGCGGGATGGGGGACGCGGGATGGGGGACGGGGGATGGCGGACGCGGGATGGGGGACGGGGGATGGCGGACGCGGGATGGGGGACGGGGGATGGCGGACGCGGGATGGGGGACGCGGGATGGGGGACGGGGGATGGGGGACGCGGGATGGGGGACGGGGGATGGGGGACGCGGGATGGGGGACGCGGGATGGGCGCTCAGGCCGCGCGGGCCCAGCATCCCTGTGACCAGGGGCGTCCCCGACCTCTGCCGGGCCTCGGGTCCCAGCCCCGCCCCTCCCTCCCCGAGCCCCGCCCTTCCCGTCCCCCGCCCCTGCCCCTCTCGCCCTCAGTCCCGCCCCTCTCGCCCCTCAGCCCCGCCCCTCCCGTCCCTCTCGCCCTCAGCCCCCAGCCCCGAACCCGCGGGCGGCTGCACCCAAGCTCTTGCTTTCTCTTGCAGATGGAGGTGGAGGTGGCCCTGCTCCGGGGGGAGCTGGCGGGGGAAAGGGTGGCCGCCCGGCGCGAGGAGGAGCAGCTGCGGGAGCTGCTGGGCGAGCAGGCGGAGCCCCGGCGCAGCCAGGAGCTGCGGGAGCAGGTTGGTGTGGCGGGCGGCCCCACCGCGCTCGTGTTCCGCCTAAGGGTGGCCCCGTTCTTCAGGCGGGAGGCTGGGTCCCGCGGTCCTCGCCCTCCCTGCCCGATTTGGATCCCTGCTAGTGAGCTCTTTCTTGCTGTCTCTCTGATTTCAAACTTTAATAGCATAAAGTGTGGAAAAAACAGGAACCGTTTCAAACCCTCAGACACTGAATACTTAATCGGGCAGGTGTCTTCTGCTCCCGGTTTCAGTGAGGATTCATTTCATGTCCTTCTTTCTTCTTCCCCAATTCTTCCCTGTCTCGATATCCCTGGATCCATACTAAGAATCTAAATCAGTGCGAACGGGTGAGGCTGCCGAGCCACGCCCCCAGCCCTCCTGGGGGATTCTAGGCCAAGTGGGGCAAATCCCAGCCTGTCCCCAGTTGTACGTGCTCAGTGGAGACATCAGGTGCCTGTACGTTTTGAAGAGATTTATTTATTGCATGTGCAGCGTCTTGCCTGCATGCACACCTGCTCAGCAGAAGAGGGGGCAAATGGTTGGGGCCACCCTGTGGGGGCTGGGAATTGAACTCAGGACCTTTGGAAGAGCTGCCAGTGCTCTAACCTCTGAGCCGTCTCTGCAGCTCAGCCTGTGCATCTTTTAGCAGGGGCTACTGAAAAAAACGAGAACTTTCTTGTGTGTGTGTGTGACATGCCTGTGGGTGACCTCAGACGCCGGAAGAGGGAGGCGAGGCCCTGAAGCTGCAGTTAAGGCTGTGCACTGCACCCCCCTAACCTCCTAACAGCACCACCGTTTTGTTTTTCTTGAGTATCTCAGATAGCCCAGGCTGGGCTTGAACTCCCTATGTAGCTGACGGTGACCTTGAGCCCTGACTTTCCTGCTTCCATCTCCCAAGTCCTGGGATTTCAGGCATGCAGCTCTAAGCCCCACTGAACGATGTGTTATTCTTACGGCAAAAGCAGCTGGCTCCGCCTCCCTCTCCGTCCTCCTCTCCCTCCTCCACCTGCCCAGGGTCCGTAGCCCTGAGTGGTGCTGAACTTGCCGTGTATTTGAGGATGGCTTTGAGTTCCTGATCCCCCTCCCCACCCACATGCGGGGATGGCGGCCGTGCCCCGGCCCCTGGCAGGGATCTGGGTCTCCGGTGTGTAGCAGGATGTGGCTGAGCGTGCGCGTGCGCAGTCAGAGCTCTCTGGTCTCTGCGCGCACTTGGCCGCTGGGCCAGCTTTGCGCCCTTCAGTGAGTCCGAGGCCGTCAGCTCGGGTGTGCCGGCCTCAGCGCGTCACCTGGTCTCTAAAGGCGTTAACGTCCGTCCAGGCCACAGTTTGGACCAGTCAACACTGGGCACTGTCAGCTGGGACTGTTTGTCCAAGAGCCGCGTCCTGGCCTTAGAGTCAGAGCGCCCGTCACCCTGAGCCCAGGGCTCTCCAGGGCTGCGTCTGCTTGTCTAGGATTCTCATTGTAGTCATTTCTTTTCTTAGACCCAGAAATCTGAACCCTGATCCTTTCCTCCCTCAGACCAGGGGTCCAGCCTCAGCCTCCTCCCTCAGACCAGGGTCCAGGCCCAGCCTCCTCCCTCAGACCAGGGTCCAGGCCCAGCCTCCTCCCTCAGACCAGGGGTCCAGGACAGCCTCCTCCCTCAGACCAGGGGTCCAGGACAGCCTCCTCCCTCAGACCAGGGGTCCAGCCTCAGCCCTCCTCCCTTAGACCAGGGGTCCAGGACAGCCTCCTCCCTCAGACCAGGGGTCCAGGCCCAGCCTCTTCCCTCAGACCAGGGGACAGGACAGCCTCCTCCCTCAGACCAGGGGTCAGGACAGCCTCCTCCCTCAGCAGGGGTCAGGACAGCCTTCTCCCTCAAACCAGGAGTCCAGGACAGCCTCCTCCCTCAGACCAGGGGTCAGGACAGCCTCCTCCCTCAGACCAGGGGTCAGGACAGCCTCCTTCCTCACACCCTGGTGTCCAGGACAGCCTCCTCCCTCAAACCAGGGGTCCAGGTTGGAGCCCTTTTTCTTCAGCCTGTGTCTGTCCCTCACCTACCATAGCCATCCTGAGGGCCCTTTTTCGGCAGCTCATGCTCCTGGGCCAGCGCTCTGTGCCCCGCCCCTCGCCCAGGGACCAGCCCCATGCTCCCTCCTTCCCATCGTCTTTACTTCTTTTGCATCTACACTCTCAGACACCTTCACTGCTGAAAGCCCTTCTGAGCCCTTCTGCTCTAGCCTTCCCGTGGCCCCACAGTAACCCCGACGGTGAAGTTCCACCAAACTAAGCATGAACTGTAAATACTACACTCTCCATTTCACCCGGCTCAGCCCTTCTAACTTCCCGAGGCCACAGCCTCCCACACAGGCCATGATTTGCCTCCAAAGTTTCTTGGACTTTTCTATGCTTGTGCCCAGAATGTCCTTGCAGTTCCCTGTATTTAATTAGCTTTAAAAATTGCTTGGTTTGTGCTCTCTGTCCAGTGAATACTGCATCAGAAATAATTCAGTAGAGAGCCCCTGCCTGGAGTTCCCCAGTGAGGGGCTGGGGTGTGGCTCAGTGTAGAGCTCCTGCCTAGAATCCCCCAGTGAGGGGCTGGGGTGTGGCTCAGTGTAGAGCTCCTGCCTAGAATCCCCCAGTGAGGGGCTGGGGTGTGGCTCAGTGTAGAGCTCCTGCCTAGAATCCCCCAGTGAGGGGCTGGGGTATGGCTCAGTGGTAGAGCACCTGCCTAGAATCCCCCAGTGAGGGGCTGGGGTGTGGCTCAGTAGTAGAGCTCCTGCCTAGAATCCCCCAGTGAGGGGCTGGGGTGTGGCTCAGTGGTAGAGCCCCTGCCTAGAATCCCCCAGTGAGGGGCTGGGGTGTGGCTCAGTGGTAGAGCCCCTGCCTAGAATCCCCCAGTGAGGGCCAGGGTGTGGCTCAGGGGTAGAGCCCCTGCCTAGAGTGTCCCAGTGAGGGGCTGGAGTGTGGCTCAGTGGTAGGGCCCCTGCCTAGAGTGTCCCAGTGAGGGGCTGGGGTGTGGCTCAGGGGTAGAGCCCCTGCCTAGACTCCCCCAGTGAGGGGTGGGGCTCAGAGGTAGGGCCTGGTTGGGCTGTTTCCTTGCCTGAGTCCTGCCCACAGCCTGCGCGTTCTCAGGAGCAGCGGCAGCTGAGCCAGGAGCGTGATCACGTGGAAAGTCTTCGCCAGCGACTCAGGGAGGCCCAAGGGCAGCTTGACTCCCAGCCAGAGGACCAGAGGGAGCGGCTCTTGCAAGGGGTACAGGAGGTGAGGGCTTTGACCTTAGAAACGGTTCCATGTCTGTCATTAGGACCCAAAGTCCTGGCCAGGATCTCTTCCCTCAGGTGTGGGGTTCTAGGCTCCAGCCCTCTTCCTCAGGTGTGGGGTTCTGGGCTTTGCCCCCTTCAGTAGTGGGGTTCTAGGCTCTGTCCCCCCTTGAGCCCAGGAGTCCAGGCCCCAGGCCTTCTGACCCAGCATTCTCCCTCAGAGCCCGCACCCCCCTTTTTCCCCGGGTCAGGGGTCCTGCGTGAGTCCCCATGTCGCACCTGCAGATCAGAGAGCAGCTGGACGCCGCCCAGCGCGCCTTCGAGGACCTGGAGTTCCAGCAGCTGGAGCGCGAGAGCCGTGTGGACGAGGAGCGGGCCAGGCCCGAGGGCGGCGCTCCGGAGCCCAGGGTCCGGGAGCTGCAGGCCAGCGTGGCCCGGCACAGGGTGAGTCCGCCAGCCCGCCTCACCCCTCCCCGTCTCCAGGACAGCGGCCCGGCTCCTCTCCTGGTAATGAAGACGCAAGGAGGCGCGCGTCCTCCTCCCCTCTGTTCACAGAGGCAGGAGCTGGGCTCGGCTGTGCCTCACTGTTTACTCGTGTGTTAGTGCGTGTGCGAGTGGCAAACAGAGCCAGAGAACACCCTCCTTCCCGCACTGGGCCCCGCTTCCAGCGCAGGGCTGAGGCGGGAGCAAGCACCTCCGCCCTTTGAGCTCCCGCCGGCCCCACTGTCCCCGTGAGCCCCACCGTCCACCCCCCCTGCTGGCCCCGCTGGCCCCGCCGGCCCCACTGTCCCCGTGAGCCCCACTGTCCCCGCCGGCCCCACTGTCCCCGTGAGCCCCACCGTCCATCCCTCCCCCCGCTGGCCCTCTGAGCCCCACTGGCCCCTTGTCCGCTGCTGTTTGCTCTGTGTTGGCTGTGGGCTCCACAAGCGCTCGGGGTCTCCTCCCGCACACCCCGCACACTCTCACACGCTGCCCCTGTCCCCCTCTCCTGCTGGCTTCTGTGGTCCAGCTGTGTGGCCGAGGGCGACTTGGCACTTGTAATCAGGGCTGCAGGTGGCCCGCCGCGCCAAGGCATGCAGGGTGCAGAACCCAGGCCTTGCACCTCCCAGGTCCCCGGAGCCAAGGCTGCCCCGGGACTCACCATGTCGCCCAGGCCGGCCTCTCCTCTGCGGCCATTTGTTTTAATTGTGTGTGTGTGTGTGTGTGTGCGTGTGTGTGCGTGTGTGTGTGTCTACTCTCACAAGTTTCTGGGTCTCCCCTGGCACGGTCCTACACGGCCAATGTCTTCCGGGCCCCACCTGCGCGTGCGCACACACACACACACACACACACGCACGCACACATACCCGCACACTCAGCAGCGGCCCTCCCTCAGCTGTGGGCTGTGAGGGGGGGAGGACGGTGCCGCCCTGACGGTCTCGGGTCCCCTGCACACACACACACACACACACACACACACACACGCACGCACACACACACACACACACACACACACACGCACGCACACATACCCGCACACTCAGCAGCGGCCCTCCCTCAGCTGTGGGCTGTGAGGGGGGGAGGACGGTGCCGCCCTGACGGTCTCGGGTCCCCTGCACACACACACACACACACACACACACACACACGCACACACACACACGCACACTCAGCAGCGGCCCTCCCTCAGCTGTGGGCTGTGAGGGTGGAGGACGGTGCCGCCCTGACGGTCTCGGGTCCCCTGCACACACACACACACACACACACACGCACACACACACACACACACGCACACTCAGCAGCGGCCCTCCCTCAGCTGTGGGCTGTGAGGGTGGAGGACGGTGCCGCCCTGACCGTCTCGGGTCCCGCAGAGCCGCATCCGGGTGCTGGAGGAACAGCTCAGGTCTCTGGGGGAGCAGATGGCGGCCGAGAGCTGGGGCTTGAGCAGGAAGAAGGAGGAGGCTGTGCAGGCGCTGGCCCAGGCGAGTGTGCCCCGACCTGCCCCCAGCTCCCCTGCGCCCCCTCGCCTGCCGCCCTTCTGCCACACCCACAGTCGTGGGCTGAGTCCCGAGGTCCCTCTCCTAGGAGCGCAACCGGCTGTTGGAGCTCAGCTGCCTTGGGGGACCATGTGGGGAGGACTTCCCGGAGCCTGAGCAAGCACTCACCAAAGTAAGGCTTTCCGCGGCTGCTGCTCTTCTCCTGCTGCTCCTCCTCCACAGATCTGGGGCCCACCCTTAACCCACAGGAACCAGGAGTGTGAGATCGCCACCCCCTCCCTCAGACCCTGGCTGTCCTCCTCCCTCAGACCCCACTGTCCTCCCTCACACCCCGGCTGTGCTTCCTCACACCCCGCCGTCCTCCTTCCTCAGACCCCGACTGTCCTCCCTCAGACCCTGGATGTCCTCCTCCCTCAGACCCCTCCCTGCTGTCCTCCCTCAGACCCCGACTGTCCTCCTCCCTCAGACCCCTCCCCGCTGTCCTCCCTCAGACCCTGGCCGTCATCCTCCCTCAGACCCCGCTGTCCCATCTGAGAATGGACTGGCTGGAGCCCGGCTAGAGCCCCTGCGGCCTGGCGGAGCCCCCCGGGTCCCTGTTCTGTTTTCACGTGTGTGGGGTCTGCACCAGGTGCGCGCCAGCGTCCAGAGACAGCAGAGGAGGCGCCGGATCCGCCGGGCCTGGGGTTGCAGGCCGTTGGGAGCTGCCTTGTGGGTGCCGGGACTCGAACCCGGGTCCTTGCTCTTCCGCTTTCTGTGACGCTGCCCCTCTCTCCAGCTTCTGTTCACACAGAAGACAGACCGCCAGCTGCTGCTGCTGCAGGACCCCAGTGCGCACGCGTCCGCCAGCGCCACGTCCTCCTGCCTGTTCTCCGTGCACAGCTCTCTGCAGGTGCCTCGCTGTGGGGGATGCGGGGAGGAGGTGCGGGGAGGAGGTGCTGGGAGGAGGCAGCTGAGCCCCAACAGCCGGCTGCGCTCCTAGGAGAGGGACCTCGGGACTCAGCTGGGCGGCAGGTGAGGGGGTGCAGGGGAGCTGGGACACCCCAGGAACCGCTCGAGGAAAGACCCCCTCTCGCGAGTGTGTCCACGCGCAGTGTGCGAGGGTGCGGAGCTGGGCTCCTGACGCTGTCCTACGGCGCTGTCCACAGTTTTCTCTGTAGCCAAGTGTGGCTCTGCCCTTGATCCACGCGGTGGGCCTGAGTCTGAGGCCAGCCTGGTCTCCACAGGGGCTTCCAGGCCTCTGAAGAGCCGGCAGAGGCCCTGACATTAACGTGTGCCTCCGCGTGGGTGTGCGCTCCTGCGTGCGCTGCCCACCGTGGCCAGAAGAGGGCGTCTGGCCCCCTGCAGCGGGAGCTCTCGGTGGCTGTGAGCGCCAGGCATGCACGCTGGGGCCCGAGTCATTACCTTGAACCATAAGTGCTCTTGACCTCTGACCCCCACCTTGTTTTTTGAGCAAGGTCTCCGAGGCTCACAGACCAGGGATCTCCGGAACACCTGACTGGCCTCCCAGGGAGTGTGTGTGTGTGTGTGTGTGTGTGTGGAGTGTAAACTGGTGCACACCAGCACAGCGGTGGACCGGTGGACTGTGCCCCCTCCTCTTCGCGGGCCAGAGCTCAGGCCAGGCTGTGGCTGTGCCAGGCTGTGGCTGTGCTGTGCCCACTGCGAGGTGGTCTGGTCCTCACGCTCACACGTCCTCACGCTCATACACCAGCCTCTCCTACACCAGCCTCTCTGAGCCGTGTCCCCAGCTCGCCAGGGTTGTAGTTTCCACCGCCCCGAGCGATGGCGGCCATGATTCACTGAGGTGAATTAATGATGACGCTGGCACGGTGTCCGTCGGTCCCCAGCTGTCGCAGAGCCATGGCCCCGGGCCCTTCGGGGATGCTTCCCTCTCAAACACTCCTAACGCGTGTTCCCAGGGGTCCATTGGTCTCCAGAGGACCGGAAGCCTGCCTCGGAGGAGGGGGGACAGGGCCAGCCAGCGAGGGGCCCCCAGACCGCTGTCCCTCCATTGTACAGGTGAGGACAGCCTGGGTGCTGAGGTGAGGACAGCCTGGGCGCTGAGGTGGGGACAGCCTGGGTGCTGAGGTGAGGACAGCCTGGGCGCTGAGGGCGGGGACACCTGGGGACAGCCTGGGTGCTGAGGTGAGGACAACCTGGGGGACAGTCTGGGTGCTGAGGTGGGGACAGCCTACGCGCTGAGGTGGAAGCAGCTGGAGGGCGTCAGGTACAGGAAGCATCTGGCTGCCTGCCTGTGCCCTCTTCCTCAGGATCCCTGGAGCCCTCTGCTCTTGCACAAGCCACGGGGACCCCTGGGAGACATCCCCTCTATCAGCTGCTCAACTGTGGCCCTGGGAACAGGTGAGGCGTGACTGGAGGAGGGGAAGGGTTGGAGGAGAGAGGAAAGGGGGAGGGGAAGAAGGGGGAAGGAGGAGGGAGGAGGAGACCTGCCAGGGTAGCCTTCACATGTGAGCTCTGTCCCCAGGCCTCTTCACCCCGACCTTGCCCGCATGGAGCGACTCTTGCAGCAGGCTGTGGCAGAGCGGGAGCGGCTGCTCAAGGCCAGGGTGAGACTGCAGGCGTCCACTGAGGTGGGGCTTGACCCAGCCCACCGCTTCATCCCGGAGTCAGACCCAGCAGTCAGACCTAGCAGTCAGGCCAGCCTCCTCCCTCAGACCCAGGGGTCCAGGCCCAGCCTCCTCCCTCAGACCCAGGGCTCAGGACAGCCTCCTCCCTCACACCAGGGTCCAAGACAACCTCCTCCCTCAGACCTGGGGTCAGGACAGCCCCCTTATTCAGACCAGGGGTCCAGGCCCAGCCTCCTCCCTCAGGCCAGGGGTCCAGGCCCAGCCTCCTCCCTCAGACCCGGGGTCCAGGCCAGCCTCCTCCCTCAGACCCAGGGTCCAGGCCAGCCTCCTCCCTCAGACCCGGGGTCAGGACAGCCCCCTTATTCAGACCAGGGGTCCAGGCCCAGCCTCCTCCCTCAGGCCAGGGGTCAGGACAGCCTCCTCCCTCAGACCAGGGGTCCAGGCTCAGCCTTCTCCCTCAGGCCAGGGGTCCAGGTCCAGCCTCCTCCCTCAGGCCAGGGGTCCAGGCCCAGCCTCCTCCCTCAGGCCAGGGGTCCAGGCCCAGCCTCCTCCCTCAGGCCAGGGGTCCAGGCCCAGCCTCCTCCCTCAGGCCAGGGGTCCAGGTCCAGCCTCCTCCCTCAGACCCGGGGTCCAGGCCAGCCTCCTCCCTCAGACCCGGGATCAGGACAGCCCCCTTATTCAGACATGCCTCTGTCTCCCGGGTTGGGGCTCACTGGTTCCCGCTCATGAACCCACAGGAAGGGATGAGAAGAAGCCCGGAAAGTTCCGCAGTTCCGGCCGTCATGGTTCGTGCCCCCTGCCCTGTGTGGGGCCTTTTTCCTTTTGGCTCCTGTCCTCCATGGTCTCATGCCTCTGTCCTCCAATACAACCCAAAAAGAGTCTGCTGACCCTGAAGGACGCCCCGTGGTCCCCGTGTCCCTTCTGGCCACCCACGCAGGCATGCACGCACGCATGGCCTGGGCTTGTAACTGTCCACCTGCTCCTTCCTCCCTCCTAACGCCGCCTAGGGGGGCGGCGGGGACGTGGGGGGGCCCTGCCAGCCACCTCAGGTGGGGAACGCTCAGGGGCCGTGGCCGCCCCTCCAGTGAGAGTGTGTGTGAGTCTTGTTGGGGGCCTTGCGTGTTAATCACGGTCGCACCGAGTGTCCCTCCCTCCCGGTGCGTGGGGAGATGTCGCGGGCTATCACAGTAGCCGTGTGTGGCGGGAGATCCAGGAGAGATTGCCGTCACATGGGGAGGCGTGAACGCAAGGAAGGCCTGTGGCCCGGCTGTGGGGGTGTGCTCTGCAGCGTCCCTTGCGTGTGTCCCACACACCATCCCGTGTGCACGGCCAGGTGGCCCTGAGATGCGGGCCTCACGGTCAGGAGCTCTCGGAGCCTTTGGGGCCAGGGTGCCGCAGGGCGCTGGCTCTCGGGGCAGTCCTGAAGGTGGCTCAGGCTCAGGCTCACCGGGAGGCCGAGGCGGGCATCTCACAGCCCTGGACCAGATGCGGCAGGGCCGGGAGACCTTGGCCGGTGTTGGCGTTGGTTGGCTGGGAGACGCTGTCTGGAGCAGGCTGCCCCGGCTTACCTGGAGCCCGCAGCTGCCCACGCAGCCCTGGCCTCACGTGTGTTGGCGACCCTGTGCCCGCAGGCCCCGGCCCCGAGTCCCCCGGGCCCGCGCGTCCTGGACCTCCCACAGCACCTGGAGCGCTGGGGCCACAGCCCCGAGAGCTGCCCGCACCTGCGCGTGTCGGGGGGCTGCTGCCGTGGGCCGCTGGTGAAGATGGGCGGCCGCATCAAGACCTGGCGGAAGCGCTGGTTCTGCTTCGACCGCCAGGCGCGCCGGCTGGCCTACTACGCGGGTGAGGGGGGGACAGGGGGAGGGGAGGGAGGCTGGTCGACGCTGGGGAGGGGGGAGGGGAGGGCTGGCCTATGCGGGCGAGGGGGGAGGGGGGCAGGGCTGGCCTACTACTTGAGGGTGAGCCGAGCCGCTGAGACTCCCAGCCCCTTCTCCCTGACACAGCCCAAAGCTCACGTACTCAGTAACAGATCCGGCTGAAGATCTGGTTGTCCTAAGCGGGGACCAGGCCCCGTGCCCTGCCTACCCCGGGGTCCAGACCGACCCTGCTTTTCCTTTCCCGGGGACCCCGGACTCCTGCGCCCACCTCGAGGCTTGCGAGCTTTCCCGACCTCATGGCTTCACGCCCATTTGCACAGACTGCCTCGTCCCTCCAGCCTCGGGATGTCGATCACCTCAGTCAGTCCCAGGCCGGGCTGGTGACCCTGTTCCCGCACACACGCGTGGGCACACACACACACACACACCTGTCTCTAACGAGGCCCATTTCCCTGCTCTTCCCGCCAGACAAGGACGAGACCAAGCTCAAAGGCGTCATCTACTTCCAGGCCATCGAGGAGGTGTATCACGACCACCTACGCTATGCCTTCAAGGTGACAACCCTCGCCCAGCGCCACGCCTGTGCTCAGCCAGGTCACCCCAGCCAGGTCACCCCAGCCAGGCCACCCCAAGCTACTGTTGCTCTCCCCGGCCAGCACTGGAGAGTACCCAAGCTGCCTGTCAGTGTGTGGCCTCCCTCGCCCCAGGCGCAGCAATGCCCGCCGTGACCTCAGCGCCGGGAAGGCGGAGGCAGGGGGATCTCCGTGAGCTTGAGCTCCAGCACAGCCAGGGCCATGTGGTGGGGTGGTGGTGGTGTTGAGTTAGCTTGTAATCCAGCCCTTGGGAGGCTGAGGCAGGAGGATCTCCAGTTGGAGACCGGGGTTATAAGGGGGCGAAGTTCAAGGCCTGAAGGAAATGTGGCAGCTGACACTTAGGATCCTCTTTGGAAGGAAGCCAACCATGTTTGTCTGCTCTTGGTTTCTGAGTCAGGGTTTCCTGTGTAGCCCTGGCTGTCTGGAACTCGCAGAGATGCCCCTGCCCCTGCCTCCTGAGTGCTGGGATTAAAGGCGTGAGCCAGACAGCTCAGCTGTTTGTTTATAGATCTATCTTCTGCGGTGAGGTCAGGGGAGGTCGCTGGGTCCTCTAGAACTGGAGTTAGGGGGGACTGTGCACACTGCGGGTGCTGGGAACTGAACCAGCTCCTCCACAAGAGCAGCAAGTACTCCACCCGCCAGTCCATCTCTCCAGCCCCCAGCTACGGGTTTTAAAGGTCAAATTGGAATCACGGCTTTTTAAAACTCTCAGATATTAGTTTTCTTTCCAAAAGGGCACATTTCTGCCCGCGTGTAAGTTGGTGGTCAGCGAATGGGCTCCAGCTGGGTCTGCTGTGATCCCGGCCCTCAAGAGGTGGAGGCAGGAGGCTGGCAAGTTTGAGGCTAGCCTGAGCTATGAGGTCAAACCCGCTTTCCAATGGAGGGGCGGGTAGAGGCGAAGTAATAATGATAATAAAGCCGGGCACGGAGGCGCACCCCGTAGGTCCCACACTGAGGTGAGCCGGGCAGCTGGCTCCGGGTTCGAGGCCGGCCTGGCGGAGTTCCAGGCAGTCAGCGAAATCTGGTCTGGAAAAAAGGGAAGCGGGAGCGGGTTCGAAGACAGCCTGAAGGCTGAGGCCGCGCTGTCCCCTCCCGCAGAGCCCCAACCCCCGCCTGACCTTCTGCGTCAAGACCTACGAGCGCCTCTTCTACATGGTGGCGCCCAGCCCGGAGGCCATGCGCATTTGGATTGACGTCATCGTGACGGCGGCGGACGAAAACCACGCCCCCTGAGCGGGCCGCCCTCGGGAGCCCCGCCCCCCGCGGGAAGCTCTCGGCCCCGCCCCCCGGGATGAGCTCTCGGCCCCGCCCTCCAAGGGGAGCTCTCGGCCCCGCCCCCCGGGATGAGCTCTCGGCCCCGACCCCCGCGGGGAGCTCTCGGCCCCGCCCCCCGGGATAAGCTCTCGGCCCCGCCCTCCGCGGGGAGCTCTCGGCCCCGCCCCCCGGGATGAGCCCTCGGCCACGTCCCCCGTGGTGTGCTCTCGGCCCCGCCCCCTGTGATGAGCTCTCGGCCCCGCACTCCTCGGGGTCTCTCGGCCCCGCCCCCCGGGATGAGCCCTCGGCCCCGCCCCCCGCGCTGGCGGGCTGAACGGCCGCTCCCGCCCTCAGGCCTGAGCCGCTGCGGGGGCTTCCGGCGGCGCCGTCGCCGGGCCCGGAGGCCTGCTTGGGGCAGGAGGGGCGGCGGGCGGCAGGAACTATTTATTGGTGCTTCTCTGGTACCGAATAAACGACGGGAAGGCAGCGGTGCCGCGTGGGTCTCCGCGCGGACGTCGGGGTTCCTGGCGGTGGAGCCCCGCGGCGTGCGGGGATGGAGAAGCCTCGCTCCTGGGTTGTCCTTGCTCCCTCCGCCCCGTCCCTCCTCCCCGCCCCGTCATCCTCCCTCCCCGCCCTTCCCCCCCTCCCCCGTGGCACCGCCTAAACGTCCCGTCCCGCCCTGGGTCCCCTCGGGACCGGGCAGGGACTGTCCAGGAGCCGGCCCGGCTGTCCTGGCCGAGTCTGCAGTCTGCTTCCCCATCCCCACTGCTCGACCCTGACCCGCCCTGGCCCCACTGCCCCGGGTCGTTCCCGGCCACGGCTCCGCCCCGCAGGCAAGCGTCGCGTGTCCAACGGCTGTGGCAAGCGCCTCGGCGAACGGCTCGGCGCTTGAATCCGTTCGTGAGCAGGCGGACAGCTGTGACCCCCGTGGGCACTCGCGGGCGCGCGCCCGCCTCACCTGGCTGTCTCCGGGCGGAGTGCGGGCCCCCCGGAGCTGCGCCACAGGCGGGGCCGGGGAGCACGCACCCAGCTTGGGCTCCGCTCCTAACTTACTTTGGGTGTGTGTTCGGAAGTCAAGGGTGGGAGCAGTGGACTGTAATGGACAGGGTTGCACGTGGGTCCCCCTTCCCTGACGGCTCTGAACGTCTTTCCCAAGGGGAGTGGACCTGAGTTTCACAGCCTGTGCGGCCCGAGAGGACCAGAGACCCATCCTGGCGAATCGACCAAATAAATATGCAAGCCAGCCAAACAAGCCAGGGCCAGGCTCAGGTCAGCAGCCCAAACCCAGGCAGGCCTGAGCAGGGGCAGACTCCCTCCCGGTGCTCGCTCTTCTGGTCTGACCTGTTGGGGTTGCTCCCTGAAACTCTCCCACGCTCCCGGGGCCTGCGGGGCCTCCTGAGCCTGAAGCACAGCAGTATCACTGTCTGCGGAGCCTGGCGCTCGGAGGCTTCAGCCCTAGCTGACAAAGGACGGGGTGAAACCCAGAGAGGGAGGTTGAGTTATCTGGAGCCTCACAGCAGGATTAAAATGTCAGTCTGTCCAGTTCCTGGCCATTCCTTGTCACTGCGTCACCCTTTTTCTTTATAATAAAGCGGAGGTTAAGTCAGGCGGTGGCACACGCCTCCAATCCAGCCCTCGGGAGGCAGAGGCCGGCGGAGCTCTGAGTTCCAGGCCAGCCCGCTCTACAGAGTGAGCCCAGGCTAGCCAGGGCTACACAGCACCCAGAGACCGAAGAGAGCTAAACCGGGGTCACACAGCAAAGACGTGGGGTCCCGAGGTGGTGGCTGTGGAGCTGGGGCCTGTTGTGAATGACGTCACGGGGTCACCCACTTTCTCTGAGTCGTCCCTGCATGCGGGGCCCCACCCGGTGACTGAGGTGCTTGTCAGAGTTGGGGGCGGGGCGTTCCTGGGCAGGGTCTCAGTTTCCCCTCTGACAGAGCCTACCGTTAAGGTCTCCATTAAACAGATGAAGGATGCCAAGGCAAAGAGGCCAGGAGATCCTCACACCAGAAGCCTCAGTGCTGGGGCTGGCAGAGGCAGGGGGATGCCCGGGACTTGCCGGCCCCCAGCCTCACTGTAGATTCAGGGAGAGATCCTGCCTCAAAGGAACAAGATGGAAGCGATGGAGCAGGACAGTGGGTGGTGGGACCTCCACAAGTGTGAACCTGGGCGTGATCACCTGCAGACAGGTGTGTGCATACACCCCTCCCAGGTTTGCATACACGCAGGAACATGCACACACATGAACACACACAGACACACAAACAGGCGAGAGGTGACAAGTGTGGTGTGAGGTCTGGAGATTCAAACCCAGTACTGTCACAAACAAAAACCTCTACGCCACAGAGCAAATAACAAAGAATCTAGACAAATCCACAATCCACACGCCCCACGTGAGGCTCTGAGGGTGACAGCCAAGCTCTCACCCCGCTTTGGCCCCTCCCAAGCTTCTCCCAGCCCCAACTTTCTCTCCTGTAAAATGGGCTCGATCTTCGCACAGGGGAGCTGCCGCGGTCTGCGGTCTGAGAAGTCTTCAGCAGTGCCGAGCACGGAGTTGCTGCTCCATGACAAGAGAGTGTCCTCACCGCACGGGGCAGGGCTCAGGAGAACATGCCAGCTGCTGTTTGCAAGTTTCTGGCACAGAGCGAATGCACGGTTCTTGGATGTTATTGTAACTGGCATTGTGCTTAGTGTTAGAGAATGGAATTTAGAGCAAGGAATATCAGAAAATGGACTTAGAAACCACTACGTCCCCCCCTTCTTTTATATGCTGAAGATTGAACCTAGGGACTCGTGCATACTAAACAAGAGATCTACCCCTGAGCCACCCCCAGCCCCTCAATGGGGGACTCTAGGCCAGCACTGTCCTGCTGAGCCACACCCCAGCCCCTCACTGGGGGAGTCTAGGCAGGGGCTCTACCACTGAGCCACACCCCAGCCCCTCACTGGGGGATTCTAGGAGGGGCTCTACCACTGAGCCATGCCCTAGCTCCTCACTACTGGGGGATTCTAGACCAGCACTGTCCGGCTGAGCCCCTCACTGGGGCATTCTAGGCCAGCACTGTCCTGCTGAGCCACACCCCAGCCTCTCACTGGGGGATTCTAGGCAGGGGCTCCACCGCTGAGCCATGCCCCAGCTCCTCACTACTGGGGGATTCTAGGCCAGCACTGTCCTGCTGAGCCCCTCACTGGGGGATTCTAGGCCAGCACTGTCCTGCTGAGCTCCTCACTGGGGGGTTCTAGGCCAGCACTGTCCTGCTGAGTCCCTCACTGGGGGGTTCTAGGCCAGCCCTGTCCTGCTGAGCTCCTCACTGGGGGGTTCTAGGCCAGCCCTGTCCTGCTGAGCCCCTCACTGAGGGGTTCTAGGCCAGCACTGTCCTGCTGAGCCATGAGAAATTGAACCACACCTTTATCTAGGCTTCCCTCCCATTTGATTCATCAGTAATTCTTGCTAATCCGGCCTCTTAAAATGTTTTGGCTGCTTCTTCTCCTCCCCGCCCCCCCCCAGTGTCTCATGTAGCGCAGGCTGACCTAGAACTTGCTATAAAGCTGATGAAGGCCTTGAACTCACATCTACCGAGTGCTGAGATTCCGGGCTGACCCCTCCAGGCTAGAGAGGGGTTCTTTGTAAACATAAGGACTCCTGTGTGCTGGCTTGGGGGCAGTTCCAGGAAGTGGGGTTTTGTTCTGCACTGGATCCTGTCTCAGAGCAAGGGCAGCGTCAGGGTCTTTGTAACTCTGATTTGTGGGCAGAAAGAGCAAACCCAGGTCTGACCTACAGTAACACTTGCCTGAGCTGCTGCTCACCGGGATGCGAGGTTCGGCTCACACAGTGGTTGGGTAATGACCTTGTTTGTTCCCGTGCTCCGGGCGGCCTTGGGGTGCTCTTGCCCTTGCAGACTCCTTCATGGTCACAGCTGGCCCAGCCCAGGTCAGGGCTCTGTGAGGTCATGTCCAGTGCAGCCAGCGGCTTCACAGTCACCGGCTGGTTCTTCTCTCCTCCTTCCTCTCCCCACCCAGTCAGGGTCTCATACAGCCCGGGCTGGCCTCAAGTTCCCTAAGAAACAGGATGAACGCTGGATCCTCCTGGCCACGCCCGTCCCACACCCGTCCCACTCAGGCTTCACACTCTGGTGGGCTCTGCGCATGGCAAGCAACCAGACTGCTTCTCGCCTGCGGAACTGCCCAGCTGCCCGAGTCTCCTGTTCCCTTTGTCACGTCTGGAAAGGAGCTTAAGACAGGCCTCACTGTGTAGCCTAGGCTGGCTTTGAACTCAGTGCAATCCTGCTGTCCCAGCTTCTTGATTTCTGAGTCTGTGATGCTAAGCATGAGCATCTCTCTCTCTCTCTCTCTCTCTCTCTCTCTCTCTCGTTCTTATTCTTACTCTTGATCTCTCTACAGGCTCCCTGTGTAGGGCCCGTGTTCTCTTTCTCTCTCATTAGTCGGCTAGTTATTTAGCGGATATGTTGGGGTGCAGACCTGTCCTCTTTCCACCACGTGGGTTCCAGGGATCGGGCTCAGGGCTTCAGGCTTTGAGACAAGCGTCTTTACGCGCTGAGCCATCTCGCCCCGCCCCATCCGCACAGGCTTTCCATGTAGTGCAGACCCAGGCCTGCGTGCTGAGAGTGTAGGACTGTGCCCCGCCCCAGGCTCGGCCTCCAGGTGGTCCTTTGAAGGACGATCTACAGCCAGTGAACGAGCCTCAACACACAGCTCAGCTGCTGTGCCGCACACTCAAGGCCGCCTTTCCCAGACGGAGCCCGGAGAGGCAGCCTCAGGGACAAGACTCTCCTGGGAAGCCTTGCCCACTCTCCTCCTCACGCTGTGGGTTAGTTTAGTCTGTCTCAGAACGCCACGCGAGCCAAGTTACAAAGTGTTGCCATGTTTACGGCTTCCTTGAGTCACAGTTTTAAAGATCTGTCTCTGCAGCTGTGCGCACCATCTACTGAAACGTTCCACTGCTGGCAATATGGCATCGGGTGAATGTCACTCCTGGTTTTTCCACTTGTTTCTCTCTCTTTCTCTCTTTCTGGAGCACAGTGATGTTGCGGATGGAACCCAGGGCTCAGATATGCTTGCTGTGTGCCCTACCATTAAGCATCCTCACTGGGGGATTCTAGGCAGGGGCTCTATCACTGAGCCACACCCCAGCCCCTCACTGGGGGATTCTAGGCAGGGGCTCCACCACTGAGCCACACCCCAGCCCCTCACTGGGGGACTCTAGGCAGGGGCTCCACCACTGAGCCACACCCCAGCCCCTCACTGGGGGACTCTAGGCAGGGGCTCTACCACTGAGCCACACCCCAGCCCCTCACTGGGGGACTCTAGGCAGGGGCTCCACCACTGAGCCACACCCCAGCCCCTCACTGGGGGACTCTAGGCAGGTGCTCTACCACTGAGCCATACCCCAGCCCCTCACTGGGGGATCCTAGGCAGGTGCTCTCTACTGAGCCACACCCAGCCCCTCACTGGGGGATTCCAGGCAGGGGCTCCACCACTGAGCCACACCCCAACCCCTCACTGGGGGATTCTAGGCAGGGCTCTACTGCTGAGCCACACCCCAGCCCCTCACTGGGGGATTCTAGGCAGGGGCTCTACCACTAAGCCACACCCCAGCCCCTCACTGGGGGACTCTAGGCAGGTGCTCTCTACTGAGCCACACCCAGCCCCTCACTGGGGGATTCCAGGCAGGGGCTCCACCACTGAGCCACACCCCAACCCCTCACTGGGGGATTCTAGGCAGGGCTCTACTGCTGAGCCACACCCCAGCCCCTCACTGGGGGATTCTAGGCAGGGGCTCTACCACTAAGCCACACCCCAGCCCCTCACTGGGGGATTCTGGGCAGGGGCTCCACCACTGAGCACCCCAGCCCTCATTAGGCATTCTAGACAGGCCTTCCACTGCTGACCCCTAGGCCACCATTCTGCTTCCCCAGTCACTCTCCCCTTTTTAATTAAAGGGCTTATTGCGGTGCCCAGCACACATGGTAAGTATTCAAGATGTGTTTTTCAATTTTTATTCATTCTTTGGGACGTTCATCCACATATGCAATCTAGTTTGATTCTGTAGACCTTTTTGGTAATTTCTTGGTCTATATTTGATATTATTTCCCAGCATTACCGTATCGGAAAGCCAGGCTCACGGCTAATTCCCCATGCTGGGGGTAGCTCTTTATTCCTCCACATTCAGTCCTGGAACTCCCCTTGCCTCAAACTCATGGCAATCCTCCTGCCTCAGTTCCCTGAGTGCTGTGACCAGTCATGAGTCAACACACAGACTTGTAAATAACGGTTTGCCTGGTTATTTAACTTATATCTGCATCTGCCATCAGCCTCAGCTCTGTCCGGACAGACGGTGGCTCTGCCTCAGTGTCCCCAGTCCCCGCACCACAGCAGGGAGGCACAGCTCCGGACGGGAGCCCTTCCCGAGTGCCGCTGTCTCTCTGAGCCCCGCTGCTCTCTCTCTCTCTCTCTCTCTCTCTCTCTCTCTCTCTCTCTCTCTCTCTCTCTCTCTCTCAAACCCACGCACACTTCATGCAGAGCCTTGGAGGAAAGCTCCCTCACGCCCTTTCGCTCGCTCGCTCGCTGACAGGGCCAGGGCAGGGGCGCTCTCGCTGCGGGTGACGCACCGAGGCCCGCCCCACGCGGACGCTGACTCGGCCTGGTTGGGCAAGGCCAGCGTTGCCCCAGGGTGGCTTACTCATCGGGGCTCAGGTAAGAGGGCCCGGGCTGGAGGGTGGCACACCCAGGGGGACGCGGAGCGAGCAGGACGCGCGCGGCCATGGATGCTCCCAGGAGAGGGGGTTCGCGGACGGCGGCGTGGGGCGCCCAGGGGCTGCTGCTGCTGCTGCTGCTCTGCCAAGGTGGGTGCGCGGCGCGGAGGGAGGCGTCCGGCCCCGCACAGAGGAGGGGTCGGCCGGGGCCACGGGCGGCTGCGCTCCTGCCTGGCGCGCCTGCGGGAAGGGCGCCCGGCCCTAGCCCGGGGTCCCGGCGGGAGAGGAGGGGGCGCGTGCCCCTCTGCGGCTCCGGGGCGGAGGCTTCTCCCGCTGCTCGCTCGCCCGGGGAGAGGCCGCCGGGAACGCGTGTGACGAGCGCGCTCGCCGTGTCCCCGCGCCCCCGCAGGCGCGCGCGCCCTGGAGTGCTACAGCTGCGTGCAGAGGGCGGACGACGGGTGCTCCGCGCACAAGATGAGGACCGTCCGGTGCGGCCCGGGCGTGGACGTGTGCACCGAGGCTGTGGGCGCGGTGGAGACCAGTAAGTGCGCCGGGGTCCCTGCCCCTCCCTGCTCCCCGGGCCGCGGGCGCTGAGTGCTGCACGGGGACTGGACGGGCCGGGCGCCCCAGGCCGGGCGCACAGCGCGCGTCCCTCCCGCGGGTCGTGGAGCCGCCTCAGCGCTTCCCGCTGCGCCCCCTGCCGGAGCGCGAGCCCGCCACAGGTCGCCACCCCGGGAGCCCAGGCCTCTGGGTCGGGCTCGGCTTGCTCGAGGCCCGGTCTCTTCACTCAGCGCAAGCTGGAATCTGGCCCCACTGCACCGGCCTCCCCACGCGCTGGCACTGCAGGCTCCCACCGTGGTCTCCTAGCCGCCGCCTCCCCATCCTCCTCCTCCTCTCCTCTTCTCCTCCTTCCTTTTCCTCTTCCTCTCCTTCTCCCCCTCCACCTTCTTTCTCTTCTTCTCCTTCTCTTCTTCCTCTCCATCATCTTTCTTCTCCTCTCTGCTTCCTTCCTCTTCTTCTTTTTCCTCTTCCTTTCCTCCTCCTTCCTCCTCTCCTCCTCCACCTTCCTTTTCTTCTTCTCCTTCCTCGCCTCTTCCCCTCCTTCTCCTTCTCTCCTCATCCTTCTCCTTCTTCCTCTTCCTCTCCTCCTCCTTCCTCTCCTCCTCCACCTTCTTTTTCTTCTCCTTCTCTTCCTCCTCTCCTCCTCTTCCCCTCCTCCTCCTTTTCCTCTCCTCCTTCTTCCTCTTCTTCCTTTTCCTCTTCCTCTCCTCCTGTTCTTCCCTCTCCTCCTCCCTACTCCTTCTTCCTCTTCTTCTTTTTTCTCTTCCTCTTCGTCTCCTTCTCCTCTCCCTCCTCCTCATCCTTCTCTCCTCCACCATCCTCCTCCCCTTTCCCTCCTCCCTTCTTCTCCGGCCTCCTCCCCTCCCCTCCCTTCCCCTCCCCGCATCTTGACCGAATCCTCTGGAGCGGCGTCCGGAGGCTCCGAGGCTCCGGCCCTTGCGGCTGTTTGTGCTCCTCGGAGCGCCCCTCTTTGCCCGTCCCCGCCTGTAGCCCTGCGCCCAGGACGTGCTCTGTGGGCGGTACCAGGCCCGCGCGGGCCCGCGCTGACCGCCCCTCCTCCGCAGTCCACGGGCAGTTCTCCGTGGCCGTGCGGGGCTGCGGCTCCGGGATCCCGGGCAAGAACGACCGCGGCCTGGACCTGCACGGGCTCCTGGCCTTCATCCAGCTGCAGCAGTGCAGCGAGGACCGCTGCAACGCCAAGCTCAACCTCACGTCGCGGGGCCTCAACCCTGCAGGTGGGTGGGGGCGGGGCGCGGGCGGGGCGCGGGGCGGAGGAGGCCCAGGGTACCGCGGCCGGGCCTGCAGAGCCGCATCTCGGCGGTCGCTCCGCGGGACGGACGGCCTCGACCTTGCGGCCTTCCCGCCCGGCCCTCCCGACACTCTGCTTCCGCCCCCCGCCCCGCCCCCGCAGGCAACCAGAGCGCCAGCACGCCCAACGGCGCCGAGTGCTACAGCTGCCTGGGGCTGAGCCGCGAGCAGTGCCGCGGCACCGCGCCGCCCGTGGTGAGCTGCTACAACGCCAGCGGCCGCGTCTACCGGGGCTGTTTCGACGGCAACGTCACCCTGACGGCAGGTGAGCCCCCGCCCCCGGGCTCAGGCCCCGAGTCCCGTAGAGACTGCGGGGAACGGAACGGACTCAGACCGGGAGCTGAGATTTGTGCTTAGGCTTTTTGCCTAGGTGTCATGGGAGCTCGGTTTTGAGCCCTGGACACTTAGGGGTCCCGCTTGTTCCACAGTATTAAGGGACATAGTTCAGGGCAGGAGACATGGCTCAGGGGTGGAGCCCCTGCCTAGAATCCCCCAGTGAGGGGCTGGGGTGTGGCTCAGTAGTAGAGCCCCTGCCTAGAATCCCCCAGTGAGGGGCTGGGGTGTGGCTCAGGGGTAGAGCCCCTGCCTAGAATTCCCCAGTGAGGGGCTGGGGTGAGGCTTAGTGGTGGAGCCCCTGTCTAGAATCCCCCAGTGAGGGGCTGGGGTGTGGTTCAGTGGTAGAGCCCCTGCCTAGAATCCCCCAATGAGGGGCTGGGGTGTGGCTCAGTGGTGGAGCCCCTGCCTGGAATCCCCCAGTGAGGGGCTGGTCCTCAGTCCATGGAAGGAAGTTCCTCGGGTCCTTCTGGTGCAGGCGTTTCTCAGGAGCTCCGCTTCAGACTAAATTAGCCAGGAGCTGAGAGAGGCTACATGAGTTTTAGTGGCAGAAGTGACGCTGTTGAAGCCTTTGCTCCAAAATAAATCTGGAGCTTGGGGTTTGGTCCTTCTCCTCTCACAGCGCTTTGCAGAAACGCAGTCCGCGCCGGCGGCCCAGGGCTGTGCAGAGAGTGTGGCGGGAGTCCAGCGGCTCGGCTCTGCTCGGCCTGGGTGCCTGCGCGCTCGGCTCGTCCTGGGGCCCTGGTCTCCTCGGGCCGGGCCGTGTGTGGGCGCAGACCTTTCTGTCTCCCCCTGCAGCCAACGTGACCGTGTCCTTGCCCGTCCGAGGCTGCGTCCAGGATGAGGCCTGCACCCGGGACGGCGTGACAGGCCCCGGGTTCACCCTCAGCGGCTCGTGCTGCCAGGGGCCGCGCTGCAACTCCGACCTCCGCAACAAGACCTATTTCTCCTCTCGGATCCCACCCCTGGTCCTGCTGCCGCCGCCCAGCACGGCAGCCCCGGCCGCCGGGGCGCAGGCCTCCTCCCACGCGACCTCCACAGAGGCCACGGCCGCCTCCACGGCCGCCACCAGGCCCGGCGCCACGGCCGCCTCCACGGCCGCCTCCACGCCGGGCCACGCTTCTGCCCGGGCGGAGGAGGAGCCGCGGCCGGCCGCGGGCGCCGCCGGCCACCAGGACCGCAGCAACGCGGGGAGGCCCCCCGCGAAGGCCGGGCCCCCGGCGGCCGGCGCGGCCCCGGGCCCCGGCGTGTCGGCCCTCCTGCTGACTGTGGTCGCGGGCGCGCTGCTGTGAGCGCCGGGATGCTGGCTCCGGGGCCTGGCCCGCTGGCCCTGGCGCCGGCCCCTCCCCGGCCGCGGCACGGGTTCGCAGCCTGGAAACGTTGTAAATAGCTGGGGTGGCCCGGCCCGCGCCCCCCCCCCCCGACGATGACCTGGACTCGGGCGAGCGCCGCGGGCTGGAGGGGGCCTGGGGTGCAGGCCGGGCGGCCCACGGTGGGGCCCGGCTCCTTAGGACAGGGAGCCCTGGCGCCGAGGCCTCCCCGCGCCTCTCCGTGGTTTCTGTCAGGCACGGGAAGGCGGCAATAAAGATTTCGTAACTTTGTACAGGGAGTTCGCTGTGAGTTGGCTGATTCTACAAACAAAGGCTGTTACCTAAGCCAGATCTTGGATAACAGGTGCCTGCTGCCATGACTGAGGACCCAAGTTCAATCCCCGAAACCCACATTGGAGCGCTGGCTGCTCCTTCCCTGGGTGACGGTCCTGAGTTCAATTCCCCGCACCCATATGTGGCTCCCAACCATCTATGGTGATGTATGGTGAGATCTGGCGCCCTCTGCTGGCGGGCAGCTGTACACGCAGGCAGAACAGCGTACACAATGGATAACCGCTTGTCCCCTGACCCCCACTTGAGCGTCATGGAGTGTGTGCTTCCCTTCCCACAAACAAAACGAAGGAATACATACACGCTCCAAGGGAAGCAAACGTGGACAGGACAGAAAGCAGGTCCTGGGAGACGTATAAGGTCAGATAGGCCGCGTAGACACTGGTTCAACATTCTTCTGTTAAAACCGGGTTTGCGATGTGGCCCTGGCTGGCCTGGACTGGTAAAACACCAACTCAGAGTCAACTCTTGGCAATTCTCCTGCCTCAGCCTCCCAAGGTCCCGAGGACCTCCTTCCTGCTCTCTCCTTCCACCGTTTGGGTCCTGTGGATTGAACTCGGGCATCAGGCGTGAGCAGCCGCGGCCCATCTGAATGGCGTTTCACGTCATGCTGGGCGGAATGAGACTTTGAAGTGGAGCTGCTGGCGTGAGGGGCTGGAGGTGTAGTTTGCCAAGCTTCAGCTAGACCCTGGGCTCAGCCCAGCCCTGAAACAGAAACCCTGCCTTTCCAGCTTTCTCTGTGTATCTATCATCTATCTATCATCTATCTGTCTATCTATCCTCTATCATCTATTTATTATTTATCACCTATCTATCTATCTATCATCTATCTGTCATCTATCATCTGTCTATCATCTATCTATCTGTCTATCATCTATCTATCTATCATCTATCTGTCTATCATCTATCTATCTATCATCTGTCTATCATCTATCTGTCTATCATCTATCTGTCTATCATGTATCTATCTATCATCTATCTGTCTATCATGTATCCATCATCTATCTATCTATCTATCTATCTATCATCTATCTGTCTGTCTGTCTGTCTGTCTGTCTATATTGGTGCTGGAGAATCAATCGAGCCTAAGGCCCACACTGGCCATCCCTGTGCTGTTAGGGGACCCCAGGGCAGGGTGTTGAAGAGTGTAGACTTGAGCCGGCCGTGGCGTCCAAGCCTGCGACCCCAGCACTCAGGAGCTGATGGCGTCAGCGGCCTGAGCTTCGCAGTGAGTTGCCGACCAGGTTGTGTTACCCAGTGAAATGGCGTCTACACAAGCGGTTCTCGACCTTCCTCCGGCCGCAACCCTTTAACTCAGTTCCTCATGCTGCGTGACCCCAGCCACAAGAGTGTTTTACTGCCCCCGTTGTCTTGCCACTGTTCTGAGTCATGATGGACATATGTGACACTCGGGGTATCTGATATGAGGCCCCTGTGAAAGGGCCGTTTGAGCCGAGAGGGGGCCTGACCCACGGCTTGAGAACCACCTTCCAAACACGCAAAGACCTTTGCTTTCAAGCCGTAACACCCGAACCCTTCCTGCCGGTGCCGTCAGGGAAATGTAGACAAACCCTTCAGCCCTCTCACCTGTGTCATCTACATATACCAGTGAGAGAGGGAGAGAGCCCAGGCCAGCTGAGCAGGCCCTGGAGAGAGAGGGGGAGAGAGCCCAGGCCAGCTGAGCAGGCCCTGGAGAGAGAGGGGGAGAGAGCCCAGGCCAGCTGAGCAGGCCCTGGAGAGAGGGAGAGAGCCCAGGCCAGCTGAGCAGGCCCTGGAGAGAGAGAGTGAGAGCGAGAGAGCCCAGATCAGGGTTCTGCCACAGAGACAGAGGTGCAAACGTGGACAGTGAGCATGGTGAAAAACAGCGAGATGGAGGCAGGAGGCTCAGTCAAGGCCAACCTGGGCTAACCCACAGAGAAACAAAATGAGAGGAACTGAAAATCAGCGGGTGCGACCGGGCAGAAGACTTTCCTTAGTGTGCGGGAAGCCTTGGCCTTGAGCCCAGCTCCTCGTTAAACTGGGTGAGTTGTTTCCTGCCTCTGTTGCCCTTGGGAGGCCAAGGCGGGTGGGTGAGGGAGTCTACAGTCCTCCACACAGTGAGCAAGAGGACAGCCTGGGCTGCAGTGAGAGTCTAGAACAAAGAAAAAGGAAGTTCTTCCATTCTTTACTTTGGCTTTCCTGTGCAGCCCCTGTGGTGGACTGGCCTCAAGCTCAGGGAGCCCCTGCCTCTGCCTCCCCAGTGCTGGGAGGTGTGTGCCATCACCGCGGGCAGCAAATGCCAGCAAGTGCAAACAGAAGGAACACCAGCCAGGCACAGCAGCCCCAGCCTCAGCTCTCAGGAGGTGGAGTCAGCAAGGTCGACGGTTCAGGGCCGGCCCTGGTGGCACGGGCCTCACCCGGGGCTGCTGTCCTAGGCTTGGACCCAGCCCTGGGTGGAAGCTGGCCGTGGCGTGCCTGAGCAGGGAGGCGGGGAAGGTCGGCTCCCTGACCTTGCTGGTCTTGCTGGGTTCAGGTTCAGGGAGAGATCCCGCCTACAAAGTGGGAGATACTGGGCGGAGGTCAGCGGTGGCGTGCGCCTGTGATCCCAGCAGTCGGGGGGCAGAGGCAGGAGGATCGTTGAGTTCGAGGCCAGTCTGGTCCACAGAGTGAGTCCAGGACAACCAGGGCTGCACAGGGAAACCCTGTCTTGAAAAACAAACCAATACAAAAACAAAACAACAGCAGCAACAACAGCAAACCAGGAGGAGCAGGGCCCATCAGAGCGATCACTGGCTCCGTCAGACGCTGCTAATGTATTTCAAGAGTCCGAAGCCACACAGCCCCTCCTGGCACTCAGCCAAGGGCTGACGACTTCCTAGCTTGTCCGTGGACCTCCACACCGCGAACCACAAGTTGCAAATTCAATGGGCCCTTCTGTAGCGGAAGGTCAATTACGGAGCGCCTGGAACTTTCCAGTTAGGAGAACGCTTTCTCTGGACTCCGCTCTGGCCCACACAGTGATGACTTTTTTCTTCTATTGTGGGTTCCGCTTTTCCCCCTCCCAGAAATTGGTTTTGATGCACCTAAGACTTAAGTGTGTCGATAAGTGAATAAATTCTCTAGAATCAAACACCAGCCCGCCCTCAGAGGCCCACACCCCGGGCACGGGTACTCCCACCGAGGTCCACTACACGTCTGTAAAGAGTGAAGGGAGCGGAAAACACGGCCAGAGCCACCTGAATGAGTGACCAAGAACACGCAGAGCCATGGGACAAAAAGGCATCGTGTGGGTGGAGCTGGGCAGAGACACGATCGCAGGGACACAGCAGGGAAGCCACAACCGTGAGTCTGATGTAGCCCAGGCTGGCCTTAAACTCACGGAGATCCGCCTGCCTCTGCCTCCAGAGTGCTGGGGACAAAGGCCTGAGACTCCAGGGCTAGCTTTGCTGCTGGGTTTTCTAAGATTCATTTTTATCCGCGCGTCCCTGTGTGTGTGAGTGTGCGAGCCTCCGAGTGCCCTGGAGGGGGGGCGTGAGCCGCAGTGCGTTGGGACTACCCTCTGCATGAGTGATGCGCTCCCCACCCCCGAGCCATCCGAGCCGCGTTCCCCTCGGCCTTTTTTGGTGGCTTTGGCCACCCCTGGCCCTCACAGGTAGGCTGCTTCTCAGCCCTTTCATCAAGACACACTCAGTGGAAGTGAGCTGTAACCCTAATGGCCGATGGACAACAGGGTGGACTTCCCGTGGGCAGGGCGGGACTTTCTCAGCAATCCTGTGTGTCCTGGGCTCGCCCTCTGCTGGGAGGGAGCCGGCCAGCGGCTGACGTCCTGCTGTACTGCCTCGGTGAACCGGGCAGGTGACGTCATCCCTGTGTGCCCCCGGCTCTCTGTGTGACCACACAGGCTTCCTGGGGTGGCGCGGGCCTGAGCGTGCTGGCCGCGCAGGAGCGGAGAGCAATGTTGGCTCTTCTACCTTCTCTTTTTCCCCGCAGTCTCCCAGACAACGCACGCAGCCTGTGCCAGGGTGGGATGAAGCTCAGTGGGCAGGTGCCTGCCTGGAGTGAGGGGCTGGGGTGTGGCTCAGTGGTGGAGCCCCTGCCTAGACTCCCCCAGTGAGGGGCTGGGTGTGGCTCAGTGGTAGAGCCCCTGCCTAGACTCCCCCAGTGAGGGGCTGGGGTGTGGCTCAGTGGTAGAGCCCCTGCCTAGACTCCCCCAGTGAGGGGCTGGGGTGTGGCTCAGTGGTAGAGCCCCTGCCTAGAGTCCCCCAGTGAGGGGCTGGGGTGTGGCTCAGTGGTAGAGCCGCTGCCTAGAGTTCCCCAGTGAGGGGTGAGGCTCAGTGGTGGAGCCCCCCCCCCCCCGGCACAAGACCTGGGTCTCACTCCCAGCACCACAAAAGAAAGCCAATCCCAGACCTTTGGAGACTGAGGCTGGGACACTGCCAGAAAGCCTTAACCTGACAAGGAGTCAGACCTTGTCTCAACCAACAGCCCAGGGAGAGGTGTGAAGTCACAGAGGGCTGACAAGCTCTCGTGTGCTTCTCCCAGGCTTGAGCTTTGCGTGAGGAGCACACGTCAGCAGGCGTCAGGGATTACTGGGAACAGGTGTGACAAGAGACAGGGCTCTGCTCAGACCGGCCTTGCTGGCTCTCTTCTCCCGCGTGGTTTTAATGGAGGGTTTGTTTAATTTAATTATGTAAGCCCTTCGCGAGTATCTTCCTGCTGCAAAACATTGAACACACAGTCAGGCACACACACACACACACACACACACACACACACTCACACACACACACTCACACGAGCCCTGTGGGGACTGGGCAGTCATTTACGTGGGCAGGGAAACGGGAATGTGGCTGCAAAAATTCTTTTTTTAGATTTAAAACCTTTTAAAAAAGATTTACTTATTTTATTTCACGCGTGTAAGTGTTTTTCCCACGACTGAGATGTTCTCTGGCCACACACGGCTTTCAGAATGATAACTCTGTGTCTCTTATTAAAAATCATTCGTGTGTGTGTGTGTGTGTGCAGGCACATGCGTGCAGTGTGTGTGCGTGGCGAGTGTGTGCAGGTGACAGGATGATCTTGTGGTGTCGCTCCCTCCCTTCACCCTGGTGGAGGCTGTGGGGATTGGACTAGGGCAGGATTGCACACTGCAGCCCGCACTCTCAGGGCTGCGAGGCCTCAGGGCACAAATGCAGACTGACCGCAGAGGAGCTGGGCGTGGGGAGGGGTGGGGAGGAGAGAAGGGGAGGGGAAGGGTGGGGGGGGAGGGGAGGGGAGGGGTGTGGGGGAGGGGAGGAGAGGGGTAGTGGGGAGGGAAGGGGTGGTAAGCAGGGGAGGGGTGGTAGGGAGGGGAGGGAGGGGTGGTGGGGAAGGGTGGTGAGGGGAGAAGGGGAGGGGAGGAGTGGGGAGGAGAGAAGGGGAGGGGTGGTGGGGAGGGGAGGGGTGGTGAGGAGGGGAGGGGTGGTGGGGAGGGAGGGGAGGGGAGGGGGCGGGGATCCCTCCCAGGCAGCCCAGCTTGGTTAGCAAGCCCCAGATCCCGGTGTGAGACCACATCTTGAGTGCCAGGGGCCTGGGTGTGAGGACACTCCGGCTGTCACAAGGCAGAGGCAGGTGTGTGTCTGTGGGCTCCGGGCCAGCCTGGTCTACACGGCGGCTCCAGCCAGAGGCAGAGGTTCCACCAAGCGCATTGTCTTCTAAACTTTCTGCCTCCAGTCAGCACCAGGCTCCTCTGTGGAAACGCTCTCTGCAAGCCGCGGCTCCTTCCCGACCTGGGGGGGGACGGCTCCTGATGTCCTCTGTCCTCGGGGCCTCCAGGTTTACCCTCTGACCCTCCTGACCCCCTGTCCCCCTGACCCTTGACCCCCCTGACCCCCTGTCCCCCTGATCCTTGACCCTCCTGACCCCCTGACCCTCTGACCCTCCTTGAGTCTCCTGTCCCTCTGACCCTCTGACTCTCCTGACCCTCTGATCCTTGACCCTCCTGACCCCCTGACCCCCTGTCCTCTCTGACCCCCCTGTCCCCCTGACCCTCTGACCCTCCTTGAGTCTCCTGTCCCTCTGACCCTCTGACTCTCCTGACCCTCTGATCCTTGACCCTCCTGACCCCCTGACCCCCTAACCCCCCTGACCCCCTGTCCCCCTGACCCTCTGATCCTCCTGAGCCCTCGTTGCTCTTGCCTTTGTTAACCTGGTGGCTGGGCCCTGTGTGGAGTTGGCGTTTGTATGCTGTGTGCGCACAGCAGCCTGCTCACCCGGCCTATGGCCTGGGGGGGCAGAGGTCCGGGGGTGGGGTGACAAACCAGCTCCGAGTCTCACGGGTAAAGAAACTGCCCACCCGGAGTTCGAATCCCGTGGGCGTTTTCAGGGTTAGTGGTGGCTGCTGAGCAATGGTCTGTAGCGCGGTCAGGACTGCGCCCACGCCGCCCTCTGCTGGTCGTCAGGAGTATTGCAGAGGCTGCGTCCACGGAGGAGGAGGAAGAGGAGGAGGAGGAGGAGGGGGAGGGAGAGGAGGAGGGGGAGGGAGAGGAGGAGGGGGAGGGGGAGAAGGAGCAAAAGGAGGAGAAGGAGGAGGAGGAGGGGGAGAGGAGGAGGGGGAGGGAGAGGAGGAGGTGGAGGAGGAGAACGCCACCTGCTTTGCTCTCTGTGAACGTGGAAACTGAACGTTTCCTCGTTTTCCTCGTTTCTTCCTTCTATAGTGCTGGGGACCAGGTTGTAGTAACAGCTCGTTCTTGTTAAATCATGAGAAGTGGGGGAGAGGGTCGAGAGACTTGCGTTTTTCCTCCTGAGAAACTATTCAAGCAGGCCCGGTGGCCTGTCACCCCAGTGCTCGGGAGGCAGAGGCAGCGGATCTGTGGGTTCAAGGCCAGCCCGGTCCACGGAGAGTCCAGGACGGCCTGTCCCTGTCTCACCCCGACTCCCCTAAACAGAGATTGAGCTGTTTGCAGCAGAAGCCCAGCTTTAGTCCCAGGCGGAGGCAGTGGAGCTCTGGGAGTGCCAGGCCGCCCGCGCTGCAGAGTGGGGAGCAGGAAGGGGGGGCGCCATCCAGGCTCTGCGCTGGCGCCACCCACCGCGTCCGAGAAAAGCCTAAACCAGATCTCAGAGGTGACGCGGGGGTGAGGGGCACACGCAGGTCTCCGGAGCCCACAGGCCGCCCGCGGTCTCTCTGCCGCCCACCCCCACCCCTGGGACAGCAGGACGCGTGTAAAACACAGCGTCCTTAGTCTCCTGCCTAGGGAGGGGGCCGCTCACAGGGGGCTGTCGGCTCCGGGTGAGAGAGAGAGAGAGAGAGAGAGAGTGAGAGTGTGTGTGCGTGCGTGCGTGTGTGTGTGTGTGCGTGTGTGTGTGTGTGCCTGTGTGTGTGTGTGTGTGAGTGTGCGCGTGTGTGTGTGCGCATGTGTGTGCATGCGTGCCTGTGTGTGTGTGTGTGTGTGTGCGTGTGCCCCTGTGTGAGCCCGTGTGTGTACACTTGTGCAGAGAGGCCTCTCCGAGTTGTCACTAAGGTTTGAACTCTGCCCCCAGATGTATCTGTCGTAACCCCGGCCCTTGGGAGGCTCAAGTCCAAGGTTAGAGGCCAGCTGAAGGCCAGGCGGGCGGACACATGAGCGCAGGCCTGGCCCGGGGGCTTGACTCGATTTCAGCCTTAACTTACTGCCTCTCAGGTGTGTGCGCCTTTCCTGCCGTGTGTCTGCGTGCAGGCCTGCGGCCCGGGGCGCTCAGAAGCGGGTCCGGCCTGCAGGGCCAGCCGGCGCGAGCCAGGGGGCCGGGACCGGAGCCCGGTCCTTGGAAGAGCTTCCAGAGCGGCCGCGCTCTAACCGCCGGGGAGTGAAGGCTTCTGGGCTCTTCGGAAACTCAGCTGTGCCGTGGACGTGCTTTTGTTTTGGTGTCCGCTGCGGGCTGTGGGAATGTTTTCCCCCTGGGGAGCCGCCCTGGAGAAAGGCGCAGTGTGGCCCGCTGCAAGCTGCCTGGTGGGTGGTTACTGTGGGCTGCTCTGGGGACGCCGGCTCCGTCCCTGGTCCCGGCGGAGAAGGGCTCCGGGGACCTGCCCCCTGCCTTGGTGGTTCTGCCGATGCACAGAGCCGTGGAGGGCGGCAGCTTCTGCGAGCGCTCCGCTGCTGTCTCGGGCTCCCGCTGTGGCTTTGAGGCTTGGCTGGTCTCCTGACAACCGAGTTTGGTAATCGCCGAAGAACCCATGGACCCTCGGCAGGGAGTAGATCAAGGAGGCCTGCAGCCCCTTCCCTGCTAATCTCCAGATGGGGGTGCGGAAGGGAGGCAGGGACACTTAAGAGCCTTAAATAAAAGAGGTGTTTGAAGATCGAAAGCCTCACACTGAGCCGTCGCTCCACCAGGGGGTGCTCCTCCCCAGGTCTCCACCAGGGGCGCTCCCTGAGGTCTCCACCAGGGGCGCTCCTCCCCAGGTCTCCACCAGGGGCGCTCCCTGAGGTCTCCACCAGGGGCGCTCCTCCCCAGGTCTCTACCAGGGGCGCTCCCTGAGGTCTCCACCAGGGGCGCTCCTCCCCAGGTCTCCACCAGGGGCGCTCCCTGAGGTCTCCACCAGGGGGCGCTCCTCCCCAGGTCTCCACCAGGGGGTGCTCCTCCCCAGGTCTCCACCAGGGGGTGCTCCTCCCCAGGTCTCCACCAGGAGGTGCTCCTCCCCAGGTCTCCACCAGGGGCGCTCCTCCCCAGGTCTCCACCAGGGGCGCTCCCTGAGGTCTCCACCAGGGGGCGCTCCTCCCCAGGTCTCCACCAGGGGCGCTCCTCCCCGGAGTCTCCACCAGGGGCGCTCCTCCCCGGGGTCTCCACCAGGGGGCGCTCCTCCCCAGGTCTCCACCAGGGGGCGCTCCCTGAGGTCTCCACCAGGGGGCGCTCCCTGAGGTCTCCACCAGGGGCGCTCCTCCCCGGGGTCTCCACCAGGGGCGCTCCTCCCCGGGGTCTCCACCAGGGGGCGCTCCCTGAGGTCTCCACCAGGGGCGCTCCTCCCCGGGGTCTCCACCAGGGGCGCTCCTCCCCGGGGTCTCCACCAGGGGGCGCTCCCTGAGGTCTCCACCAGGGGCGCTCCTCCCCGGGGTCTCCACCAGGGGGCGCTCCTCCCCGGGGTCTCCACCAGGGGGCGCTCCCTGAGGTCTCCACCAGGGGGCGCTCCTCCCCGGGGTCTCCACCTGACAGGCACCTGACGAGCCGCGAAGAGGGAAGAGTTCTGTGGCTCCTGGCAGAGACGCTCGGCTGCTCTTGCCTGGGCCCGGGCAGGACAAGCCGGAACCTCCGAGGGCTCACCTGGATGCCTGGCCTGCTTCCGCTCCTCTCAGCTCCCAGACACCCAGCCTGGGGCGCGAACGCCTCCATCCTTCAGGAGAGACTCCAGCCACGGAAACAACACAACGAAAGCTTCAAGTCTCCTCTGAGAGGAAACCTCATCTGGTCCACCTACGTGTGAGCCCCGAGGGAGAAAGATCACACGTTCAAGACCAGCCCAGCCTTAGTGAGACTGTCTCAAATTCAAACCTTCAACAATGAAAAAGAATGGGTGCTGTCATGGGTGTTTGGTTTCTTTCAAAATGAGGTTATGTTTTGTAAATGTTTTTGTTTTAGTCTCAAGTGTGGGGTTTTAGTTTGGGCTTCAATCTGTCCACAGCTGGTAACCGCCTCCTGCTGGTCTTTGCCAGCTGGTAACGGCCTGCCTCGTGCAGCACAGAGAGGGGCGTGAGGACTCCGAGGGATATAAATACGAGCCCAGAAGCTTCTCCGCGCAGCCAACTGCGGCAGGCTGCCTCACCATTACTGTTGTTGTTGCTGCTGTGAGGGAACCCTGACCGCTGGAAGAGTCGGGGAGGAAGGGTTTGTCCTCCACGTCCACACTGCCGTTCACCGACACTGGCGTTCACCGACGCGGGGCAGGGGCCTGGAGCAGGAGCTGACTGGAGGCCACTGGGTGCTGCTTGCTGCCCTGCTCCTCATGCTCGCTCAGCTGCTTCCTCATGACCCGGGGCCACAGCTCAGGGGTGGCAGCACCCGCAACGGCTGGGCCTCCCCGTCCATCCCTGAGAAAATGCTCCATAGGCCTGTCTGCAGCCCGAGGCTCCCTCACCTCAGTCACCTCAGTCACCTCAGTCACTCCGTCACCTCAGTCACCTCAGTCAGTCACCTCAGTCACCTCAGTCGCCTCAGTTACCTCAGTCACCTCAGTCACTCACCTCAGTCACCTCAGTCACCTCAGTCACTCACCTCAGTCACTCACCTCAGTCACCTCAGTCACTCACCTCAGTCACCTCAGTCACTCACCTCAGTCACCTCAGTCACTCACCTCAGTCACCTCAGTCACTCACCTCAGTCACTCACCTCAGTCGCCTCAGTCGCCTCAGTCGCCTCAGTCACCTCAGTCACCTCAGTCACTGGCCTCAGTCACCCACCCCAGTTACCTCAGTCACCTCAGTCACTGGCCTCAGTCACCCGCCCCAGTCACCAAAACTCCCTCCTCTCTGAAGTTTCCAGAGAGCTGACCTGAAACCAGGCACACCATGACAGGGCTTTGAGAACTGGTCAGTGCGAGAGAAGTTCCCGTGAGCGCTCAGTCACAAGCGGATGTCTACAGTCCCGCCAAAAGCTCGGAGCTGCTGGTGGGATGGGGTGGAAAGCCCCGATGTGGTGACAATCCCGCCTTCTTTAAAGGCCAGTTATGTCACGTGAACGCTTTGCCTTGACCCCAGCTGTGGGGTTCGAGGCTGCTTCAGCTTGTCCACAGCAGCTGACTATAATGTGTGCTCTGGCAGGGGTGTGACTCCAGCCAACTGCAGCCAGTTGAATTCTGGGAACTCTTGACAGGGCCTGCGGCAGCTGCGGTCACATTGCTGCTGTGTTTGCTGCTGTGTTCACTGCTGTGTTTGCTGTGTTCACTGCTGTGTTTGCTGTGTTCACTGCTGTGTTTGCTGTGTTCACTGCTGTGTTTGCTGTGTTCACTGCTGTGTTTGCTGCTGTGTTCACTGCTGTGTTTGCTGTGTTCACTGCTGTGTTTGCTGTGTTCACTGCTGTGTTTGCTGTGTTTGCTGTGTTTGCTGTGTTCACTGCTGTGTTTGCTGCTGTGTTCACTGCTGTGTTTGCTGTGTTCACTGCTGTGTTTGCTGTGTTTGCTGTGTTCACTGCTGTGTTTGCTGTGTTCACTGCTGTGTTTGCTGTGTTCACTGCTGTGTTTGCTGTGTTCCCTGCTGTGTTTGCTGTGTTCCCTGCTGTGTTTGCTGTGTTCACTGCTGTGTTTGCTGTGTTCACTGCTGTGTTTGCTGTGTTCACTGCTGTGTTTGCTGTGTTTGCTGTGTTTGCTGTGTTCACTGCTGTGTTTGCTGCTGTGTTCACTGCTGTGTTTGCTGTGTTCACTGCTGTGTTTGCTGTGTTCACTGCTGTGTTCACTGCTGTGTTTGCTGTGTTCACTGCTGTGTTTGCTGCTGTGTTCACTGCTGTGTTTGCTGTGTTCACTGCTGTGTTTGCTGTGTTCACTGCTGTGTTTGCCGTGTTCACTGCTGTGTTTGCCGTGTTCACTGCTGTGTTTGCTGTGTTCACTGCTGTGTTTGCTGTGTTCACTGCTGTGTTTGCTGTGTTCACTGCTGTGTTTGCTGTGTTCACTGCTGTGTTTGCTGTGTTCACTGCTGTGTTTGCTGTGTTCACTGCTGTGTTTGCCGTGTTCACTGCTGTGTTTGCTGTGTTCACTGCTGTGTTTGCTGCTGTGTTCACTGCTGTGTTTGCCGTGTTCACTGCTGTGTTTGCCGTGTTCACTGCTGTGTTTGCTGTGTTCACTGCTGTGTTTGCTGTGTTTGCTGTGTTTGCTGTGTTCACTGCTGTGTTCACTGCTGTGTTTGCTGTGTTCACTGCTGTGTTTGCTGTGTTTGCTGTGTTCACTGCTGTGTTTGCTGTGTTTGCTGTGTTTGCTGTGTTCACTGCTGTGTTTGCTGCTGTGTTCACTGCTGTGCTTGCTGTGTTCACTGCTGTGTTTGCCGTGTTCACTGCTGTGTTTGCTGTGTTCACTGCTGTGTTTGCTGCTGTGTTCACTGCTGTGTTTGCCGTGTTCACTGCTGTGTTTGCCGTGTTCACTGCTGTGTTTGCCGTGTTCACTGCTGTGTTTGCTGTGTTCACTGCTGTGTTTGCTGTGTTCACTGCTGTGTTTGCTGTGTTCACTGCTGTGTTTGCTGTGTTCCCTGCTGTGTTTGCTGTGTTCCCTGCTGTGTTTGCTGTGTTCACTGCTGTGTTTGCTGTGTTTGCTGTGTTTGCTGTGTTCACTGCTGTGTTTGCTGTGTTCACTGCTGTGTTTGCTGTGTTCACTGCTGTGTTTGCTGTGTTCACTGCTGTGTTTGCTGTGTTCCCTGCTGTGTTTGCTGTGTTCACTGCTGTGTTTGCTGTGTTCACTGCTGTGTTTGCTGTGTTCACTGCTGTGTTTGCTGTGTTTGCTGTGTTCACTGCTGTGTTTGCTGCTGTGTTCACTGCTGTGTTTGCTGTGTTCACTGCTGTGTTTGCTGTGTTCACTGCTGTGTTCACTGCTGTGTTTGCTGTGTTCACTGCTGTGTTTGCTGTGTTTGCTGTGTTCACTGCTGTGTTTGCTGTGTTCACTGCTGTGTTTGCTGTGTTCACTGCTGTGTTTGCTGTGTTCACTGCTGTGTTTGCTGCTGTGTTCACTGCTGTGTTTGCCGTGTTCACTGCTGTGTTTGCCGTGTTCACTGCTGTGTTTGCCGTGTTCACTGCTGTGTTTGCCGTGTTCACTGCTGTGTTTGCCGTGTTCACTGCTGTGTTTGCCGTGTTCACTGCTGTGTTTGCTGCTGTGTTCACTGCTGTGTTTGCCGTGTTCACTGCTGTGTTTGCTGTGTTCACTGCTGTGTTTGCCGTGTTCACTGCTGTGTTTGCCGTGTTCACTGCTGTGTTTGCCGTGTTCACTGCTGTGTTTGCTGCTGTGTTCACTGCTGTGTTTGCCGTGTTCACTGCTGTGTTTGCCGTGTTCACTGCTGTGTTTGCTGTGTTCACTGCTGTGTTTGCTGTGTTCACTGCTGTGTTTGCTGTGTTCACTGCTGTGTTTGCTGTGTTCCCTGCTGTGTTTGCTGTGTTCCCTGCTGTGTTTGCTGTGTTCACTGCTGTGTTTGCTGTGTTCACTGCTGTGTTTGCTGTGTTCACTGCTGTGTTTGCTGTGTTTGCTGTGTTTGCTGTGTTCACTGCTGTGTTTGCTGCTGTGTTCACTGCTGTGTTTGCTGTGTTCACTGCTGTGTTTGCTGTGTTCACTGCTGTGTTTGCTGTGTTCACTGCTGTGTTTGCTGTGTTCCCTGCTGTGTTTGCTGTGTTCACTGCTGTGTTTGCTGTGTTCACTGCTGTGTTTGCTGTGTTTGCTGTGTTCACTGCTGTGTTTGCTGCTGTGTTCACTGCTGTGTTTGCTGTGTTCACTGCTGTGTTTGCTGTGTTCACTGCTGTGTTCACTGCTGTGTTTGCTGTGTTCACTGCTGTGTTTGCTGTGTTCACTGCTGTGTTTGCTGTGTTCACTGCTGTGTTTGCCGTGTTCACTGCTGTGTTTGCTGTGTTCACTGCTGTGTTTGCTGTGTTCACTGCTGTGTTTGCTGTGTTCACTGCTGTGTTTGCTGCTGTGTTCACTGCTGTGTTTGCTGTGTTCACTGCTGTGTTTGCCGTGTTCACTGCTGTGTTTGCCGTGTTCACTGCTGTGTTTGCCGTGTTCACTGCTGTGTTTGCCGTGTTCACTGCTGTGTTTGCCGTGTTCACTGCTGTGTTTGCCGTGTTCACTGCTGTGTTTGCCGTGTTCACTGCTGTGTTTGCCGTGTTCACTGCTGTGTTTGCCGTGTTCACTGCTGTGTTTGCCGTGTTCACTGCTGTGTTTGCCGTGTTCACTGCTGTGTTTGCTGCTGTGTTCACTGCTGTGTTTGCCGTGTTCACTGCTGTGTTTGCCGTGTTCACTGCTGTGTTTGCTGTGTTCACTGCTGTGTTTGCTGTGTTTGCTGTGTTCACTGCTGTGTTTGCTGTGTTCACTGCTGTGTTTGCTGTGTTTGCTGTGTTCACTGCTGTGTTTGCTGCTGTGTTCACTGCTGTGTTTGCTGTGTTCACTGCTGTGCTTGCTGTGTTCACTGCTGTGTTTGCCGTGTTCACTGCTGTGTTTGCTGTGTTCACTGCTGTGTTTGCTGCTGTGTTCACTGCTGTGTTTGCCGTGTTCACTGCTGTGTTTGCCGTGTTCACTGCTGTGTTTGCTGTGTTCACTGCTGTGTTTGCTGTGTTCACTGCTGTGTTTGCTGTGTTCACTGCTGTGTTTGCTGTGTTCACTGCTGTGTTTGCTGTGTTCACTGCTGTGTTTGCTGTGTTCCCTGCTGTGTTTGCTGTTTGGTGGATTCCAGGGGTGGGCAGCAAAAAGGAGAAGCCCTTCATTATCTCAGAAACAACAGTAAAGACAAAGAATAAACCCACAATAAAATCAAATCAGAACCGTCTCCCTGTGCCTGTGGCCCTTTACTCTCCCAAGTGCCGGCGTCTCCGTGACTCAGCCAGGGAAGGGTGTGGACCAGGGCTAGGTGGGATGTGCTCCCTACAACTGCAGAACTCAATTCGTGCCGTGGCCACGGCTGACCAAGACCCTCACGGCAGCTGCCTTCCTGTAGACTGGGTTGGGATCCAGAGTGACAGCCCTGTGAGCAGAGCTCAGGCCTGCCTGAGGCCACTTTTGGTAACTCCCTCACTCTCTCCATGTATACATACTCAGCGATAAATACAATTATGCACATATAATTGTGTATCTACACTTATAAAGAATTGTGTAAAATTTATAAAATTCGCGCTGGCCTGGAGCTCACAGAGTGCCTCTGGGCTGTTGCTGTGCAGAGCTGGCTGGCGAGGCTGAGAGCTGGCATCACAGCCACGCCCGCCTTCTGTAGCTGTGTGAGTGTGGGACCCTAAAGTCCCCCAAACTGCCTCCTCACCCAGAAAGTGTGTCGGAGACAACACGCGGGGCTCCTCTTCTGCACCGAGCCCCATCTCAGGGCTCGGAGCACACAAATCCCAAATGTGGGTAGGTGAAATGGTTTGCTGGGGGAGTGCTCCACCAAGCCCAATGACTGAGTCTATCCCTGGGACCCACATGGTGGAAGGAGGAAGTTCATTTCTGAACGCCGTCCTTGGACTCTGACCCCTGCCCCATGCCACACACACACACACACACACACACACACACACTCTCTCTCTCTCTTCGTAACAAATCACCAATTTTATTGTCTGTGTGAATACAAATGCAGCCTCTCTCCTCTTCACCCCCCACTCTTCGACTGGTGGTGGGCAGACTGGAGGCCCCCACCTCAGCAGCACCCCCACGCCTGGCCTCGCCTCCCGAACTCCGGAACCCTCTCACGGGAAGTGGGCGAGGGCCAGCAGCACCGCCGGCAGCAGGAGCTCCAGCGCCCACAGCGAAGCGTGCACCCAGGGGCCCCCACTCTCTGCCTGCCGGGGCTGAAGGACTGAGCGGTAGCCACAGCTCTCCTTCATGGTCATGGGTCCCACTGAGTTCAGGGTGGCCAGCAGTCTGCAGCCGATGACAGTGGTGCAGCCCTTGACCTCCACGGCGGTGGACTCCAGGCCTCCTAGAAGCCAGGAGGGAACGGGGAGGGTTAGGGACGGAGCCCAGCATGCCTCTCCCCTGCCACCCGAGGGGCCTTTACCTCCGGAGAAGTCAAGTCTTCCTTGGTAGCACTGAGTGGTGCCATTGGCACAGGGCAGAGAGGGGGCACTGGCACAGGACCCCAGAGCCACACACGTTGGGCAGCGGAGGGCTCCGGACGGGCTGGGGGTTGCTGCGTGGGGAGAAAGTGGAGGGTCAGGTAGCCAGCGCCCAGAGCCGCCTCCCGGGTGGTCCCCCGCCCTGCTAACCCAGCGGGCGCTGAGACCACAGCCTTTAATGGACCTTCCCCTCACCACAGTCCCAGCCATCGGTGCGGCGGGGATGCGAGCCTGCAGCCCCGAGTTCAGTTCTCGGCACCATCCAAAGGGGAAGCAGAGAGCCAGCTCCCAAAGCTGTCTTCACTACACATGCACACACGCACGCACGCACACACGCACGCGCACACACAGTAAAAAAGAAACCCCAGCGACCACGTGACCTCCAGTCTGCTTAGACGTGGTGACCACGGAAAGGACAGTTCCAGCAGCAAGATCTGTGGACAGTCAGCGATATTGCAACTCAAGGCCTGCGTCCACACTTCGGTCAAGGAAACAGAGGGCGCCCAGCTGGCTAGGATGATTGAGCGTCTTGAGGAGCTGTGTGTGAGCATGCTGAAAGAGAGGTGCTGTCTGGCTGGGGGCGCAGGAAGGCATGAAGGGCTCCACTGTTTTCTTTCCAGAATGAAAACAGTGCCTGTCCCATCACATTTTTAGAGTGTGTCTGCTGTGTGCATTTGTGCAGGCTACACCGGCAGGGGGCGCTGTCACCCTCCTCTGAGGCAGGCTCTCTCACGGCTCTGGTGCCCACCAGTTAGGTCAGACCCAGTGAACCTCGGACCCTCCTCCCGTCTCTCTCCACCACCGAGAGCTGGGTCACAAGCCCATGCCAGCACGCCTGGCATCCTCCTGTGGGTCTGGGAGCCTGCCCGGAAGCACCTACCCACCGACCTGGCTCTTCAACCCCATCTACACTGCCAGCTACGCGCCTGGAGTCTAAGACACTTGGACTCCAAAGGCAAGAACTCAGCAGAGGAGCACGCGGCCTGCGGGGCTCTCCTGCCTCTCCCACTGAGGCACCGAGCGGAGGCAGGGAAGATGGCCGGGCCTTAGCGCTGGGACCCTCTCCAGGTACCTGCGGCCTCCGGCTGGTACCAGAAGGAGTGTATGCTCTCTTTGTTGTTGCACAGGCTGTCATTGCAGTAGTTGCTGTAGGAGACCGCCACCAGCCCCGGGGGTGGCGGCGTGTACTGGATGAAGGTCATGGACTCCGTGCCTTGAGGGGTGCAGCCCTTACTGGCCAGGAGGGCAGTCTTGCCTCCGTCTGTGAAGCAGGAAGTGCAGAGGGTGGGTGACGGCTAACACTTAACAGGGAGACAGCAAGTAACGCGGCCACCCTCTCTCTCAAGCCCAAGGGACCCTCCGCCAGGCTGTCTCCCCAGCGCTGGGACTGCAGGTCCGCCACCGGGCCCACGCAGACGGCCACAGGGCCGTGGGCTCAGTGACAAATGTATCTCAGCAAGTGCGAGGAGAAAAGAAACGACAGCGACACTGAGGAGACGGGCGCGGTCAGGCGGCTTCAGGCCTGGAGACCACCTGGACAGCCGGGGCTGCCACCCAGAACAGGACCCAGGACCTGAACAGCCACGGTGCACAGGCCCCTCACCAGCTTTGATTAACATCACCGTTTCCTGGCACAGCTCTCCAGGGAGGCACTGCTCGGCCTTCGAGGTCCAGTTAAAGGTTTGTCCCGGATCATCTTCTAAACTCAGGGCTGTGCCCACCTCACAGCTCAGATTTCGGACCACTGGGGAGACGAGGTTAAAATAGACAAAGCATTGCCCGCCTCAGGGAGGCAGCCTTTTCCCTCCACGAATCCACCCTCCATGGACGGCTGTCCCTCTGTCCCCACACATACAAGTCCAGAGGGAGGCTCCCAGCAGAAAGAGCAGGAAACACCGAATGCAGCAGGCGCCCATGGCTTCCCCGAAGTTGGGAAGAGCTGACCAGGACCTGGAACTGATGGACAACAGGACACAGCTGGACCTGACAGAGAGGGAGCTCATGTTAGCTTTCTGCACGCGTCCTCTCTGTGCTAGACTTATGCTGTGCCACACCGCAAGGTCTGTCCCCAAGCAGCTGTGCGCTGAGAGCTGGCCACGGACGCCACCGGCTCACTGGGCCTCCACAGGATTTGGCTGTCTCTCTTGGCCTCTCAAGGCGGGAGGATGGGCCCAGGGCCCTCTGCTCAAAATCTGAGGTCAAACCCACAGCGGAAACCTCTCCAGGGCTCAGCAGCACCACAGAGCCACAATTCCCTGCCCCGTCAGTGCTGGGGCCCTGCCCTGTCAGTGCTGGGGCCCTGCCCTGTCAGTGCTGGGGCCCTGCCCTGTCAGTGCTGGGGCCCTGCCCTGTCAGTGCTGGGACCCTGTCCTGTCAGTGCTGGGACCCTGTCCTGTCAGTGCTGGGACCCTGTCAGTGCTGGGGTTCAGGCATCTGGCTTCCCCCACGCCCTGGAAGAACGGCACTTCTGGGCGGCCAGCCTAAGCCTCCAGACACCGAGTACAGACTCAGGCTGCTCCCCACCGAGTCCCGAGCCCAGCGCTCCTAAGAGACCCAGGGGAGGAGGGCCGGTCCTCCTCCCTCAGACCCGGCGCCCCAGTGCGGCCTCCCCGCCCTCAGAATACAGGCAAGGGCCTCGAACTCAGACCCGGGCGCCGCATCCCCGGCCCTCTCCCTGCGACCCAGGAGTCCGCGCTCCTGCTCTCCTCCCAGGAGTCTGGGCCGCCGAGCCTGCTCCCTCACACCCCGGCGCCCGCCCGCGAGCCCTCGCGCCCCCTCCTCGGGCTGGCGGAGGGGCCGGGACCCACCCTTCTCCCGGCCTTTCACGGCAGCAGACGCGCTCCAGGCCGCAGCCGAGCCCGCGTGCTCCGATGGCGACGGCGCCGTGCGCGCTTGGGAGGCACGGAGGGCGGGCCCGGCCGGCCGGAGGCTCGAAACCCCATTGGCTGGAGCGGGCTCGCCCCACGCTCCCATTGGGCGGGCCGGGAGCATCCCGCGTCTCATTGGTCCCCGGGGAACCAATCACTGGCCGCTGCAGCGTGCGCATGCGCCTGGAGGCTGCTGCGGCCCGCGGGCCCTGCGCGGGGTCGGCCGGCGCCTCGGGACACGCCAACACCGCCCTGCTGCATGACGGAGACCTCCGGGGTTTGCTCCCGCGCGCCGTGCTGCACGGGGCACACCGAAGCCCCAGCCCGTCGTGAGCACCCCACGCGCCGTGCACATGGCGCAGAACACGCACCGACCCCTGGCCTGTGTGTCTAACCAGGGCAGTCGTGCTGAGGACCTCAGGCTGGCACTGTCACCCCTTGCTGCCTGGTGTCCTCATCCCTCGCCCACACACCTGTGCCTCCATGTTTAGATACAGGAGCCTCTGAACTCAGCCTGCTCCAGAGAGGACAGCCTCACAGAGCCACACATGGGATAATAAAGCCGCTGCTGTTTCTCCAAATACAGGGTTCTCTGTGGGACATGGGGTTCTCTGTGAGGGGATAGGGCTCCCTCTGTGAGAGATGGGGCTCTCTGTGGGAGATGGGGCTCTTTGCGAGGAGATGGGCCTCTCTGTGCTCTCCCTGTGAGGGGATGGGACGCTCTGTGAGGGGATGGGGCTCCCTCTGTGAGAGATGGGGCTCCCTGTGAGGGGATGGGGCACTCTGTGAGGGGATGGGGCTCCCTCTGTGAGAGATGGGGCTCTCTGTGAGGAGATGGGGCACTCTGTGTGCTGAGCACCTCGCTGACAGGGCCTGGCCTCTGTGGTGCACTCTGACAAATTTTTCCTGGGGAGACTCTGTCAGGCCCAGCAGTAGCCTCATCTCCAGGGAGACAGATGAGGGAAACTCAGGATACCAGATCAATGCAATTGCAAGAGGTTTATTTAAGCCACCGCATGATGTGGCTGCCCCCAAACCAGGGAGGAACAGCAGCAAGAGACAGAAGTCCGGGGTTTTTAAAGGAAAAATGTGGGAAACTCGGGAGTTGCAAGCTTGGCAATACTGGATTGGGTAGGTAGTTGACTTTTAAAATGATTGGTCTATTTTAGGTGCCAAGTCCAGTCAGTTCTGCCCCCGGTTGCCAGGCAACGTTACTGCAGATCTGGTACTGCAGATCTGGACACTCCTCTGCAGCGGGGTGGAGACCCTCGGCATCCCTTGGCAACAGGGTGGGTCTTGTCTCAATTCACCCGCTTCTCCTTTCATCCTGCTTTCTGGAAAAGTACTGGGAGAACTTAGTTTAATATGGGGCATAGAATTTATAAAGAAACCTGTCAAGTTAACTTGTTCCTTTCATTCCCCCTTCTTCTAATAATGAAACATCTATGATGCTTCAATCATGAAGCAGCTATGGGGTGAAGGTTTCTTTCTTGGGGTGCCTTGATTTAGGATCTCAGCCTGTAAGGGGGGACTTGGGGTCGAAGGGCTGTCTTCTAGAGCTTCTTCAATTCTGACAGTTGGACCATTGACAACATGTGCTAGGGAGGCTGAAATGCTAAATCTGAGGCTGGACAATGAGGCAGTCCTAAGCATCTGGTTAGTTGATCCAGCTAAAGAAGCAAGGAGCGATCTTGTCAGCTTTCAGCACGTCCAAATTTCAGCTCACAGTCCATAGCTGATCCAGAATAGAGTCAATCAGGTGAAAATCTGCTAAGACAAATTCAGACTAGAGACAGAAGTTAAGATTTTTATATTAAATGGGAAAAGTGAGGAATCCCAAGACCAGAGGAAAAGCTCATCTGGGATCTGTTTGAACTATGCCAGGTCCAGGTCTCATGACTTTTTGATTTCCTGAAACATATGAATTTTTGGTACACAAAAGGAAATATATATTAAAAACCTCAGAAAAGTAACATATTAGCAAATCTAATATAACAACAGTCTGAGAGTAACAGGTAAAACTAGATCCATCGGAATGGGCACCAGTCAGCTGTTTGTTTTGTATCCTTTATAAACAACTTAAGTGTGTCCACAGTCTGAAACTCTTACCAACAGTGGGCCCTGTTGGTAATCAGCCATCAAAGGAGCTCAGCCACCTTTTATACATTTAGCCTCTACTTTTAGCCTCCATCTCCATGTCATATTGGAAAGTTAGATAGAAATGCATAATGGCTTTACTGCTAAACCCTGGATGCTTGGATTTTTCTTAACACAGCAGCTGGAAGGAATAGGTTAAAGGTATTCCTGTGTCAAAGTCTATCTCAGAAATGGCAGATATTAAGAATACCATAGTAAAAGCTATGGCTTTTGGGTCAGGTAAACATATTAAACAGTTGTTTTCAGCATGATGAGAAGCACCTTTAAATCTATCATCAGAAAACAACCAAAGGAAATTAAAATCTCAAGCTTGTAAGTGGTTAATAAGCAGTCAGTGCTACATTAACTTATCAGAACTCTATTGATAAATGCCAAAATTCTGATCTTCTGAAATCTTATAACAACATAAGCACAACAATAGCAAAGAGGGGGAGAGAGAAATTTAAAATATGTACCAATTTTAATATGCCTTACATTATTTTTTATATTTTTATAATTTATATTTATATATCTTAAAATATCTATTCAGATTCTCCAGTCTTTCTTCCATTTATCAACTCTGAAACATTTTCCCAGACCAAATGATATTCTCTAGATTCTCAGAACCTAAATTTCAGACCCTACATAAGCTCCATATCTTTTTATCCAGCTATTTATTATAAGACACAGGCAACTAACATGAAGCCTGTGAGCAAGGCAAACCTTTTTGTTTTTCTAAATAAGAGATCTAGTACCTAATAGTTCTAACTAGCTAATGAACTGTCCAATGAGCTAACAGTGGATCTAATTTTCTGCTCTTTAGCTGCAAAGCTACCATTAGCTTAGCTTAGCCATCAATGTGATCAGAGACCTGAGGAGGATAGATTATAAGATATATAAATATACCAGTCCATGTACCAATCAAAATGACAGAGATGGTTAGTTACTCTATCACTTAGGCAGTGTCCCTGGCTCCTGTGGTCTCATGGCATCATGAGCAGAGGCGGTCCTGCCAGGCACAGATGAGAGACTGCTTCTGTGGAAAAAGGAACACCAGAGAGTGACCTCACCTTGCTTCCCGCAGTGTGAAACAGTGGCTTTCCAGGTGTCCACGGCTTTGTCCACAGTTTAGGCTGGGCCCTAGTAGTGGGCCAGTTGAGGCAGTATTTCCCAGTGGTTAGCATACCACAATCCAGAGTTGCAGTCATCTGTTGTGCCCAAATCTTCTCGGAGACCTTGGGGGAGCTACTGCCACAATTGGGACTCTGTCACAATAAGCTTACACATGTTAAAATGCCATATTCATCAGATCTCTGACAAGCTTGAGGGCCAGCATATCTGAGTTACTCTTTGTCTCTATCATCTGCTCTAAACTGTATCCTATAAAACAAAATGCTATAATCTCTAATCCTGGCATATTTTTTAGAAGCATGTTTAGAACTATATTTCATGTTTTAGAACTATATTTCAAGTAGATCTACATAGGCAAACTTTAGTTACCCGTTCTAGGCTTAACCTTAAAAAAACCTAAACAAAGAGATTAAGTAAGGCTCAATCTTGTACTCAACTGCAGTCCTTAGCTTAACTGTAGATCTGTTCTTTCTGAACTAAGATCAAGCAAAACTTTTAACCAGATACAGTGCGTAGAGGGGCTAGCAAATCTTGCTGATCCTACCACTTACATTAAAATTGAATGGCAAAAAGCTTTGCACTTAGCACTAATCAGAGGATTAAAGACAGCTAGTAGCCCTAAACTAAGATGGCGGCAAAGCTATGGCTCCACCCTCTTTCCCTGAACCAACATGGTGGCTACCCACGGGTTGTCACAGGCTGTGGCTGATGATGTAAAGCATAGCTGTTAGTGTAGCTGATGGCATTGTTACCTCCCACGATACAACAAGCTCTGTGGAACAGTCACAGTTTTCTGTAACCAACTACACAACAGAACAGTACAGAACAATTTTAAACTCTATGAGCTACTCTAGCCACACCAAATCTATCGGCCAGAATTTTTTCCTTTAAAGAGCATAAAAAAAAAAGATTTTGCATTGAAGAATCACCAGCCTTTTAAATGAAGAACAACGTATTTTACAGGTTTTTTCACAAATCACATTTGCAGGTATAAACAATCAAAGCAAATACACTTCATATGTCCTCTGGCTTTTTATACATACACTCACCTTCTGTAAAATATTATATACCTTTAAGCTAGCTTTTCCTAGCTCTGTTCTTCTGCTTTAACCAGACATCTTTACTTTAGATAAGCTATTTTTTTTCTTTAGTATCCCAGTCTCTTGCTTTTCAGACTTCATAAAAACTCCCATCAAAATCCTTTCTGTCCTGACATGATACTCATTGAGTCCAGCATAAGCTTATTCCATGATTTATTTTTTATAGGCAAAGCAAAACCAAGTCACATTAATAAAAAAAAAGAAGTTCTGGAGCTGCCAAATTTTTTTCTAAAATTCCTTCCCTGTTGCAGATACCGTGGTCCAAGGTCACATAAACAAACTTTAGGGAACTTGGAACAAGTTTTAAGGAAGTTGGTGAAACTTCTTTTCTCTGTCTCAAGGTGAAGGCCAGGGTGAGGACATGTTTTATTGATAAACAAAGCAGCTTAACAAACAAACAGCTCTCCACAAGATACACTGTAAAAATTGTAATTTTCTGGATTGGCTTACACTGTATGGCTTGGTTTCACTTAGTAAAATTAATAAAATAAATACCAAATTTTTCCTTCCCCCAAAGGATTGAGAAATTGTTCCAAATTCTTTGTTAGACTACCTGAGATCATCATCTAAAATGCCTGATAAACTTTAAATGTTTTATAGCCTTAAACATTTAAACATTTCCCAAAACCAGTTTTTGCAATATCAAAATAAAGTACTCCTTTTGTAGGAGAGAAGTCACAAAGCATAACCATAACTTTAAAAGTCAAAACCAGATTTTAAAACCAGAATTCACCAGTGCAAACAATCCAATCTCTAAAACCAACATCAATTTAAAATAAAATTCATCTTTTTAGTCTAAAAGGAAACAAAAACTATTTGACTAGGAGGTTCTGTCATCTTTTTTTTTTTTCTGACCCAGATCACGTGGCAATCTCAAGATGGCGGAGTCATACCACAGTCCACGTGACAATCTGCCCACATTCAGGGTGGGGGAGGTCCCTGCTCAATTAAGATCCTCTGGAAACACAGGCAGCAGACCTACCCCAAAGGTGTGCTACCTTAAAGCCCTGGTGCCTCACTTATACAGGTTGTCAAAAGACATTACCTGTATACCTACCAAGCACTTTCTTTCCTCGTCTAAATGGAAGTTGGAGTTGGCCATAGAGAAGTTGTACTATCCTATGAGCATTTCTCTATCACTGTAATGTTATAATAATCACAAGGTCCTCCAGTAGCTCACAGCATGAGCAGAAGAAGAGGTCAAGGGTTACACAGAGCTGCAACTCAGAGCTGGGGTCCAGCTGGTAACTCTTACACCTGCCTTTTACAAGCCACTTCATGCTCTTCCCAGCTGATAGGTACGTGCCATCACGTCCAGCTGAACTTAATCTTATGGATGTGACATCAGAGTGCAGGAGAAACATGCTGCAGCGTGCTGTGGGGCTGGAGACAGCCGGGCTGTCTGAAGTACTCAGCGCCCTGGCAGAGCATACAGGCTGGTTCCTGGCACCCAGGCTAGATGGTTACAACTGTGCACAACTCTAGCATTGGGGGCCCAGTGCCCTCTTCTGGACCCTACGAGCACTGTGCTCACCGGCATGTGTCCATACAGACACACAGGCAGACACGTGATTAAAAATAAACTTTGTTTTTAAAGGGACAAACTGTTGTGAGAAGGTGTTAGGGTATAGTGCCACATATCTGAAATCCCAGCACGCGGGAGACTGAGGCAGGGGTTGAACGTTTGAGGCCAAACAAGAGCATACAGTAAGATCTGCAGGTGAATAAAGCCGCCAGTTAAAGTCAGTTCAGGACCACAGATCTGGGTGTGTTGCTTTGATTTCAGCATTTGGGAGGCGGAGCCTGCTGGATCTCTGAGTTTTAGCCCAGCCTGGCTTGTGGATCGAGTTCCAGAAGGGCCAGGGTTGCACAGAGAAATCCTGTCCAGAAAACAAACAAAAGAAAAATTAGGCCCAAAGGATGGGGTGGGGACAGAAAGGCAGAGACTGGCTCAGCGCTGTTATCCCAACAGAAGCAAGACAAGGCAGAAAGATGGTCGGCCTGATCTACTCACACAGCTCCACATCAGCTAGAGCTATAATGCACAACGAGACCCTGTCTCGGTGAAACAAACAAGTACAGCCTCAGGATCACTGCGAATGTGGCTCAGGTGGGCCCAGCGTCTGAGGAGGCTGTGAGTGTTGGAAGTCTGCAAACTTGCATAAAAGGATTCTATGAGACAAATTGTAAACTCCATGAATGAGCCCACTCCTGAACAAAAGTCCCCCACTCACATTTGCTGTGACACTATGGTAGCTTCAATAAGAAAAGTCTCCAGAGGCTTATCTAATTTTGTGCCTAGTCTTCACAGAGTGGCGCTGCTTGAGAAGGATCAGGGATGGACATTTTGCAGTAGTTGTGGCCTTGTTCTACAGTGTCTCATTGGGGGTGGGTTGGTTGTTTCAAAAGCCCAGTCCAGACGTGGCACTCTCTCTCTTCCTGCCGCCTTCAGAGGCAGACGTAGTACTCTCAGCTACCATGTCTGCCTGCATGTGAGCAAGCCCCAACTAAATGCTTTCTTGTAAGAGTTACTGTGGCCGTGGTGTCTCTACAAACAATAGAACACTGATAAAAAAACATGTGGTAAATTCTGAACAAGTGGTTCCCTAGGGAAGGATCCTTACCAATGACAGTCTTGGTGTCCACCCACCACCAGCTTCTCCACCACCGTGAGCTTTTAGCCCTCCATTCAGCCTTCCCTCCATTAAGCTGCTTTCTTCAGGTTTCTTCACCATGGCGATGAAAACACTGACTGGTCACTGAGGAGGGTGTGTGGACTCCCATGGATACTTCCGTGTCTCCATCTTCGCTCGTCCTGACGGGGTCTACATCTCAGCAATGTAGCTGTCAGGTGTACGGGGACTGCCTTACTGGGTCCATCCCGTGTGGAATTGGACCAGGACAGCGAGACTAGAATACGAACTCCTGCTCCTTCTCCACAGAGCCACGCTGTGGAAGGAGAGAAGCAACCCCCCCCCCCACACACACAAGAGAAGCTGAGGGACACAGGCTCCTGCCCTCCCAGGTCACAGTGAGGCCCCGTGTCTCCCAGCACGGTTCTCGTGAAAATCCACATGAGGGAGGACACCGTGCCCTTTGTCGTTCTGACTCTGTGACCGTGCGCCACCCCGCGTCCTCCCGAGAGGGGCAGGACTGTGGACAGTGGCTGCTCGGTGCTGTCGGGGATGGGCAGCGGCCATCACGGTCATGTGGGCACATCCCGGGATCACAGAGCGCTGACGGCTTGCTCTTTGGCACAGCTGCATCACGTGAGGTTCGGAAGTGAGCGCGCTCTTTCACTCGGCTACATACGAAGGAGGCATGGGCCTTGTGATCACATTTTGCGAGTTATCACATGAGTACATGAACATGATGTTGCTAGTGACTTTATTTTATGGTGTGCATGTGTGTGTGCCTGCATCGATGTCTGTGTGTCACCCGTGTGCCTGGTGTAAGCAGAGGCCAGATGAGGGCATCTGATCCCCCGGAGCTGGGTCACAGACAGTTGTGAGCTGCTTTGCGGTGCCCGGAATTGAACCTGGGTCCTCTGGCAGAGTGGCTAGTGCTCTCAAGCCCTGAGCCATCACTCCAGGTTCAAATGTTCATTTTTAATAGAGAAAAATGTCACAACAAGAAAAGGTGTGGGTGAACCTCTTAGTTTTATGTAAATTTGCCATGATTAAAATGAAACTCAGAATCTGGAAATACCAGGAAGCTCTAACTCAGCTACCTAACTAGAGCTAACATTCTGCCAATTTAGGATTCCCAGAGATGTGTGTTACGTGTGACACACATGTACGTGTGAGTTCATGGTCCATACCTGTACGTGTGGAGGCCAGATGTCTGTGTTGAATGCTTCCCCCTCCCTCTCCACATCATTGGCATGACCCAGGCTTCTGGCTGCGCCTGCTGGCTGGTAGAAGCCGGAGATCTTCCTTCCTGTCTCACCCCCGTGTGGACCTACAGCCGTGTGCTGCCGGGCCTGGCTTTGCCGGCGTCTCCTGTAGAATTCTTTCTCAGAGCTTTGCAAACCCACGACGTCCACAGCACCCCAGACACTGGCTGGGCCTGCCTCAGCCCGTTTGCAGTGGTCCGGGCTTGCCTTCTTCTCTGAGATAGGATCGACACCGAACCTCTGCTGATCATCTTCTGCTTCGTCTCTCTCCTGTTGGGACAACAGGGGTGAGCTGTCATGGCAGACTCCTGTGAGCCATGCATAGTCCCGGGAGTAACTCCAGTGTGAGTCTCATCGGTTCACCAGACCCTGGTGGTAGTTGTGATTGGTCTGTGAGTGTGCACAGCAGCTGGCTATGATTTGCCTCGTGCTCTGGCAGGGGCGTGATTTTGCCAGGGCAGACAGTTTCTGTGATTGTGTGATGTCTGGAATTCTGGGGGCTTTTCAGAGGGTAGATAAATGCTAGGGCTGGGTTCTTGGTTGTTGTTGGTTCCAATCTGGGGTGAGAAGGTGTGTGTGTGTGTGTGTGTGTGTGTGTGTGTGTGTGTTCTTAGTAACAGCTTTGTCACATAGCAGAATTGGTCCCTCATTAGGGACCTAAAAGGACCAAAGTTGAATGGTGGAGAGCAAGCACGTGGTTCTGGCTATGGCATGCAAGTGAGGCTGAGCAGCTTAGTGGGACGTCCCTGTCGGGGAAGCTGACACAGCTGTCCTTTCCCGTGTGGTGTGTGCTGGTGTGTCCCTGTGCTCTGATGAGGGTTGCATGGTACTCACTGCGGTAGTGAGACGAGAGCTGATGCTGAGCCATCGGTGGGTGTGTCTGCGGAGGACCCCGGCATGCCGCTCTTTGTTTGTGGGCAGCTTGCCCCCTTGAGGAGTGGGTCCACCGCGAGGATACGAAGACCCCAGGGAACAGTTAGATGCTTTAGCGGGGGCTGTGCAGTCGTTGAGTTGAGCACACGAGGAAGGGAGAAGAAACAGCAGAGGTTGCCCGGCCTGTCGTGCAGACTTAAAAATGTGTCTGAGGCTGAAGTGGCAGTCAAGCAGGAAGGTGTGTGTGTGAATGCTGGATTGCAGCAAGAAGGGGGACATAGCCAGCCTGTTCTGCATTAGCCTCACACTTGTTAGGAAAGCGAAGAGGACGGTGGAGGTGTCCAAAGCGACAGAAGAGCCCCACATCCGGCCTCTGTAGAACGACGGGAAGCCTGTGAGTCAACGTGCGCATGCAGGGCCTCACAATGATCCCGTGCAAAAACAAACAACGAGGCTGTAGGAAACAGCACCCGAACTGTGCAATTACGGAGGCTTGTAAAGAAGTAATGGAAGGGTCAGACTTGCGAAGCTGTGGGGTATGGGAGCAGAAAGCAGAGCGGAGCTCCTCCCTGTCCACCCCTAGGCAAAGGCTGCTGACCTGAGGCAGTGTGAGGGAGCCATCCCAGAAGGACGGGCTCAGCACTTGTTATCACCATCTGAGGGCCCCATAAATACCAGGAACTGGACTGGGCATGGCGGCACACGCCTTTAATCTCCGAACTTGGGAGGCAGAGGCAGGTGGAGCTCTGTTCCAGGCCAGCCTGGTCTACAGAGAGAGCTCTGGGACAGTCAGGGCTACACAGAAAGATCCTGTCTGGAAAAACTAAAAACCAAACCAAAATCAGGACCCAGAGGCCATAAAGGAGGGACAGGTGCTTCTGAGAGAAGGAGGGATGGGGAGGTGGTGTTTGAACCCCAGTTTGAAGGGATCGCCAGAATACTCTGGGGCTTTTGTGGCTTTGCTGAGTTGGTTGGGAACAATCAGGACAGGCGGCAGGTCTCAGTGACTTAGAGCAGAGTGCAGTGTCCAGAAATCAAGGGAGCAGCCTAGAGGACATGAGAATAGGAAAGTAGAGGAACAGGCCTGTATGGGCCACACAAAGACAGGTGTGGAGAACATACGTCACACTGAAGTTCCTAAGGAGAAAATGGCCCAACTGTGTGCCAGTGAGCTGCTGGAAGGCCTCGGGGCCCGAGGTGCTCACCGAAGACACACCTAAAAGAACAGTACAACCGAAGATGATTAAGCCTGTCCCAGGGTGGGTCGGTACCCCCAGACTGACAAGGGTGGAGGGGTTTGCCCAGCCAGGAACTCCCCTAGCAGCCAGGTGTGCTGCACAGAGAGGCAGCAGCTGAAAGGACTGGCATTGGCAACAAGACACCCCAAACCAAGATACTGTAAGACCAAGACACCCAAGACCAAGACACCCAACACCAACACACCCAACACCAACACACCCCTACACCAAGACAGCCAAGACCAACACACCCCTACACCAAGACACCCAAGACTAAGACATCTCTACACCAAGATGCTCAAGACCAAGGTACCCCAAGACTAAGATACCCAAGACCAAGACACCCCAGGACCAAGACATCCAAGACCAAAATACCCAAGACCAAGATACCCCAAGACTAAGACATCCAAGACCAAGATACCCCTACACCAAGACACCTCAAGACTAAGATACCTCTACACCAAGATACCTCAAGACTAAGACACCCAAGACCAAAATACTCCTACACCAAGACACCCCAAGACTAAGACATCCAAGACCAAGCTGCCCAAGACCAAGTTCTCAGCATGAGGAACAGAGGGTAGGGAACAAGAGAGAGCAGAGAGAGAATGAAGGAAGAAGGGAAAGGAACAAGGGATTGGGTAAAGGGGCATTTGTCTGGGAGGGGATGAAGGACGGCCTCTGGAAGGAGACAAGACAGACATGCCCCATAGGAAGATGGCTTATAAAGGTCAGAGGAGAAACCCGTGTTAAGATGAGGTGTTTAATTCTAACTGGGAGTGTTAATCAGGTGAGCCAGAGGGGCTTTGATTGCTGTGAGGGCTGGCCCTCGGTGGTCACACTCAGGGAGGGAGCGGATGGGGCTTTGGGTGCTGTGACAGCTGGCCCTCGGTGGTCACACGCAGGGAGGGAGCGGATGGGGCTTTGGGTGCTGTGACAGCTGGCCCTCGGTGGTCACACTCAGGGAGGGAGCGGATGGGGCTTTGGGTGCTGTGACAGCTGGCCCTCGGTGGTCACACGCAGGGAGGGAGCGGATGGGGCTTTGGGTGCTGTGAGGGCTGGCCCTCGGTGGTCACACGCAGGGAGGGAGCGGATGGGGCTTTGGGTGCTGTGAGGGCTGGCCCTCGGTGGTCACACGCAGGGAGGGAGCGGATGGGGCTTTGGGTGCTGTGAGGGCTGGCCCTCGGTGGTCACACGCAGGGAGGGAGTGGATGAGAAGGGAACAGGCCTGGGGGGCAGCCTTAGAAATGTTATCTAACTTTTTGTTTGTTTGTTTTAGCATAGGGGCCTAGGGCGGAAGGGTAAGGCCTGCTCTTCACAGCTCCAGCTCCAGGGTACAGGCAAGTCAGCCATCTTTGCCTTGCTTTGCCTAGGCAGAAAACGCAAGGACTGGGGAAGAGTTCCCTGGGTGGGAGACCCGAGGAGCCCCTGGTCCACAGAGGATGTGGGGGACACGGAGCCCATGGTTCCTTCAGGAAGTCCCTTGAAAGACTCCCAAGAGCCTATCTAGACGGGGAGACCCCGCTTCCCAAGGAACAGCGAGACCAGCCTTCGGATGCAAGCCGCAAGAGGTTTATTTTGATACACGGGTACCCGGGGCGACCAAGCCTATCGGAGGACTTGCGCGCCTCTCGGTTGGGGTGACAGGTTTTTATAGGGCTCGGGAGCAGGAGGCGCGGTTACAGAAGCGAGAAGCATAGTTACAGGGGTCTGATTGGGTGGTTTGAACAAAGCCATAGTTAAGTCACGTACCCAGAACCGGGAAGGCGGGAAGGCAGATTGTGAGCCGAGTCACGTACCCGGCCCTTATCTCGGGTACCCAGAGTGCTTTTCTCAGGGACTTTCCATTTCCCCTCAAAGGCCAGGTGCCCAACCGCAGATATCCTGTTGTTGGACACCTGTCCTGCCTTGCTTCTGACCTTGCACTGCTCCAGTCTTGCCAAATAGTGTTGTCAGCATTATGCTAGGACTTTATTCTTTCACCCTGAAGCTGACCAGATTCACCAGGCCCCTCCCTGCCGGGATAGACAGCAAATGCTGCAAAGAAGACTCTCAGACAAGCCCAGGTGTGATGGAGACTCTGACACCAGCTGCCCGGAAGAAGCAGGACCCAGCTGAGCCGCCTCCAAGAGCCTTAGAGCAGCTGAGGCCCCTGGCAGCGATGCCTCTTGACCTGCAGGCTGTGCCGTGAGCCCAGCGTTCCCATCCTGGTGAGCGGTCACACTTGCCGGGGTCACGCTTGCCGGGGTGGGCTTTGGTGATGCAGCTGTCTTTAAGTCATTTCTGCTCCTGTAAGTACCCCTCCCCCCCACTCCTGTAAGTACCCCTCCCCCACAATACTCCTGTAAGTACCCCTCCCCCACACATACTCCTGTAAGCACCCCTCCCCCACACATACTCCTGTAAGTACGCCTCCCCCACACTCCTGTAAGCACCCCTCCCCCACACTCATGTAAGTACCCCTCCCCCACACATACTTCGGTAAGGAACCTCACTAAAACTCATTGGTTCAAGACACCCAAGTGCCTGCCCCAGCCTGCCGGCCCAGGGAGGCTGGAAGAGAGGCGCGGAGATAGAAAGATGCTGCAGACGAGAAGATGGAGAGGAACGTGACGCTGAGGGTCCTACACTGTGGAGAAAAGTGGATCCTGAGACTGCGCGGCCATGAGAGCAGGTGGGTAAGGGCCTGGCCTGGGCTGCCACCAGGGTGGTCATCTGCGTCTGTGCTGCTGCAGCTGGGCTCTGTGTGGACGTCCAAGGGTCATGCTGCAGAGGAGGACACAGCTGATCTGAGTGGCCTGCACGGTCACCTGCGCTCATGGGGACATCCAGGCCTATGCTGCTTCCAGCAGCCACATCTGTTCCATGGTCCTGTGGTGGCCAGGTTGTGTGTTGATGTCCTAGGCCCATGGTACCACCAAAGGCCATTCAGATGACCCTAGTCTGGACTGCTGCCTGCGGCGCTGTGCTGACCTGGCCCTTCCCCTCTCCAGCCACCACTCTAAGCAGAGCTGACCCCGCCCCTAACCTGCCGTGGGGTGGCTTGGGCAAGAGAGAGATGCACACCCCCCTCACCCCTCCCTCACTGCAGCAGGCAGGAGAGCTGGCCCTGCCCCTCACTGGCTTCAGCCTAGGGAGAGCAGGCCCTGCCTCTCCTGGGCAGCACAGTAAAGCTGTCCCTGACAGCAGGAGAGCTGAGGGACTGCCCAACTCACTACCACAGGCCCAGATCCAGGGCTCTGTGTTGTCAGACCCAACCCCTACCCCATCTAGGATGTGCTGGAGCTGCGAAGGGGCTGATCCCACAGATCCGAAGCAGCAGGATCTCCATGACCCAGGTCAACAAGAGGATATCCAAGAGGAATCCCATGAGGACCCCGTATTGGTAGTATAGCAAAGCCAGAGATCGGAGACTCACTGCAGTGAACATTTGTAAGTAAAGGTGTGTGGACAAAAGGGTGACACACTGTGACACACAACAGCTTCCATGACAAGACTGTCATGGACATTTTGACTTAATATTTGCTATTAATGGATGTCATTATTACAGCGGTTGCTATTTAACCTGCTACCATATCCATAAAAGACAGACACCAGTTAGATTTTTAATATACTTTAAACTTGGGGGCTGGGCAGAAAACCCCATTTACCTCCCAGAGCAGTTGCTCTAATAATTCCTAACTGGATTACTTCCCATCCCATAAACATGTACACATACATACATACATACATACATATTTCACATAAATACTTGCACTGTTGTGACCAGTTGTCAAGACCCCCAAAAGATCACCAACCACACCAGAAGTCAGAAATATATGCAAAAGCAAAGAGTCTTTATTCGGGCTTAAGCTCAGGCTCCCAGCATGAACTGACACAGCAGTCAGGGGCTGGGAGGCCCGAGCCAGAAAGAAGATAGGGTTTATAGTGCTTTGAGCAAGGGGAAGGGGCTTCCAGACTTGGCAGTCACAGGTTGGGTGACCTTCAGCAAGAGCAGGCTCGTTACATAGTGACTGGAAAGAGACAAGCTGTGACCATCTGGAGTAACTATTTTGGTAACCATAATGACAACATGTAATTATTTTAGTAACCACAAGGACAATGGTCATTTTGACCTGTTCTCTGATCAGCTAGTTTCAGGGTTTGCACACTGTGTGGTCATTCTCAGAAATGCTGTATCTTTCTGTAAGTATAAACATGTTTTTCTGGAGTAGGGTTAAGTTTTAGGTCACGTATATGATGGAGGCCAGTGACAAAATGGAGTCTGTTATGTTGAGGCTCTTCAGCACACGTTTCTTATTTGAGCTTCTTCTCTCCATCACCAATCCCCAGAGCAGGCTCCTCTTGGCTTTTTGTTCACACTCACTTATGTTGGCCTCATTTTCTTCTCCCCTCTCTCCCCCATGATCCTCCTGTCCTCCAAGCTTGTGAACCTTGGCTCTTTCTATCTCACAGGTGTAGTCATTCATTCAGCCAATCATGGATAATTTAGGACATGGTCCGTGATAGTCTGTTTGCAAGAGACAGCAAGAAGATCTCAGGGAGCAAAATGATTAACTGTTGGGAGCCGCTGTTCTAGCAGCTGCTTCAATATTTAAATCTCAGTGGAAAGACTGGTTTTACCAAGCCTTCTCTGAAGTCAGGGAAGAATTTCCAAGTCCATCTCCTTTGGTTTGTGACAGCAGGTGGGAGAGCTTGTCAAAATCACACCTCTTGTTTCACCTCCTTGTGAATTTAACCCATTGTTCTGAGCTGTTCTTACTCTGGCTTAAAAGCTCTCTCCACTAGAGTCTACTCTTCACTAGAGCCTCTTGGAAAGATCCCATATGTTGTGTCTTAGTTTATTAATTTTAATCCTCACTTCTGACTCAAGAACCGTTCGACTCTGCTGGCAGGCTCTGGCAGATTGGCACCCGGATGTGGGACTTGAGATACAGGGAATCAGTGAAGGACACCACGGTCGTTGGCGAGCTCGCATCATTAAGTAAAAAGGGCGCGGTGAGTAGATCCGAGCCTAAAAATGGGACAAGGCATTAGCACTTATGGAACTTAATTAAAGGTAGTCTATATATGCAGCAGGAAACTGAGAAAACTAAACTTTCAGGCTCAGAGAGAAGGAGGTTAGAAAGATGGCAGGCATCAAGAGAAAATGATATTAGAATATCAGCTCCTCCAGAGGTGTTGTATTTCCCTCCTGATGACAGCATGCCGGGAGCCAAAGCTATCTACTCAAGCCAAAGTCAAACAGTGAGCCAAAGCTATCTAGTGAAGACAAAGGTATCTATGGAAGCCAAAGTCAAAGCTATCTAGTGGAGACAAAGGTAGTTACTGAAGCCAAAGCCAAGTAGAGAGCAAAGGTCATTTAGTGGAGACCTAAAGCTATTTAGTTGAAGAGTTACCTAGGACCCTAACTCATGGGTGAGAGACTGTGAGGACATTGTTTGTTAGAGCATCCGTGAGAAAACATCCCTGTGGTATCTTGCAGGCACCCTATTTAACACATGAAAGCACTCTTCCTGTCTCCTGCAGCAGCTAATTACCTTCCCCCTTTCCTGCCTTCTCCCTATATAAGTTGGGTAAAAATTTCTAATAAACGGAAGCCTTCATCAGACAAAAAGACTTGGCTTTCATTTCTTGCATCTCTTGTTTCTTTTCTCCCCATTCATTCCAATCTCTCCACCTTAGGAACCCCATTGAAGCCCCGAGGGATGGGGCAACAGTAATTTCTTGTCAGAAGGAGACTTTGAAGAAAACTTACATTCTAATGAGGTTGTAGAGTTGGAGGAAGAACCAGATCAGTATTATTCTGAGAGATACCCTCCAATTCAGGCTATGCATGTTAAAAAGCATAAGCCTTGGCAAAAAGAAATTAAAAGATTGGAATGGGGCTTGGAGGAAATAAACAGAAAAATTGGAGAATTAACTGCTCGGGAAAATGAGGCTCAATCCCCCACTCCAACTCCATCATTGGTTGCAGGCTTGGGCTCTCCGCCTGGGACTGCTACAGTAGCAGTGGCCCAAAAGACAAGAGGATCTTTTCCTTTGTCCACTACAGGCTACTGTATCTCCCTTACAGCCTTCTTTACAAGAAGCTAGGCAGAATGGATAAGATATAACTGAGTTTTATGGTTTTCCAGTTCTAGAGCAGCCTGGTGGATAGGGTAATGTGGTGGAAGTCCATGCTCCTATACCTTTTAAACAATTAAAATAATTGAAAGATGCATGCTCTCAATATGGTCCTGAGAGACCAAAAGATAAGCAGCGATTGTTAACACTATGTAGAGTAGGCACAGTATAGCAGTAAGTTCCCTGAGGGGAGAGCTACCTCGCTGCATTCTTTCCCGCCTTCCGGGTTCCGGGTGGGTACGTGACTCGGCTCACAATCTGCCTTCCCGCCTTCCCTGTTCTGGGTACGTAACTTAACTACGGCTTTGTTCAAACCACCCAATCAGAACCCTGTAACTGCTTCTCGCTTCTGTAACCGCGCCTCCTGCTCCCGAGCCCTATAAAAACCCGTCACCCCAACCGAGAGGCGCGCAAGTCCTCCGATAGGCTTGGTCGCCCCGGGTACCCGTGTATCAAAATAAACCTCTTGCGGCTTGCATCCGAAGGCTGGTCTCGCTGTTCCTTGGGAAGCGGGGTCTCCCCGTCTAGATAGGCTCCTGGCAGTCTTTCATTTGGAGGTCCCACCGAGATCTGAGACCCCCGCCCAGGGACCACCGACCCAGCGTCGGGAGGTAAGACCTGCCGGCTTTTTGTTCTGTGAGTCTTGTGTTAAACGGTCTGTCTTTGTGTGAGTTCATTTCCAGGGGGTTCGAGTCCCCCTGTGGTCTGGACTTGGCCAGGTCATCTGTATCAGACGGAAACTAGAAGGAGCCGACGGGCTCGGACTTCTATTCCGTGCCTCCTGGGAGACGTCTCAGGAGTGCCTGGTAAGGGTAACCCTTCTTGGGTTCCCTCCTGTCTGGAAACATGAGCCGAGTGGGACTCTTTGGGGCGACGCCCCTGAGAGAAGGCTACGTGCTTCATCTGGGAGACGGAGGAACCGGACCTCCGACACGGTCTCCATCTGAATGTTTGTGTTCGCTTTGGCGTCGATCTCGTACCGCGCGGTTTGTGTTGTCTTCTGTCTGCCTGATTTTTGTCATAAGTGTAGTGAGTGTTGTTTGTCTGTCTACCTTTTGTTTTCTGTTCTGAAAGGCCTCACGAAACTTGTTTAAAATGTGTGCCTATGCGCCTTATTAGATCCATAAGTGCATATTGTATAGGCTGCCACGTGGTCTAAAGTGTCTCAGTGTCTCGCCGCCATCTTGACTTCACCATATGATTTTATAATGTAACCGCCATCTTGGTATGGGTAAAAAAAAAAAAAAAAGAAAAAAAGAAAAAAACCTTGGTCAAATCTCATTTCCTTCTAGGTTAAAAGGATAGCTTATTTTAAATTGGTATTGGTTTTAAAAATTAAATTGCTTGCACTGGTAAATTCTGGTTTTAAAATCTGGTTTTAATTTTAAAGATTATGTTTATGCCTTGTGACTTCTGCAAAAGGGGTACTTTGTTTTAATATTGCAAAAACGGGTTTTAAAAAATTGTTTAAAGTTTATCAGACATTTGGGTATGACAATGACTGAGAAAATTGCAGTTTTTAAGCTGTTTGTTTGATAAGCTGCTTTGTTTATAAAAAACATGTTTACACCCTGTTCTTTATCTTGAGACAAAGAAAAGGGGAAGTTTCACCAAGTTCCTTAAAGCTTGTTCTAAGTTCCTTAGAGTTTGGTTGTTACTTTTATGTTATCAGATACAGGAAAGTTATTTTAAAAAAATTTGGCAGTTTCAGAACTCCTCTTTATAGTAATGTAACTTGCTTTTGCTTTGCCTATAAAAAGCAAATCGTACGTAGACTCTGGGCTTCAGCAGGATCATGTCAGAATGGAAAGGATTTTAGTGAGAGTTTTTATGTTGTCTGAGAAGCAAGAAAGAGAGCAAAAAAGTAAGCACGTCTGGTTAAGCCAGAAAAGAAAAGCTAGAAATCTGAAGGTATATAACATGCTGCAGAAGGTTAGTGGATGTGTTATAAAAAGCCAGAGAGTTAATATGATTTAAAGAAAAACTGTATTTTAAAATGTTATACTTCATTTAAAAGGCTGGTGATTCTTCATTACAAAATGTTTTTTATGCTCTTTTAAGGAAAAAATTCTAGCTGATAGGTTTGGTATGGCTAAAATAATTACAGTTTAAAATTGTTCTGTTATGCAGTTGGTTCTAAAGCTTGTTCGATTACTGGGAACTTTTGGTTGTGGGGGATTATGGAGGCTCCGAAGTGTTTGCTGTATCATCAGCACCTAATGGCCATGTTTGGCATTGTCAGTCACAGCCTGTGCTAATGCTAGCACATGGCCAGCTGCCATGATGGTTCAGCAATGGAGAGCTCGTAAAGCTGTAGTTTGGCTGCCATATTTGTTTAAGACTTCCAGCTGAGTTCAGTTACACGTGGCCAGCCGCCATGATGGTTCAGCAATAGAGAGCGCGTGAAGCTGTAGTTTAGCTGCCATGTTTGTTTAGGGATTCCAGCTCAGTTCGGTTACACGTGGCCAGCCGCCATGCTGGTCCGGAGATATGTTTAGTCATTAGTGCTAAATGCAAAGCTTTTTAATGTTCAATTTTAATGCAAGTGGTAGGAGCAGCAAGATTAGCTAGCCTCTCTATAAACTTTATCCGATTAAAAGGTTTGCTTTGATTTTAGTTCAGAAAGAACAGATTTAAAGTCATGCTAAATACTGCAGTTGAGCCTTACCTAGTCTCTTGTCTATTTGTCTTAAAATATATACTTCTAGGACATGCATCTCGAAAATATGCTAGAATCAGAGATCATAGCATTCTGTTTTATAGGACAGAGTTTAGAGCAGATGATAAAAACAGAGTAACTCGGATATGCTGGCCCTCAAGCTTGTCAGAAATCTGAATTAGGCATTTTAACATGTGTAAGCTTATTGTGACAGGAAGTCCCACAATCCTGGCAGTAGCTCCCCCAAGGTCTCCGAGAAGATTTGGGCACAACGACAGATGACTGCAACTCTGGATTGTGGTATGCTAACCACTGGGCAATACTGCCTCAACTGGCCCACTGTTAGGGCCCAGCCAAAACTGTGGACACCTGGAGTCAATGTTTCACGTTGCTGAGGGCGAGGTGAGGCCATTCTCTCGTTTCTTTCTCCACAGAAACAGTCTCTCATCTTATGTGCCTGGCAGAACTGCGTCTGTTCAGGATGCTGAAACACAGGAGCCAGGGACACTGCCTAGGTAATGGGCTAACTAGTCATCCCTGTCATTTTGATTGGCACATGGATTGGTATTTATTTAGCTTATAATTTATCCTTCTCAGGTCTCTGAACACCTTGACGGCTATGCTAAGCTTACGGTAGCTTTGCAGCTAGAGAAAAGACAATTAGATCGACTGTTAGCTCATTGATCAGCTCATTAGCTAGAACCACAGAGTACTAGATACCTTATTTAGAAAAAAAGACAGGTTTGCCTTGCTCACAGGACTCATGTCTTAAGATAAATAAGTGGAGCTTATATAGGGTCTGAAAATATAGGAGTTTAGGTTATAAAAATCTAGAGTGTTATTATTTAGTTTAAAAAATGTTTCAGGGTTGATAAATTCAAAAGATTGGAGAGTCTAAGTAGTTTTTTTAAGATATAATTATAAGTTATAAAGAGATAAATATTTTAAAGCAGATTAAAAATGGGAAATATTTTAAATTTCTCCCCCCCCCTTTGCTACTGTTGTGCTTATGTTATAAAATTTTAAAAGTTCAGAGTTTTGGCATTGATCAATAGAGTTCTGATAAGTTGATGGAGCAATAACTGCTTATTATTCAGTCACCAGGTTAAGATTTTAATTTCCTTTGTTGGCTTCTAAAGATAGACTAAAGGTGCTTCTCGTTATTTTAAAAACATCTGTTTAATGTGTGTATCTGACCCAAAAGTCATAACTTTTAGTATGGTATTCTTAATATCTGCCATTTCTGGGGTAGATTTTGACACAGAAATATCCTAAACCTATTCCTTCTAGTTGCTTTGTTAAGGAAAGTCCAAGCATCTAGGGTTTAGCACTAAAAGCCAGTAATGTATTTCTGCCTAACTTTCCAGTGTAAACATAAAGTAAAAGTGAAAACTAAAAGTATATGCTGAGTGTATAAAAATGGCCAAGCTTCATTCGTGACTAATTACAAACAGCTATGCCCACAGAAGAAAAAAATGTTACTGTGGACACACTTAGGTTGTGTATAAAGGTTATAAAACAAACAGCTAACTGATACTCATTAAGTGGGATGTAGTTTTACCTGTTACTCTCAAAATGTTTGATTTGCTGATATGTTACTTTTCTGAGTATTTAAAATTATGTATTTCCTTTTGTGTACTAAAAAATTTCATATGAGTTTCAGGATGTGACCTGGATCTGGCATAGCTCAAAAGGATTGCAGATGAGATTTTCCCTGATCTTTCCCATTTAATAGACAAATTTTAACTCCTGTCTCCAGTCTGAATTTGTCTCGGCAGATCTTCACCTGTTTAACTCTGTCCGGGATCAGCTGTGGACTGCAAGCTGAGATCTGGACTTCCTGGAAACTGACATGATTGCTCCCTGCCTCTTCGGGTGGATCAACGAACCAGATGCTTGGGACTTCCCCATTGCCCAGCCTTTGACTGGCATTTCAGCCTTCCTAGCCCCTGATGCCTACGGTCCAATGGTCAGCTCGAAGAAGCTCCAGAAGACGGATCTACGCCCAAATCCCCCCTAGCAGGCTGAAATGCTAAGTCAAAAGGGGCTCCCTGGCATTAGCTATTGTCTTGGACATCTGCTTAGCTGAAATGGACACTAATATTGCAGCAACTGGGCTAAAAGCCTAGAGAGATCCTGTAATAGTTCTCCTTGGCTTACTACCCCTATATCCACCCTGAAGGGACCCCAGATCCCATTAAAAAAAAATAAATCTATAAGATACAAGGGGTCATATCTGGAAGACCCAAGATTGGGTCTTCAAAGGATCATAGGAAAGGGGGAAATGAGAGACCAAAAGATAAGCAGCGATTGTTAACACTATGTAGAGTAGGCGCGGTATAGCAGTAAGTTCCCTGAGGGGAGAGCTACCTCGCTGCATTCTTTCCCGCCTTCCCGATTCCGGGTGGGTACGAGACTCGGCTCACAATCTGCCTTCCCGCCTTCCCTGTTCTGGGTACGTGACTTAACTACGGCTTTGTTCAAACCACCCAATCAGACCCCTGTAACTATGCTTCTCGCTTCTGTAACCGCGCCTCCTGCTCCCGAGCCCTATAAAAACCCGTCACCCCAACCGAGAGGCGCGCAAGTCCTCCGATAGGCTTGGTCGCCCCGGGTACCCGTGTATCAAAATAAACCTCTTGCGGCTTGCATCCGAAGGCTGGTCTCGCTGTTCCTTGGGAAGCGGGGTCTCCCCGTCTAGATAGGCTCAGGGGAGTCTCAGTCCTACAGTGCCTTTCACTCAGGCTCTGTTGGAGTCCTTGTCTACTAGGGCTCTCTGCCCGGAGGACTGGAAACAATTAACAAGAGCGTGCTTATCAGGATGAGATCATTTATTATGGAAGTCAGAATTTGCAGAGCACTGACAAGTTACAGCTGAATTTAATCAAGCTCAGGGAATTCCTGTAACTTATGACATGCTTGGAGAAGGAATCTGCAGGGAAATAGGACAACAATTGGATTTTGATGTGGCTGTTTATGCTCATGCAAATACTGCTGCCTGGAGGGCCTGGAATAAACTTCCACAAGCAGATAGACAGGTGGAGGATTTGTCTAAAATCTGTCAGGGACCTGATGAGTTTCAAGATTTTGTGGCAAGATTAATGCAAGCAGCAAACAGACTTATAAGTGATGAAAATTCTGGACTATTATTAGTAAAACAATTGGCTTATGAGAATGCTAACAGTGTCTGCCAAGCAGCTTTGAGACCCTTAGGAAGAAAGGAGATATTTCTGACTATATTAGGTTATGTTCTGACATCGGGCCATCTTATACTCGGGGAGTAGCTATGGCTGCCACCCTACAAGGGAAGACTATTAAAGAGGCATTATTTCAGCAAAAGAAAGGCCCAAAGAATGGAATATCTGGAAGTTGTTATGGTTGTGGGCAAATGGGACATCAAAGAAAAAATTGTCCTGATGCTAGTAAGAAAGAAGGGAGTCAAAAGGAACTTGGTCTTTGTCCAAGATGTAGAAGAGGAAAGCAATGGGCTAATGTCTGTAAGTCTAAAAGAGATGCTGCAGGAAACCCTTTAATGCAGGGAAACTGGAAAGGGGGCCAGCCCCAGGCCCCACAACAATGTTATGTGGTGCTACAGAACTTTGTCCCTCAGCAAGGAAATCCTTTCAGGACCTCTGTAAAACAACTGTTATACCCAGTTCGCGAGCCCCCAAAAGATCTCCAGGAATCAACTCCATTGCAAAACACATGAGGGTCTTTTTATTGTAAATTACAAGCTGCAGCTTGGGCCTACACAGCCCCACCACCGAAGCGGTGGGAGCTGAGCGCGCTGCCCCAGGTTAGTTGGGTGATTTATAGATTCTGGTCTATCCCAGCATGCCCAAGGCAGGGGCAATTCCTGCCTGGCAAGCATCTATTGGTCAAGGTGCTACATTTTGAATGGATTTGCTATAGGAAGGTTCCCAGACCATTAATGACCAGGTGTCCCTCCCTAGAGGGAGGGTCCAGTTTCCTAGCAACTGTATCTCTAGTGGGTGGGGAAAGAACCCAGTGAGGTAGCTCTCCCCTCAGGGAATTTACTAACTGCTATACCGTGCCTACTCTACATAGTCTTAAGGATCGCTGCTTATCTTTTGGTCTCACACAACCAAAGGTAGCGCAGGACTGGACCTCAGTTCCTCCATCCACACAGTATTAACTCCTGAAATGGGGATGCAGGCCCCACCTACAGGAGTTTATGGTCCATTACCTAGGGGGAACTATAGGATTATTATTAGGAAGAAGTCGTACAACTATGCAGGGAATTTTAGTAGCTCCTGGGGTAACTGATGCTGATTTTGAAGGGGAGATAAAAATTATGACACACTCTCCAAATGGAATTTCTGTAATAAAATAAGGTCAAAGATTAGCTCAATTAATATTGCTCCCCCAAGTTCAGACAAAAATTGCAAGTAAAAAGGATAGGAGAGGAGATGCAGGTTTTTGGATCCTCTGATACTTATTGGGTACAAGCTATTGGTCCCAATCAGCCTGAACTAGTGTCATAAATTAATGGAAGAAAATTTACAGGGTTATTGGATACAGGAGCTGATGTCTCTGTCTTTACTGCTGATCAGTGGCCTATGCATTGGCCTAAACAATCCTCTATTACACAGTTATGAGGAAGAGGACAAAGCCAATGTCCTGGACAACATAGTGATGAGTTAATTTGGAAGGATGAGGAAGGACACAGGGAACTCTTAAACCATACATTGTTCCTGGCCTTCCTGTGAATCTGTGGGGGAGAGATGTGATGAGTAACATGGGAGTGTATCTTTACAGTCCTAGCAATGCAGTTACCAATCAGATGCTTAATCAAAGACATTTACCAAATTCAGGATTGGGAAAATCTGGACAAGGCATAGCTCAGGCATTAATACCTACCCCAGGAAATTCTAAAAAGGGGTTGGGTCATTTTTAAGGGAGGTCACTGAACAACCTGTACCCCATGCAGATCCAATAACATGGAAAGCGGATGAGCCGGTGTGGGTGAATCAGTGGCCTCTTTCCCTTGAGAAAATTAAAGCCTCTGAGCAGTTAGTACAGGGACAGCTTGATAGTGGCCGTATTGCTCCATCAAACTCACCTTGGAACTCCCCTATTTTTGTTATGAAAGAGAAATCAGGAAGAAAGAAAAAGAGGACTGACTATGAAACTTTGGTCTGATTCTGGTTTCAGCAGACCAAAACAAGCTTGCTTCAGAAACTCTTGGGGGGCCCTGTAACTGCCTATGTAAATTCTTCTTTTGCTTTGTTGTTTGGAAATGTTAACAAGATTCAAACTTTAATGTTTCCTGCCTTCAATGTAAACTAACAAACTGTATTTGTAAGCTTTCAAATGGTTCTGATTGCTCAACAGCCTTTTACTATGGTTCCTGTGAATGTTTCTCAGACTTGGTAATTTACACAAGGAGTCATCTTTTAAGTCACCTTTATGGAGAGTTGTTTTGGACTTGGCTTGTGATAGGAGATGCACTCCTTTCGGTGACAATGAAAACCTGCCTGAAGGCCTTTTAAAATGTCAAAGCTGAGCTGATCTGCATAAGATCAAACCCCATTGTCTACCCTAACAGAGGTTGGTAGTCAATGATGGGTAATGTTTCTCTGGGATGTATTCAACCCAAGGCAGGGCATGAATGATGGAATTCACATACCGATGACAGGTAAGTATATATCTTACGAGACAAACAACCTAAGACAGGCACAATCTTCTGCTCCATAACTCTTAAGTTATGGTCAAATTTTAAAAAAATTAAAAAGGGAGACCTGTTGGGAGCCGCTGTTCTAGCAGCTGCTTTGATATTTAAATCTCAGTGGAAAGACTGGTTTTACCATGGCCTTCACTGAAGTCAGGGAAGAATTTCCAAGTCCATCTCCTTTTGTTTGTGACAGCAGGTGGGAGAGCTTGTCAAAATCACACCTCTTGCTTCACCTCCTTGTGAATTTAACCCATTGTGCTGAGCAGTTTTTACTCTAGTTTAAAAGCAGTCTGAAATAAAGCAAGATGTCTGGCCTCCACTAGAGCCTCTCATAAAGATCCCATGTGTTGTGTGTTTATTTATTTTAATCCCCACTCCTGACTCAAGAACTGTTCGACTCTGCTGGCGGTCTCCAGCAATTAACAATCAAATACAAAGCACCAGAGCATGCTGTAACACAAGACTTTTTTATTCTATCTTATTTAATTTTATTTTGGGGGTGGAAATTTGCAGGGCAGGGGCAGATACAAAGGGATGGAGAGATGAGGGGGACTCAGGTGCCTGGTGTGCAATTCACAAAGAATCAAAAAGTTAATAAAATAAAAATACACAGAAAAATCAAAACATAAACAAAAGAACAAAAACAAAGTTATTGGTTCACCAAGTTTGATTTTGGTGGCATCTGTGCTTTGCTCTGTCATTGGGTCTCAGTCTGGAGTGAGTAAATGTGTGTGCTGAATCTCCCCAGGAAACGTTTTGCCACGTAGCACCATCGAGGCAGGGAGTTGGCACCTACGCTGACCTGGCCAAGCTCCCCTGATATGGCCACGAGGAATCAAGCCAGGTTGGTGGCGGTGACCACAGCAAGGCTGAGGCTGACAATTTTATTGAGATTAATCAGATGTTTTATACCTTTATCAGAAACAAAATATAACGACAATTTCTGGGATTGATACATTGGTAGTTGCCAGGATACACTTAGGTTGGCATGCTACACAGGGCACAGAAGATTAACTTCCGAGGGGACGTGCAGAGACACACGGGGAGGCCTGGGCACTTCACCACCTGAGGGAGGCTCACAGGTGCCCAGGAGCCATGGACTAACTTGAAAAACCTGTGACACACGCTCCTCGGGGAAGTTCAGGCCCTCAGAAGACACAAGGCCCTCAAGGAGCACAAAGAAAGCCCCATCTCCTCACAGGGAGCAAACAGAGCCCCATTTCCTCACAGAGTGCCCCATCCCCTCACAGAGGGAGCACACAGAGAGCCCCATCCTCTCACAGAGGAAGCACACAGAGAGCCCCATCCTCTCACAGAGAGCCCCATCTCTCACAGAGAGCCCCATCCCCTCACAGAGGAAGCACACAGAGAGCCCCATCCCCTCACAGAGGAAGCACACAGAGAGCCCCATCCCCTCACAGAGGAAGCACACAGAGAGCCCCATCGCCTCACAGAGGAAGCACACAGAGAGACCCATCTCCTCACAGAGGAAGCACACAGAGAGACCCATCTCCTCACAGGGAGCAAACAGAGCCCCATTTCCTCACAGAGAGCCCCATCCCCTCACAGAGAGCCCCATCTCCTCACAGAGAGCCCCATCCCCTCACAGAGGGAGCACACAGAGAGCCCCATCCCCTCACAGAGAGCCCCAGCTCCTCACAGAGGGAGCCCCATCCCCTCACAGAGAACCCCATGTCCCACAGAGAACCCTGTATTTGGAGAAACAGCAGTGGCTTTATTATCCCATGTGTGGCTCTGTGAGGCTGTCCTCTCTGGAGCAGGCTGAGTTCAGAGGCTCCTGTATCTAAACATGGAGGCACAGGTGTGTGGGTGAGGGATGAGGACACCTGGGCAGCAAGGGGTGACAGTGCCAGCCTGAGGTCCTCAGGTTGTGACATCAGGGGAGGGTGGACATGGGAGGATTAAGGAGGGTAGGAAAATGGGTTCAGCCGAGAAGACAAAGCCTTCCAAACAAAGGGCTAAGAAGAGCCCCAGCCCTAACAGCCACACCAGGAAGGTGCCAGGGACAAGCATATTCGGGGATGAATTGTAAGTCATCGAGTCAGGGATTTCCACCACGGAAAAGACCCCAATTGAACTTTGGTCTTTCAGTAAATTTTTGGCAGATGAGACCAGGCATCCATCAATGCTAAAAATGGCATTGATCCCACCTAGAATAGGAAGATCCAGTCAGGGAAAAGGGATGGGGAGGAGCAGTTCAGTAAACCTCACACTGAGGAGTCCAGCCTCTACCCTCCTGTCAGACCCAGGGCTCAGTCCCCTCTCTCCTGCTGAGTCCCTGGAGTCATGGCCATGTCTCCCTCATCCAGGGAACACGCCCTCATCACTCACCTCCCTTAACCACCAAGTCACTGGTGTAGCAATCAGTTTTCCTGGGGCAGAAGACTGAGTTAGAAAGCTCGGAGCAGGAACCCTCAAAATCCAGGCAGACAGGACAGCGGGTCATTCCCGGCTCAGAGCAGGCTGAGGAGAGAGAAGAGACAGGACAGCGTGCCTCCAGCTACGGCCACAGGCAGCTCCCTGAGGTCCTCAGACGCCATACCTGGAGGAGTGAGGGAGCTCACTAGGACATCGCTGCTGTTAGCTTTGTTGCACAGATCACTGCCACAGACGTTGACGTAAGAAGAGGCCAGCATTCCAGGTCCCCTGGAATACACTGTGACATTTTTGATCTTCTGATGCCCAGGATTGCTGCAGCCTTTGCTCCCCAATATGAGAGACTTTTCACCTAAGGGGAAACAAGAGTGAAAGCCAGGCTCAGAAGAAGAGGGCAAGAACGTAGAGCCCAGTTCTGGGGTCCCTCCCAGTCACGGGGAACCCAGTCCGAGTGACAATACACACACGCTGTGCTGAGTCTGACAAAGACTGGCTCCCTCTGCCCTGCTCCTGGCAGACCTCGTGGCTAGGCCCCTGCACAGTCTCCCTGAGCCCCTGGCACGCTGCAGCCTCACTCTGTTCACCATCCCTCCTACCCTGCTGGCTCCTCCACACTGTGCCCTTCACATGCACACTTGGCTCTGTGGGAGGTTTCTGTCTCCTTTCCCACCTCCCTGCAGAGCTGCAAAGGGACGCAGAGGCTTCACAGAGTCCCAGACAGGCCTGCAGCATCCCTTCCTTCCTTCCTTCCTTCCTTCCTTCCTTCCTTCCTTCCTTCCTTCCTTCCTTCCTTCCTTTCCTTTCCTTCCTTCCTTCCTTCCTTCCTTCCTTCCTTCCTTCCTCCCTCCCTCCCTCCCTCCCTTCCTTTCCTTTCCTTTCCTTCCTTCTTTCCTTCCTTCTTTCCTTCCTTCTTTCCTTCCTTCCTTCCTTCCTTCCTTCCTTCCTTCCTTCCTTCCTTCCTTTCCTTCCTTCCTTCCTTTCCTTTCCTTCCTCCTTCCTTCCTTCCTTCCTTCCTTCCTTCCTTCCTTCCTTCCTTTTCTTTCCCTTCCTTCCTTCCTTCCTTCCTTCCTTCCTTCCTTCCTTTCCTTCCTTCCTTTCCTTTCCTTCCTTCCTTTCCTTTCCCTTCCTTCCTTCCTTCCTTCCTTTCCTTTCCCTTCCTTCCTTCCTTCCTTCCTTCCTTCCTTCCTTTCCTTTCCCTTCCTTCCTTTCCTTCCTTCCTTCCTTCCTTCCTTCCTTCCTTCCTTTCCTTCCTTCCTTCCTTTCCTTCCTTCCTTTCCTTTCCCTTCCTTCCTTTCCTTCCCTTCCTTCCTTCCTTCCTTTCTTTCCTTTCCTTCCTCCTTCCTTCCTTCCTTCCTTCCTTCCTTCCTTCCTTCCTTTCCTTCCTTCCTTCCTTTCCTTCCTTCCTTTCCTTTCCCTTCCTTCCTTTCCTTCCCTTCCTTCCTTCCTTCCTTTCTTTCCTTTCCTTCCTCCTTCCTTCCTTCCTTCCTTCCTTCCTTCCTTCCTTTCCTTTCCCTTCCTTCCTTTCCTTCCCTTCCTTCCTTCCTTCCTTTCTTTCCTTTCCTTCCTCCTTCCTTCCTTCCTTCCTTCCTTCCTTCCTTTCCTTTCCTTCCTTCTTTCCTTCCTTCCTTCCTTCCTTCCTTCCTTCCTTCCTTCCTCCCTCCCTCCCTCCCTTCCTTTCCTTTCCTTTCCTTCCTTCTTTCCTTCCTTCTTTCCTTCCTTCCTTTCCTTTCCTTCCTTCCTTTCCTTTCCCTTCCTTCCTTCCTTCCTTCCTTTCCTTTCCCTTCCTTCCTTCCTTCCTTCCTTCCTTCCTTTCCTTTCCCTTCCTTCCTTTCCTTCCTTCCTTCCTTCCTTCCTTCCTTCCTTCCTTTCCTTCCTTCCTTCCTTTCCTTCCTTCCTTTCCTTTCCCTTCCTTCCTTTCCTTCCCTTCCTTCCTTCCTTCCTTTCTTTCCTTTCCTTCCTCCTTCCTTCCTTCCTTCCTTCCTTCCTTCCTTTCCTTTCCCTTCCTTCCTTTCCTTCCCTTCCTTCCTTCCTTCCTTTCTTTCCTTTCCTTCCTCCTTCCTTCCTTCCTTCCTTCCTTCCTTCCTTCCTTCCTTCCTTCCTTTCCCTTCCTTCCTTCCTTCCTTCCTTCCTTCCTTCCTTCCTTCCTTCCTTCCTCATTTCTGTCCTTCCTTCCTTCCTGTCCTCCCTCCCTCCCTCCCTTCTTCCCTCTCTCCCTCCTCCCTCCCTTTTCCCTCCATCTTCCTGGGCCCTGACTCTCCTCTAGTCCAGGCTGCTCTTGAACTCCCTCTATGGCTGCACATGAAGGTGACTGTCCCACCCCCAGCCTCATGTTGGCTTTGCAGACACACCTCTCCATACCCAGTCCATGTGGTACTAGGGACCGAGCCTGTCACTGTCCCTAATTAGCAAGGGGCGATCTTCTCTACCCTCACCGCAGGTCAGCAGAGCAGAGCACAGCGAGAGGAGATGCTGGCCATGAGGGAGCTGGGGAGAAGTGCAGAACACAGACTCCAGGGCAGGGCCGGGCAGGCGTGTGCCCTCCAGCTCAGAACGCACCTATGTCTATGAGCAGGAGAGTCTCCTGACACAGCTCCCCAGGCTCGCTCTGTGTGGTCCCAAATGACTTCCACTCAACGGGTGTCTTCGAGAAGTCGCTGCCTGATTTCAACATGATTCCCTTGTGACAGGTCAGCATGTCTGGGGAGAGGAGAACCAGGCCGGGGAGGGAGAGTCAACACCATGGCTGCCCTGCAGCTTCCGCGAGGGAGGCCTTGGCCTGCTGAATCACACGCCCCGAGGCCCTGGCTGGGACGTCCTGCCTTGCATGTGGAAGGGATGAAGACCTCAAAGCCTCCAGGCAGTGCCACCCTTCTTGGTGACCAGCAGGGCGGGCTGGCCATTTCCTCATTCCTCCTGCAAAGTGGCAGAGCTGCGCTCTCCCGGCTCCACCCGCTCCCAGGCCCGCCCCACCTTGCCCACAGGTGTGCCCACCTTCCCCAGATGCACAAGCCGCAGAGCTGCCCCCACGCCCGTTCATCCCTTCTCTCCAGGCCCTGGTGCAGTCCCGGGGAAACCCTGTGGCTTACGCTGTACTGTCTCTGCAGAACCTGAGCACCTGGTCGCCTCTAATGCGTCCACACAGCTGCCTGTCCTGAATCTCTGAGCCCCTTCCCCTCCCCCACCTCGTTCACCACCCAGCAGCCCATGGGGCCTCTTAAAGGGTCAGGCAACCATGTGAGGCCCCAGGGAAACCTGAGAAGCCCTGGAAGGTTCCCATCTCCTCCAGAACAAAACTGTGATCGTAAGGGGTTGCAGAGATGGCTCAGTGGTTAGCACTCGCTGCTCTGCCGGGTGCCGAGGAGTTTGAATCTCAGCACTTATGGGCACATGCCCTCGGGGAGGCAGACAGACAGGTACGTACACACACCCACACATAGCTGAAAGTAATGAATGCATGTAAAAGCTGCTGACTTCCTGGAATGCCCACAGGCTCCCTGTGACGTGGCCTTCCTACTTCTTCATGGCGGCTCCCCGCTCGGTCACTGTGAGGAAGGCACAACCCCTCAGGCTAGGGACAGCACACAGTGTCAGGGAGGGAAAGGAGAACGGAAGACATTCCAGGGTGACACAAGTGCTCAGACGAAGGCAGGAGGAGGGGGGAAGTATGGTGGCCTGTTACTGATGAAGGACCAAGGGACACGCCATCTTTGGTCTCCTGTCTGCCGTGTGGGCACTGGTGGCTAGAAGTGGGTAGCAGAGCTGGGGAGCCGGACGCGTGGTCCTTCTCAGGGCCTCTGCACACATTTTCCGACTCCCGTGTCTGACACTGTTTCTCCTTCTCCTAACTGTCAGGAGACACTTGATGACAGGCAGGGCGTTGACCTTGAAATCAGGAGGTGCCCAGCGCTGTTCTCCATCCTTACCTGAGCAGGCCGGGAAGCCCAGCAGAGAGAGGAGCAGGAAGCCCTGGATGGGGCAGGCTCCCATGGCTTCTCTGAGGTGGGGAGAGCTGACCAGGCCCTGGAACTGGTGGAGAACAGGACACAGTTCAAGCAGACAGCCAGGGAGGAACCTTGTCCTCCAGCCGGTGCCCACTTTAGGGTCCATAGGACCGTGGGGCCAGCCTGCCCTGTGGTACCTGAGGTTTCAGCAGGCTTACTGTGCTCGGGGCCTCTGCTGCAGTTCTCAGAGGGCTGCGGGTTCTCTGCGCCAGAACCCAGCAGCCCTGCCCCTGCAGCCTCTACTGCAGGAGAGCAGGCCTGGGCCCGCGCCGTGAGCCCCAGGACCTCAGGTCCCAAGCAGAACCTGCTCAGGCACCAGCGTCTCAGGCCTCAGGCCCAGCTCCACCAGCTGTCCTGAGCTCCCTGGTTGTCCACCCTAGGGACGGGGCATTTGAGTTCCACTGTCAGCCCCAGCTCCCCAGGAGCCCGGATTCTGGTCACCCAGCTTCCTCCTTCAGCTGAAGGGCCTAGTGTCGGCTCAGGCCACAGAGAACACAAAGCCGGCCTCCTCCTCCACTCATGGAGGCCTCAGACGCTTCCCTTGGCCTTGGAGTCCAGCACTGAGGCTCCTCAGAGACCCCGGGATCAACAGCTTCCTCAGAGCACTGCCTCCTCCGTCAGGGCAGCGTGTCAGGGCCCAGCTCTCCCTCAGACCAGGACTTCAGTCCCTGTCCATCTGGTCCTCCCGGGACAGAAGCCCAGGGCAGCCTCCTCCCTGGCCTCCTGAGGCCGCTCCCCACTGCTCCTCCTCCCTGGCACTCAGGCCTACCGCGGCCGCTCCCCCCTGCTCCTCCTCACTGGCTTCTCCACTCGGGCTTGGGCTGGTCCCTGGCTGCTCCCTCCTTGGAAGCGGCAGAAGTCTTCCTGGCTTCAGAACGTCGGCAGAACCTCGGGCTGGGAGGGCTTCCAGACGTGCTGTGGCAGGGCAGGAGAGACAGTAGGGAGTTGGCGGAGCATAACTGTGCCAGGCCTCACTGGATAATCCGGAGGATCGCGGCGTCCCATTGATCCCCAGAGAAGCCGCTCATGCCCTCCCTGCCAGGCACACCTGTGCAGATAGTGAGTGCTGGGCAGTGGGCAGTGGCCGTTGCTGAGAGGCCACCTCAGCTGCAGAGTCAGGAGGTATGTGAAGGCTCCGTGAGGAACTCTGTGTTCCCGCTGCTCCAGGTGCTTCTCTGAGGGTGAGCGGGCAGCAGGGGCCAGACAGCGAGACTGACGTCACCGACACCCCCCTCCTCCGTCCTGGGAACATGAACACTCAGATAGACACAGATGCCAACTCTGTCCTTAAGTGTCACTTTCTGTGCTGTGGGTTGACAGGGGACAGTCTGGGAACTCAGTGTTCTCCTTCTACCACTCGGTCCCGGGGATCAAACTCAGGGTGTCAGGCTTGGCCATGTTAGGGACAAGCAAATGAAACTGTATTTTAAGTAATACAGTTTAGTTTTCAGACTCCATTTAATCACAGGGAGAAACTGAGCTCAAGGTCCCAGGGACCTGTGTGAGTCCAGACGTCCCGGGACAGCTTGTCTAGCCATGACGACAGCTTTTCCATCTTGCTGGCAGGGCAAACAAGTTCATGTCCCCAGTCCCGGAACCTCCTCCTATCCTGACTGATGGGAACTTACCTGCTCAGCCCTGTGTCAAAATATGAGTGGACAGCACCCTGCCCCCCTCACTCTGGTTTCACCCTTTGTTTTCAATTATTTATTTATATATTTTATATGTGTGAGCGCTCTCTTTGTCTGCATGGACACCTTTCGCGCCAGCAGAGGGCGCCAGATCTCACCCTAGATGGCTGTGAGCCACCGTGTGGGTGTGTGGAATTGAACCCGGGTCCTCTGGAAGAGCAGTCAGTGCTCTTAACCGCTGAGCCGTCCCTCCAGGGTGATGGGTCAGCTCCTGAGTCTGTTCTGCAGCCCTGACCCATCAGCAGAGGCTGGATTACAGTCGCCTGCGTGGATCTCAGCGGAACGCAGAACAGCGACAGCTGTTCTCACCCCAGTCATCTCCCGGCCTCTCACTCCTTTTGTTAAAAATAGTAACACATCGACTGCATGCAAAGTAGTTCCTGCTGTAAGCTGCTTCCACTCGGCAGCCCCTGCGCTGAGACCGACTTTAGTCTCAGCCTAACCGGGGCCTCTGCTGCGGCCTTTGGCATCAGAAGCCACTTTGCCTCCAAGTCTCCATCTTGATCATAAGGGGAAACTAAGTTCAAGTTCCCACGCCTGACACAAGGACACAATTCAGTGGTTCAGTACTCGCTGCGCTGCTTAGAAGAGAACAGCCGGTGCTGGGCACCATTCTGCTGGGGTTAGAGGTCACACATCCTGCCCGGAGCTCCCCTCCCCCGCGTCCCAGCCACGGAGCTTTGTCTGGCCACCGAGACACAAGGCAGCACGCTGGGAACAAAATCGATGGTTTAGCTGGTCAGATGGTGCAGTCCCCTCGCCGCCCACACCTGGTCACCCGGTTCTTACCTGACCACGGGCGTTTGGCGGCTCACAACGGTCTCTGGTGAGATCTGGCGCCCTCTGCCCGCGCGCAGGCGTGCACACAGAACGCTGTGTAGATAATAAATCGGTTCATCTTAAACAAAAGCAAAGATGAGCCTGCCTTTGAGCAGACGAATGTCGCGTCTGGCCCCTGAGTCCAGATCACCGCCCTGACCAGTCAGTTCTGTTCAGTGTTCAGTCAGCTCCCACACCGAGTCTGGAGCGGTCGGTGTGCGGCTCTGTGTGGCTCTTCCTGAACCCTTCCCAGGAGCTCTGGCCGGGGACGGCTCTCGGCCCCCAGCCCCCGGCCCCGGCCCCCGGTCCTGGCCCCCGTCTCCCGGCTCCCAGCCCCCAGCACGCTCCTCACGTACCTTATGTCCCCAGCAGCGAGCACCAGCCCCGGCTGAAAGCGGCCTTGGGCTCCTGTCGCTCTGACCCCGAGTCCTGGGACTGGGCTCACTGCGTGTCCCGTTTGTGCAGCTCGGGAGCACTCCGGGCTCACACTCTCCCGGCCTCGGTTCGGCTTTCCGTTTGTGTGAAAATCCGCCGAGGGAGGACACCCTCGTTCTGACTCTGTGACCGTGCTCCCCCGCCCCAGTCCTCCGAGAGGGGCAGGACCATGGACAGCACAGCCCACCTGGTGCGGTCAGCGTGGGCAGCGGCCATCCGTGCCCCCCCCGCCCCAGTCCTCCGAGAGGGGCAGGACCGTGGACAGCACAGCCCACCTGGTGCGGTCAGCGTGGGCAGCGGCCATCCGTGCCCCCCCCCGCCCCAGTCCTCCGAGAGGGGCAGGACCGTGGACAGCGTGACCCCCCCAGGCTCACAGCTGCGCCCGCTCCTTGCGGCAGAGGACGGGCGCCGACACTGTGAGTCCTGGTGTAACACGAGTGAGCAGGTGTGGACAGAGGGTGAGTGAGCACTTGGTGAAGTCAGCAAGGAAGGAGTTGTGAAGCTCTTGTGTAAAATCCGTCTAGAATCTGGAACGACTCGACTCGGGCCGCGGCCCTCGGCCTCCCTCACGCTGCGGAGGTTGACACAGTCGGTCAAGGTGTGCGGACTCCGCCCACGCCGCCGACCCCGCCCACTCCGCCGACTCCGGCCACACAATGCTTTTGTCGTCACCTCATGGCTGTGGTTTGCTAGTGCTGTGTGCCGTGATGGAGACATCCCATTTCCGGACCACTGTCATGCGGCCCCAGCAAAAGGTGGCCCACCCCGCCGGCCGGCCGAGCTGCCGGAGCCAAGGCCGCAGGCCTTGAGGGGCCCAGGACCGTTAGGGAGCCCTGACACCCCTCCCCTCCAGAGTGTGCCCCGGCCTGAGTGCGTACTGGCCCAGCGTTGACACCAGGCCTTTGTTTCTGATCTCCACCGCGTCTCTTGAGGTAGGGTCTGTCCAGAGCTCTCCAGGTCTGCCTCGTCCCCTAGAGCTGGGGTTGGAATATTAATGCCACCGCAACCTATCTGGCATAAAGGAGGGAAAGGGGGAGAGGGCAGAGAGAGGGCAGGGAAGGAGAAGGAGGATGCTTATGACACACAGAGAGAAACAGAGAGAGGTCCAGCAGTCAAAGCCCTCTGGCTCACCTGATTGACACACCCAGTTAGAATTAAACGCCTCGTCCTACCACGGGTTTCCCCTGGACCTTTGTAAACCATCTTCCCACGGGCCACGTCTGTCTGTCTCCATCCAGCGGCCATCCTTCATCCCCTCCCGGACAAGTGCCCCTTTACCCTCTCCCTTGTTCTGTTCTTTCTTTTGTTTGTTTGTTTGTTTTGTTTCTTGAGACAGGGTCTCCCTGTGCAGCTCTAACTGTCCTGGACTCACTCTGTAGACCAGGCTGGCCTCGAACTCAGAGCTCTGCCTGCCTCTTTTCTCTCCCCAGCACCCACCCACAAGTGCTGGGATCACAGGCGTGCACCAGCACTCATCGTTATGTGGTCCAGGGGACTGAAGCAGCATGTCACACGTGGCCAGCCCTCTACAGATGGGGCGTCCCCCCAGCCGTCGGAGGCCGCCGGAGGCCACTGGAGGCCATTAGAGGCCGTTGGAAATGGTCTTTCTCTGCAGAACTTGCCCAACAATATTTTTTGGGGGAGAGGGAGTGTTTGTTTGTTTGTTTGTTTTGAGGCAGGGTTTCTCTATGTAGCCCTGGCTGTCCTGGACTGGCTTTGTCGACCAGGCTGGCCTCGAACTCACAGCGATCCTCCTGCCTCTGTCTTCCCGAGCACTGGCATCACAGGCATGCACCCTGCCATTGCTTTTCATTTTGAGACAGAATCTCCCGGAGCCCAGGCTGGCTCCAAACTGGACATCGACCGAGGATGACCTTGAAGTTCTGAGCCCCAGGAGCATTTCCTCGAGCGTCCTGCTGGCTTGGGGTCTCCCTTGCACGATGCCTTGCTCACCAGCACAGCACGCAGCGTGGGCAGCCTTGCGTTTGGGGCATTGTGTGGCGAGGCAAAGGCCGTGGAAACATGGAGGTTCCCAGGCCCTCCCTGCTGGTGGAAGTGCGGGCCGAGGGCAGCAAACTGGGAGTCCCAGTGGCTGGGACTTCATCACCGCGGCCGACCAGCGACCGTGCCCAGGGCAAGCCCTCGGGTTGGCCGGTTTCTCTGGGCAATTCTAGAAAGCCAGCACAGGCCAACAGGAGCAATGCAAGGACATCTGTGTGGAGACACCGGGGGCTCCTGGGAACCCCACCCTGTCACTGTAGTCTCTGAGCGGAGCTCAGTACTGCTGGAGGGGATTAAGATGGGCTTGGGTGTGCTCTCGGCCTCCTCATCCTGTGAGGAGTCTCAGCCGAGGCCCCTCAGGCACCGAGCCTTCCCCGAAGGGATGAGCCCACACCCTCAAACCACTCAGGAGGAGCCCCTTCACAGCGGATGATCTCCTGGGGGGCGACGCTTCCTGTGGCCCCAGATTCACTTTCCCTCCCACTTCCTGTGGGAGGTCACACCAGCAGGGACCCGCCCCATTCATCCCACAGGGACCCCCTTCCCTCTCACGGAGTGGACAAGGCAGGCTTCAGCCTGGAATGAAGAGTGCCTACCGTGCCTGTGTGTGTGTGTGTGTGCGTGTATGTGTGTGTGTGTGTGTGTGTGTGTGTGTGTGTGTGTGTGTGTTTGAGAGTGTGGGGGTGTGTCTGAATGTGAGCGTGTGAGTGTGTGCGTGTGTTTGTGTGCTGTGAGTGAGTGCAGGAGTGTGTTGTGTGTGCTCTGGCCCTCACCTTTTCAAGCCTACAATGGTGGCTCCCACCTTTCATGAAGGCCCTTAGAAACTGAGCCACACCTTTTCTCGGCCCATCTCTCCTCCACATCAACTTTGTGTCACACACAGCCTCTCACCCAGCTGCTCCATGAGGCAGAGCCCTTTGCTGTGGCCCTGGCTGGCAGGAAGAAACTGAGGGACATAACCTCCTGCCTCCCAGGGCACAGCGAGGCCCAGTGCTCCAGGCTTGGGTGGGAAAAAGATGGGGGGCTCTGGCAGCGAGGCTTTCAGGGAGTGCATAGAGAGCTCCATCCCCTCACAGAGAGCCCCATTCCCTCACAGAGAGCCCATCTTCTCACAGAGAGCCCCATCCCCTCACAGAGACCCCATCTTCTCACAGAGACCCCATCTTCTCACAGAGACCCCCATCTCCTCACAGAGACCCCCATCTCCTCACAGAGACCCCCATCTCCTCACAGAGACCCCCATCTCTCACAGAGGGAGCATAGAGAGAGCCCCATCCCCTCACAGAGAGCCCCATCCCCTCACAGACAGCCCCATCTCCTCACAGAGGGAGCACACAGAGCCCCATCTCCTCACAGAGGGAGACTACAGAGAGCCCCATCCCCTCACAGGGAGCCCTATCTCCTCACAGGGAGCCCCATCCCCACACAGAGAGCCCCATCCCCTCACAGGGAGCCCCATCTCCTCACAGAGGGAGACTACAGAGAGCCCCATCTCTCACAGAGGGAGCACACAGAGAGCCCTATCTCCCACAGAGAACCCCATCTCCTCACAGGAAGCATACAGAGAGCTCCATCTCCCACAGAGAGCCCCATCTCCCACAGAGCGCCCCATCTCCTCACAGGAAGCACACAGAGAGCCCCATCCCCTCACAGAGAACCCCATGTCCCACAGAGAACCCTGTATTTGGAGAAACAGCAGCGGCTTTATTATCCCATGTGTGGCTCTGTGAGGCTGTCCTCTCTGGAGCAGGCTGAGTTCAGAGGCTCCTGTATCTAAACATGGAGGCACAGGTGTGTGGGTGAGGGATGAGGACACCTGGGCAGCAAGGGGTGACAGTGCCAGCCTGAGGTCCTCAGGTTGTGACATCAGGGGAGGGTGGACATGGGAGGCCAGCCGGGATTAAGGAGGGTAGGAAAATGGGTTCAGCATAGAGGACAAAGCCTTCCAAACAAAGGGCTAAGAAGAGCCCCAGCCCTAACAGCCACGCCAGGGAAGAGGCCGAAGAGGTCGAGGCACCTCCTTTGGACTCTCCTTTGGCACCTTCACTGGCATCTTCACTGGCACCTCCATCCTCAGGGGTTTCCTCTGCAGAGAAGATCCCGAACGCTTTAGAGTTGCCCAGTAAGGATCTAGTGGGTGAGGCCATGCACCCCCGAATGCTCACTCCAGAAGTCAGTCCACCTGGAAGGGGAGATCAGCCAGGGGCGGCCCAGGTCAGCAGAGCTGGCAAAGTCAGCCCCATTCTCCTCCCTCAGAGAGTGAGTCATACTCCTGCCTTCCATCCAACTCCCTCCATCCAGGACTCCAGGGCCAGACTCCTCCATGGACTCAAGGCTGAAGAACCCAGGGGTCCAGCCAGCCTCCTCCATCAGACCAGGGGTCCAGGCCCAGCCTCCTCCCTCAGACCAGGGTCCAGGCCCAGCCTCCTCCCTCAGACCAGGGGTCAGGACAGCCTCCTCCCTCAGACCAGGGGTCCAGGACAGCCTCCTCCCTCAGACCAGGGTCCAGGCCCAGCCTCCTCCCTCAGACCTGGGGTCCAGGCCCCTGCAGTCCAACCATCTACACTCACCTCCCTGGAGACCAATGGCACCTTGGTAACAGTGAGTGGCACCCTGAGGGCAGGTGACAACTCTGGTGTTCTGAGGGCAGGACCCAAATAACTCCACACAGGCAGGACACTGCAGGCTTCCCGGGGTAGGAGCGGCTGGGGACAGAGAGAAAGGTGGGGTGCAATGCATGCTCTCAGCTACAGCCACCTGCTTACCTCCCAAGCATCTGGGTCCCTCCGTGTCCCTGACCCGTACCTGGCCGAGGGAGGGAGCTGAGCAGGACGCTGCTGCTGCTGGCTGCATTGCACAGTGGCGAGGAGCAGAAGTGGAAATAGGAAGCTACCAGCATTCCAGGGTGCTGGGAGTGCAGGGACACTCCAGGGCTGGGCCGGGCCACTGGCCTGCTGCAGCCTTTGCTCCCTATTAGGACAGAACGTTGTCCTGGGGAAACAAGAGTGAAAGCCAGGCTCAGAAGAAGAGGGCAAGAACATAGAGCCCAGTTCTGGGGTCCCTCCCAGTCACGGGGAACCCAGTCCGAGTGACAATACACACACGCTGTGCTGAGTCTGACAAAGACTGGCTCCCTCTGCCCTGCTCCTGGCAGACCTCGTGGCTAGGCCCCTGCACAGTCTCCCTGAGCCCCTGGCACGCTGCAGCCTCACTCTGTTCACCATCCCTCCTACCCTGCTGGCTCCTCCACACTGTGCCCTTCACACGCACACTTGGCTCTGTGGGAGGTTTCTGTCTCCTTTCCCACCTCCCTGCAGAGCTGCAAAGGGACGCAGAGGCTTCACAGAGTCCCAGACAGGCCTGCAGCATCCCTTTCTTTCCTTCCTTCCTTCCTTCCTTCCTTCCTTCCTTTCCTTTCCTTCCTCCTTCCTTCCTTCCTTCCTTCCTTCCTTTCCTTCCTCCTTCCTTCCTTCCTTCCTTCCTTTCCTTTCCTTCCTTCCTTCCTTCCTTCCTTCCTTTCCTTTCCTTCCTTCCTTCCTTTCCTTTCCTTCCTTCCTTTCCTTTCCCTTCCTTCCTTCCTTTCCTTCCTTCCTTCCTTCCTTCCTTCCTTCCTTCCTTCCTTCCTTTCCTTCCTTCCTTTCCTTTCCTTTCCTTCCTTCCCTCCTTCCTTCCTTTCCTTCCTTCCTTTCCTTTCCCTTCCTTCCTTCCTTCCTTCCTTCCTTTCCTTTCCCTTCCTTCCTTCCTTTCCTTCCTTCCTTCCTTCCTTCCTTCCTTCCTTCCTTTCCTTTCCTTCCTTCCTTCCTTCCTTCCTTCCTTCCTTCCTTCCTTTCCTTTCCTTCCTTCCTTCCTTTCCTTTCCTTCCTTCCTTCCTTTCCTTTCCTTCCTTCCTTTCCTTTCCCTTCCTTCCTTCCTTTCCTTCCTTCCTTCCTTCCTTCCTTCCTTTCCTTTCCTTCCTTCCTTTCCTTTCCTTTCCTTCCTTCCCTCCTTCCTTCCTTTCCTTCCTTCCTTTCCTTTCCCTTCCTTCCTTCCTTCCTTCCTTCCTTTCCTTTCCCTTCCTTCCTTCCTTTCCTTCCTTCCTTCCTTCCTTCCTTCCTTCCTTCCTTTCCTTTCCTTCCTTCCTTCCTTCCTTCCTTCCTTTCCTTTCCTTCCTTCCTTCCTTTCCTTTCCTTCCTTCCTTCCTTTCCTTTCCTTCCTTCCTTTCCTTTCCCTTCCTTCCTTCCTTTCCTTCCTTCCTTCCTTCCTTTCCTTTCCTTCCTTCCTTTCCTTTCCTTTCCTTCCTTCCCTCCTTCCTTCCTTTCCTTCCTTCCTTTCCTTTCCCTTCCTTCCTTCCTTCCTTCCTTCCTTTCCTTTCCCTTCCTTCCTTCCTTTCCTTCCTTCCTTCCTTCCTTCCTTCCTTCCTTCCTTCCTTCCCTCCTTCTTTCATGTCTTTTCTGTTTTTCTTTTTCTTGCTTTCTCTCTACCAGTCTCAGATCGCCCAGCCTGGTTCTGAGGTCCCTATATAGGTGAGGATGGCACCGAATTTCAGTTTAACTGCCTGTCCTTCTCAGCACTGGTAGCACAGACACGCCTAGTATATCTGGCACTGAGGCTCAGGCTCAGACTTCTGCTCAGCAGGTACTGGACCAAGAGCCACATGCCCGGCTCAGCATTCCTCCTTGTTGGGGATCAAGAGGGTCCCCACACCCCAGCACCGTTCTCATCTCTGGGTGTGGGGCTACTATTTATCACCACCAGCAGGACGAGGCACAGAGAGGTCTCAGGCGCGAACTGGAGGACACAGAATCCAGGGCTGGCTGGGGCGAGCCCCGGGCAGGCGTGTGCCCTCCCGCTCAGCCCACTCACCCACATCTATGAGCAGGAGAGTCTCCTGACACAGCTCCCCAGGTTCACACTCCAGGAAAGTGGATGAAACCCACTCCTCAGCTTTCTCAGCCAAGCCGCTGCCTGATTTCAACATGACTCCCTTGTGACAGGTCAGCGTGTCTGGGGAGAGGAGAACCAGGCCGGGGAGAGAGAGTCACCACCATGGCTGCCCTGCAGCTTCCGCGAGGGAGGCCTTGGCCTGCTGAATCACACGCCCCGAGGCCCTGGCTGGGACGTCCTGCCTTGCATGTGGAAGGGATGAAGACCTCAAAGCCTCCAGGCAGTGCCACCCTTCTTGGTGACCAGCAGGGCGGGCTGGCCATTTCCTCATTCCTCCTGCAAAGTGGCAGAGCTGCGCTCTCCCGGCTCCACCCGCTCCCAGGCCCGCCCCACCTTGCCCACAGGTGTGCCCACCTTCCCCAGATGCACAAGCCGCAGAGCTGCCCCCACGCCCGTTCATCCCTTCTCTCCAGGCCCTGGTGCAGTCCCGGGGAAACCCTGTGGCTTACGCTGTACTGTCTCTGCAGAACCTGAGCACCTGGTCGCCTCTAATGCGTCCACCCAGCTGCAAATGCCAGGGCCTCTGCTGCCTGTCCTGAATCTCTGAGCCCCTTCCCCTCCCCCACCTCGTTCACCACCCAGCAGCCCATGGGGCCTCTTAAAGGGTCAGGCAACCATGTGAGGCCCCAGGGAAACCTGAGAAGCCCTGAGAAGGCAGAGACTTCCGGTAGGTTCCCATCTCCTCGAAAATCAAGTTGTGACTTCTTTAATCTGGCCCACAAGGCCCCCTGTGACGTGGCCTTCCTCCTTCTTCATGGACACATGCCCCACCACAGATAAGGCCCTTGAGGCTAGTGGTATGACACAGTGTCAGGGACCAATGGAAGACAGGAGGGAGCGCCAGGGTGGTGGAGCTGCGCCAGGGTGGTGGAGCTGCGCCAGGGTGGTGGAGCTGCTGGGTGACAGGGCGCAGCGGCGACGAGGAAACTGCCAGTCCGAGGGTTCTGACCAGTGGCGGGTCAGCACACACAGGGCATGTGGTCCCCCTCTAGGTGACTGCACAGGCTCCTGCCGGACAGCTCCGACACAGATGGTGCTTCTCTGACATGTAGGCCCTAAGCCCTGAACTTCTCTGGCTCCTGGCTCTGGCTTCTCTGCCGGCTTCCTCAGGATCATGGCCTAACTTCCTCAGGATCAGATCATGGCCTAACTCTGGTTCATCTTCATGATGGGTTGCTGAGGCAGTCAAAATGCTGGTGCCTAGCCCTCCCTCCCTCCCTCCCGAGCCTTGCCCCCCACCCCGCCGCCCTCCCAGTCCTGACATCCTGAGTCAGCAACCTGTCCTCGTCCTCCTGCTGAGCCCACCTCAGGCAGTCTCGCTTTCCTATATCAGGACCTTTGCACTCACAGTTTCCTGATGATGAATCTTCTCTCTCTCTCTCTCTTTCTCTCTCTCTCTCTCTGTGTGTGTGTGTACATGTGTAAAGGCCAGATGGGGATGTTAAATGTCCTTTCTATCCCTCTCCACCTTACTCCCTCCGTTGAGACCCTCTCTCTCTGCAAGCAGCCAGCACCGTGACCCTCCCGTCTTTGCCTCCCATGGCGCTGAGGGGGCAGGTGTGTGTGTGGCCAGGCCCAGCTTTGTAGGTGAACCCTCTGGGCTTGAACTCAGGAGACCCTCTTGGCCGCAGAGCCCTCTGCAGTCCCTGACAAGCCATTTCTACTGAGACAGGCCACCTCCTCCATGCCGCCCTCTCTGAAGCCTCTGAAGCCTCCTCACTCTCTGCAGGCTCTGGGCCCAGGGTCTGCCCTGTCACAGCCCAGAATGGCCAGCTCAGGTATGGCAGGCCAGGGTCTGGTTCCCCAAGGCTTCTGCGGGAAATGCAGGGTCCTGCACGGCCTCCCGTTAGCTGCACACAGTCAGGCCTGTCCACTCTGCCCATCCAGCCCGCTGGCAGCAGCATGGTGGCCATCCATGCCCCGAGCCTCCTCCCCTTCCTCTCCTCCCCAGAACAGGTCACTGGGGCTCACTTTTCTCAGCATCTTCAAAGGACCCCTCAGTGCGCTCTCGGTCCCCTGCTCTTCCAGCTGGACGCCCCTCGGCCCCGCCCCTCCCGGCCTCCTCTTCCCCCTTGCCTGAGTGGGCGATGCTCACTCAGGTGGCTGGGAGGCCGGCTTCAGCAGAGGGGGCTGCGTGTCCGCGCCTGCAAAGAAGCTGCAGCACAGGTGCCACCTACTTTCTCCCACCCAAAGCTCACCTGTCCGGGTGACCTGGCAGGCCTCCCCCACATCCACGGGCCCGATCTTCCGCGTGCCATTGAGCAGGGTGCAGCCTGGCTGCGTCATGCAGCCTTGAATCTTCACATCTGAGAGGATCTCCGCTGAGAAGACCTCCTCTGTGGTGCAGGGCGAGGAGAGAGACACTCATATGGGGAGCTCAGGGCAGCCTCAGGGGCAAGCCCCGCTCTGGGCTCCACACTACCGGCTCAGCCCCCCCCGCCCCAGTTTCCCTCTCCTCCCCCAGAGCCCACATCTCCACCTCAGCCCCTCCTCATCTGCTCCTCTGGGGTCCTGGGCCAGGCTCACCCACACCCTGGGGTCCCCAGCCAGGCTCAGCCCCTCACCCACACCCTGGAGTCCCCAGCTAGGCTCACCTCCTCACCCACACCCCCGGGTCCCCGGCCAGGCTCACCTCCTCACCCACACCCCTGAGTGCCAGGCCAGGCTCACCCCCTCACCCACATCCTGGGTCCCCGGCCAGGCTCACCTCCCCCGAAGCTGAGGACCCCGCTGTAGCAGTGTGTGGTGCCCGCAGGGCAGACCTGCACGGGCTGGCCAGAGCAGGAACCGGCAGACAGGCAGAGCGGGCAGCGCAGGGTCCCCGGTGCTGGAAACGTGTGAGGACAGGGGAGGCTCGGCTCAGGCACCCACTTGGATCCCAGCGCTCCCCAGCTCCGCAGGTGGCCCTCCTGCTCTCAGGCAGACCCAGACTTGGTGAGGAGAAGGAGGAGCCATGGAGGGAGCAGGCGGCTCCACCCCAGTGGCACCGGGCAGTTGAGGAAAACCCCCTAGCCACAGGTTCCCCCAGAACACACAAGGTCAACTGTTGACGAGTTGCCTGGTCAACTCGGACAGGATGGCGCCCGGGAGCTGCGGAGGACAGGGGAGTCGGGAAGGTTGTCCTCCACACTCACTGGAGCGCACGGACAACCACCTCCCACAAGTCAACCCAACAAAGGGAAAGACTAACAGCTCAGTGGTTTAGAACGGGGACGCGTGGGCCAGGACCCCGTGTGACCCCTGGCACCCATGTGGGGAGCTCACAGCAGCCTCTACCCACAGCTTGCAGGGCATCCAATGTCCTCTGCAGGCATCACGCACACCACACACACACATACGAACACGCACACACAACTAAAAAGATCTTTCTAAGAATCCGCTTCATCCTGGGTGGCTGGAGCGGTCACCTAGAGGAGTTTGGGGCTGCTGTGGCCCTCAGGGAAGCGCAGATGAGGGGTGCGGAGGAGTGGAGAGGGCAGGGCCAGGGAGAGCAGGGAGGGGCAGCAGGGGGCTGTGGAGAAGCCGGGGTAGAGCAGGAGTGAGCAGGCTACAGTGTAAGCCAACTTCCTCCCAGGACCCCCTCGGCTGCCCTCCCCCAGGACCCCCCTCGGCTGCCCTCCCCCAGGACCCCCTCGGCTGCCCCCCCCCCCCCCCGCACTGGCACCTGTCACAGGAGGCGGGGCCCACAGAGGGGCTGTGGAAGACAGGTCATTGCAGAGGTCCCCCAGGACCCCCCTCCCCTCCCCCGCAATGGCACCTGTCACGGGGGGCGGGGCCCACAGAGGGGCTGTGGAAGACAGGTCATTGCAGAGGTGCCCCCGGCGGCACACTGCGGTGTAGGAGGTGACGGACAGCCCGGGGCCCGCCCTGTGCTCAGTGACCTTGGCCTCTTGGTCCTCAGCGGAAGTGCAGCCCTTGCTGAGAACTAGCAGCACCTGCTCGCCTGCACAGACAGAAGTGGGCAGCAAGGTCAGGCCCCTGCCCTGAGACAAGGGAGCAGGACCCGGAGAGCGCGCGCGCCGGGCAGGGAGAGCGAGGGCGGGGCATGGAGAGTGAGGGCAGGGAGAGCGAGGGCAGGGAGAGCGGAGATCTAGGGCCGGGCAGGGAGAGCGAGGGCTGGGCACGGTGGCCTCTCACCATTCTCTATCATCATCAGCGTGTCCTGGCAGCCTTCACCCACGTTACAGGTGGTCTGGCCAGCTGTCCAGCTGAGAGGCAGCTCTGACAATCCATTGGCATTCCGCAGCGTCCCGTGCTGGCATTTCAGACCCCCTGCAGTTAGGAGGAGAAATGGCTCCTGAAGGACCCCTGCTTCGCTCTGACTTTCACCTCTGTGGAGCAAGGCCGCTCGGGCCTTCGTACTGTGGTGTGGACGGCGGAAGGTGGAGGGCAGAATGCAAGTTTGTTAAGCAGAAGTTGAAGACGCAAGGTTACCCAAAGTCAGGCTTGTGGAAATGCGTGCGTGTGCGTGTGCGTGTGCGTGTGTGTGCCCATGTACACGTGTGGAGGCCAGAGGTTGGGACTGGTTATGTTCCCCCTCGTCTTTTGAGACACAGGCTGTGGCTGAACCCCGGCTTCCCGGGTCGGCCAGCTCCCTTGGCGGTTTTACAGGAGTTCCTGTTCCGAGCTCTGGACTTCCTGTCGTGTGGCAAGCACTTTCCCTGCCGAGCCACTCCGGCTCTACACTCCCTCCCCGAGCTCTGAGGGTTAAGATGACGCAGACACGTTAGCAAACAAAGGCAGGGACAGGTGAGAGAGTGCCCATCTTCCATCCCGTGAAAGCTTCCCTCAGGAAACAGCTGCCATACCGTGGCCGCCCTCGGGACCACTCCACCTAGCTCTCGCCTTCTCCCTCATACCTGAAGCCCCGGTGGTTGGCTCCTGGACTTTCTTTCCTGGGGAGCGAGGCTGCTGGAGGTCAGAGGGGATGATGGGAGAGGATGAGGCCGGAAGTGGTCCAGGAAGCTTGAGCCCCAGGGTGACTGTCCCTGTGCAGAATGGGGACGAGCACGCTCAGGACCGCCAGCAGGAGGCTGTGACCTGGCCCTTCCCACTGAGCTGGCCCCTCCACGAGGACAGGCCACCCACGCTCACGTGTTCCAGAGCTGTGAAAAGCTCCCCTGCATGCCTGTCTCCTGGGGCTGCGCTCCCTCCCTCCCTTCCCTTCAACGCTGCAGCGCGGCCTCCCTGGAGAACCTCCTCACTCGCTCCACACGCCTGGGAGTCCCCCGCCCCACAGGATCACACCCACCCAGGCTGAGGCAGGGGAGTGCCTCCTTTTCCTAGGTGAGACTCACCCGACCAGGAACCACACTTCTCCCTCATAACTAAGGGTCCGATTTCCTGGGCGCCACCCAGCAGGCTGCAGCCAGCCTGTGGCATGCAGCCCTGAACACTCAGCTCGGAGGCCATGGCCGCTGGGAAAGGAAGACGTGGCTCAGAGGCCAGCTGGAGGCCAGCCCTGCTCCCTCTGCGCCTCATGCCCAGTCCCGGCTAACCCCGCTTCCCAGACTCTAGATCTCCCCCATTCACACCCCGGGGTCCTCGTGCCCAGCCTTACCTCCCTCACCCACACCCCTGGGGTCCTCGTGCCCAGCCTTACCTCTCTCACCCACACCCCTGGGGTCCCGGGCCAGGCTCACCTCCTCACCCACACCCCTGGGGTCCCGGGCCAGGCTCACCCCCTCACCCACACCCCGGGGTCCCCGTGCCCAGGCTCACCTCCCCTGAGGCTGAGGACCCCGCTGTAGCAGTGTGTGGTGCCCGCAGGGCAGACCTGTTCTGGGGCATTCTCGCACCCGTTTTTGGAAAGGCAGAGTGGGCAGCGCAGGGTCCCTTGGCCTGGAGGTGACAGAGACAGTGAGGTCAGCCAGAAGATGCACCCACCTCCCCAGCTTGCTTCCTCACCAGCCCCCTGAGGCTCTGGCTGGCACAGATCAGCTGGGCATCACAGGTCAGTGGGGGAGGGAGGCGAGGGCATGGCGGACCCGCAGAGACTCTGGTGGAGGTCATGTGGGTGCGGGGGCTGGGAAGGGGTGAGACAGGGCACAGACAGAAGTGAAGCCTCAGCCGGCCTCCGGCCTCCGATGAACTTCTCTAGGCATTGGAGGAAAACGAGTGTGTACTCAGCAAATCTCCCAGCACGCCCAAGTGCTGGCTTTTTGCAGCAAAGCAGGGCGAAGTTCTAGGCCAGGGCTGGGGGACCGGCCTCGGGGAGCCAAGGACCTGCTCGGTTCCCGGCACCCATGAGCAAAGGCAGGCACACCCACCCACTGATAACCCTAAGACCAAAGAGGAAGCCTGAGCCCAGGGTGCTCTCCCGGCCTCTGCGGCTCAGCCTGATCTGTGCGCTAGCTTCGGGCTCCAATGAGACACAAGCTGGATGGTTTCTGAGGAAGAGCACCCCAGACCAGCCTCTCACTTCAACACACACACTCACACACATCTGCACACGCCCACACACGGACACACTGGTACACTGACGTCCTCATACAGCCAACCAACCAATCAGCAAGCCGGAGGCCAATGCCCGACGTTTCCTTGGGGAAAGGAGATGCAGAAATGAGCGGACACGGGCACACGGAAGGACAGGCTACGCAAAGAGCTGGGGGGTGTGGGGGCGGGGAGGGGGCCACACTCCGGAGCTGAAGGCTGGTGGTTTGACCCGTGGCTCCAACCCCGCTGTAAATGCTGGCAGGATCGTTCTGAGGCGCTAGGGAGGGAGGGAGGGGGAGGGATGGCGGCCCAGTGACCCGGAGGAGGGATGGGACAAAGGGCAGGACGGAGCCGGGACCTGACCGACGAGCGCTGTGAAAGGGAACCCCAGCCCTCCCTCCCTCATGATGACCCTCCCCAGCCCTCCTACCACTCCTCCTCCCCATGGCACCTGTCGTTTTGGGTAGGCCTCCAAGAGCCGCCGTGCTGGACACATCGTTACAGAAGTCGCCATGGCGGCACACGCGCGTGTAGGCGACCAGGGAGAGCCCGGGGCCGGGACTGAGCCAGGTAACCCGGGGCGCTTGGTCCTCAGCCTTAGCACAGTCCTTGATGGAAACCAGGTGAACCTGGGGTCCTGGATGGAGAAGGGGAGGTGGGGGTGGGATTCTGGGGCCCCGGAGTGGGGCTGGGCATCCTGAGGTCGGCCAGGGGACCGGGTCCTCCCACGGACACAGGATGCCCGGGCGGAGGGCTCACCCCTTCTCACCGTTCTCCAGGAGCAGCACCAGCTCTCGGCAAGCCTCGCCAGCCTGGCAAGCTTTCCTCTCGGACTCCCACTCCAGGGGCAGCGCCGACACGGTCCTCACCATCTCCGTCACGCCCCCGTGGCAGTTCAGGGCTGGCACGCCTGGGGTGGGGAGAAGGGCCCCACTCTGGCTGGCTGCCTCCCGCCACCTCAGGGGACGGACGCCCCCTCCAGGGTGGCCTCCTCACCACAGGGCAGCAGGGTGATGACCCCCAGCAGGGCCAGCACCGGCACAGGGCTCATGGTCCCGCCGTGGCTGGCAGCGTCTCCAGTGCCCTCTAAGCAGGAAACGCAGTCCCTTTATACCCGCCGTGTTACCCAAGGCAGCGCAGGAAGCGGGGAGGGCGGGGGCCCCACCGAGCCTGCTGCCTGAAGGCTGCTTGGCCGTCCCTCAGTCCCTCACCTGAGCCGGAAGAGCAGAGCGCAGCAGTTCCAGTCCCATCATCCCCGGGCCTAGGGACCAGCTCCCAGACCCCGCCCCACCCCCGCCCCTCAGGTTGCTGGCCTGCTTGCCACTAACCCAAATCCAGGCCCTTCGAAATCAGGACCCATCCCTCCTTCCCAGACCCAGGGATCAGAGCCCAAGCCCTCGCCCACACCCTCGCCCACGCCCTCGCCCTCCCACAGACCCCTCCCGCCTCAAGGCCTGGAGTTATCCGGATTCCCGGTGACCTGGTGACGCTTTCCTCTCCAGCCCCCATTTGTGACCCCTACCCTGTCTCCAGGTACTCCAGGCATCCCATTTCTTCACCTCTGGGCTCCTGAGCAGCTTTCCGGCCAGGTGGGGAAACTCCGAGGGAGGATGTTGTCAGCGCCCGGCCCTTCCTGCCGCACCTCTGTCCCCGAGGCCACCTGTTTCTCCCTCGTTCTTCCTGCTTTCTGCTCTGCTCTCCTACCATTCAGGCTGCTCCTTTTGTCCTCTTCCTCACAGAACAGAGGTCCTGCCCTCCCCAAGGTGGTGGCAGTGGGCGACTGTCTATGGAGAAGTTCCGCCTCTCCTGAGGGGCTGGGGAGATGTTGGCTCCGTGTGGAAACCCCGGGTTCAGTTCCCAGCACCCACACAGCGAGGCTCACAGCCATTGCAGCTCCAGTCACTGGCCATTTGGCATGTTCTTCAGCCTCTTCTGGAACCAGGCATGTGACACACACATCTGAAAATGAAACACTTATACACATAGAATGAAAATACTTGACAATGCAAAATTTCCTTGTCTCAAAACGACTTAAAAAGTGGTATGCTAGAAAACCAGTTGTTCTTTGTTTTGTTTTGGGGGAGGTTGTTTTTCCTAGGGAAAAAATGGCATTCACAGATGCTGGCCTGGTGTGGCGGTTTATGCGCACTCGGCCATGGAGCTGGGCCTGGAACCCAGGGCTCGGGGGCGCTAAGCAAGGGTCCTCCAAGCTGAGCCCCATCCTGGTCCTCCTCCTTCCTCCTTGTCCTCCTCCTTCCTTCCTTCCTTTCCCTCTCTTTCTTCTTCTCTCTCTTCCTATCTAAAATTCACTCCCTGGGGAGGAGGGACACAGCATCTTCCCCCTGCAAAGCCCCATGACAATCCAGGGTGCACGCCCACCGCCCACCCTGGGGAAGCCGTGGCTTTCCCAGGCGCACTGACAGAGCATGGAGGTCACAGCAGGAGCAGAGGTGCTGATCCCTTGGCTGAGTAGCTGGTGCTCCCTGCTTAGTCTTCCTCCCCTGCATACTTCTGGCCTGTCCCTGGGGCCACATGAAACCAGGGCGGAATTACACACACTGTTAAAAGACTGGGCTGTACGGTCAGGTGAGGGCTCATTACCCCCGCCCCTCCCACTGCCAGCCAACAGCCCAGCTGTGTAAATCTTTCACAAGCTGGACCCGGGAAATAGGCCTGTACAACAGGTGCAAAGTGGGGAGCCTGCCAGTTCTTCACCTCCGAGGGTCCTGAGGTGGAGGGTGTGTGGGCGCCAGGCTGCTGGAGGCCAGTCGTTGTGTTTGATCTGGAGTCAGTTCTGGGTCCTCAGCCCTCCGCGTCTGTCGCCCAGCAGCCATGAAAAGGCTGGATCACGTTAGAACTCGCCTGGATATTTGCCTAGCGTTCAGAGCCAGGCTCCTGAGCTCCTGTGCTTTGAACATTTCTTCCTTAGAGATAACAATGCCGCAAAACACTGACCTGAAGAGGAAGCTCTTTTCTCCGGGTTTCCCCGGTTTCAACCTTGGCTCCGGTCACAGCCCTGATCTTCCTGCATTGCTCTCCCTCTGTCCCAAGCAGGGCCCTGCACGAGGACCCTCTGTGCAGAAGGTCAGTGGAGGGAAAAGTACTGCCCATTCCATCCATCTTCAGAACTGCCCAAGGCATGGTTCCGCTTTCCCCCATCACCACCATTATCATCACCATCAACACCCTCATCATCACCACCATCACCATCATCACCACCACCATCACCATCATCATCACCACATCATCATAATCATCACCACCATCATCATAATCATCACCATCATCATCACCATCATCATCACCACCATCACCATTATCATCACCACCATCATCATAATCATCACCATCATCACCATCATCATCACCACCATCATCACCACCATCACCATCATCATCACCACCATCACCATCATCATAATCATCACCATCATTATCACCATCATCAACATCACCACCATCACCACCATCATCATCACCACCATCACCATCATCACCACCATCATCATAATCACCACCATCATCACCACCATCACCATCATCATCACCATCACCATCATCAACATCACCACCATCACCACCATCATCACCACCATCATCATAATCATCACCACCATCATCACCCTCATCACCACAACCATCATCATCACCCTCATCACCACCATCACCATCATCACCCTCATCACCACCATCATCATCACCATCATCACCCTCATCACCATCATCATCATCACCATCATCATAATCATCACCCTCATCACCACCATCATCATCATCACCCTCATCACCACCATCACCATCATCACCACCACCACCACCATCACCACCACCATCATCATCACCCTCATCACCACCATCACCATCATCATCACCACCACCACCACCATCACCACCATCACCCTCATCACCACCCTCATCACCACCATCATTACTACCAGTGCTGGAGGCTGAACCCAGAGCCCCCAGCAGCCTGTGGAGGCCTCTGAGCTGAGCTGAGCCCAGGCCGGGTTTACTGGTTTTCGTCAGCAGTTTGCCTCTCAGCTGTTGAGCTCTTGATGGACCAAAGCATTCTGGGAGCTCTGGATGGCCGGACAGAGGCTTCCTCGGCTGAAGAAAGCCCCGGTTGTGAATCTTGGCTCCAGCTGGAGTGGTGGTGCACACCTGTGGTCCCAGCACTCTGGGGCCGAAGCAGGAGGATCCAAAGTTCAAGGCCAGCCTAAGCTAACTAGGGAGATGTGTGTCTTAAAAGACGAGAGAGAGGGCTCATGGGCGGAGGGCTGGAGCCCATTTCCCACAGCCATGCTGGACAGTCCGAAGCTGCCCGAACTCCTTCTCTTTTGGCCTCCAAGGTCACCTTGCAGGTTACACACACACAGGGCACATGAACACACTCTATATATATTCAGTTTTGGATTTTGGCTTTTCGAGGCAGGGTTCTCTGTGTGGCCCTGGCTGTCCTGGACTGGCTTTGTAGACCAGGCTGGCCTGGAACTCACAGAGATCCTCCTGCCTCTGCCTCCCTGAGTGCTGGGATTACAGGTGTATGCCACCATGCCTGGCTCCTTTTTTTTTTTTTTTTTTTTTTGAGAGAAAAAGAGAAGTGAAAGCTTGGTTCACAAAGGCAGAAAATGGTGGTCAGCACTGGGAAGGCTGGCTCTTAGCACCCTTTCCCTCTGCTCAGACGCCCACCTGCCAAGGGCCCGGGCTTCTCCGGGAAATGGTAGTTATGTGCTTGGCGCTGGCCTGCATTTGGGGCCAGGGATGGCGTGCGGTGAAGAGGAAAGCTGGGACTGGGCAGATCCTGTTGGTGTGAAAGCCACGGGACCAGAATTGGATCCCTAGAACCCATGCAAAACAGCCAGGACGTCTCTGTGTGTCTCTGCAGGCAGGAAGGCTCGGGGCTCCTCCAAACACACAGCCAAAGCCCTGTCCCCGGGAGAGACCCGGACTCAAATCACAAAATGCCAGAGGAGAGGACGGAGAGTCCTCAGAGGCTGGTTCTGGAAGCGAGGACTGGAGTTCACATCCTGGTCCTCTCGTCAGCGCCTGGCGGTTTCCACTGGGAAACACTCAGGGGAGGAAATGGAGGGCGGAGGCCCAGAATCACCTCCCGGTGCTTTGCAGTACTTCTGTGCTCTCAGCACTCAGGGGACTGAGGCAGGAGGATTGCTGTGAGTCTGAGGCAAGCCTCAGCTGCGCAGGTACCGGGACAACTGGGGCTATGCGGAAGGGCCCTGTCTGAAAACAGACAAGCTTGTCACGTGCATAGGTGGCTGCAGGGAGTGACAGGGTCTGTTCGTCTGGGTCCCTCTCGGTGTGTGAGCACAGTGGGACCCCGGGACGCGGCAGGAACCGGCCTGGGCTGGGGGGCGGCTGGGAACGGCTCTGCGCAGGCCCAGCGACGTGAGGTTTAATCCCTAGCAACCCGTGAAAACCCGGGGTGGTGACGGGCAGAGCAGGATGGCCCCCTCTTCCAGCCTCGGGGTCAGTGAGAGCTCTGTCTCCCGGGGCCTGCGCACACCCAGGCATGTGCCCCCGCCGAGTGCGCTTCACACACAGATGGGGGGTTGGCACACTTCCTGGACAGCCCGCAGCCGGCTTCTCTGCTGCGGGATGCACAGTCATGACCTGAAGGAAACTTCGAAACGCGGTTCTGGGCACCGTGGGGGCGGGGCTGGGATGTCTGTGCAGCCGGAGCTCACAGCAGGTGGAACCGGGCGTCAGCTGGCGCCTGCGCAGCCGTCCTCAGCTCCCCCGAACCAGGATAAGACCCTGGTTCCAGCAGGGTCCGCTGTCGCCGTCGGTGACGTCAGGGTTAATTGAAGCTGAGTTTAAACTCATGGCCAGCCGGGGAGACCTGAGGAGACCCTGTCTCAGACTGAAAGGTTTTGAGTTGTTGATGTTTTGTTTTTAAACAGCGCTGGAGGTACAGCGCGAGGATGGAGCACCGGCCTGGAGTGTGACAGGAAGTGTGGCTCACTGCTCAGCGCACAGAGACCTGGGGTTGCTCAAGCCCTCGCTTTAAGGAGAAGCAAACAAACCAACAGACAGGCCAGGGTAAAGCAGGCCTGTGACAACGCCTGGAGCCTGAGCTCAGTCCCTGGGCCCCAAGGGGTGGGAGGTGACTGGGGACTCCTCCCGGCTGTCTCCACAGGTGTGCTAAACACACAAATAAATAAAAATATCATTTAAAGCTGTTTTTAAGAGAGAGAGATCAAAGTCCCCTCCCTTGGGTGGCCGGTCCTTTCTGAAAGGACAGGCACCTGCTGGGGTGGCACTCTTGGCTTCGGCCTCTGGGGGGTCGAGAAACTTTCCTTTTCAAGCTGCCCAGCCTGTGGCTCTTTGTCATAGCAGCTGCAGGGAGCCAGGGCGGTACGTGGAGGAGTCACCTCTCCCTGCTGTCCCGGATAGTGGCGCACCGGGGCCCTGGCAGGGCAGGAAAGGAGGCACACTGTGCTGTTTCCAGGAAGTCCTTGAAGCTCACAGGGGCAGTCCTCAGCCGACTCCACAGAAGCCTACCTGCTTTCCCCTCCCACCCAGGGAGCCTCTGTGAGGGTCTCCCGGAGGAGAAGCCCGGGCGAGTCCCAGAGGCGGCGCCTCCTTGAGGATGGAGGCAGTGTGTGGAGAGGCAGTGTGTGGAGAGGATGGAGGCAGTGTGTGGAGAGGCAGTGTGTGGAGAGGCAGTGTGTGGAGAGGATGGAGGCAGTGTGTGGAGAGGCAGTGTGGGGAGATGGAGGCAGTGTGTGGAGAGGATGGAGGCAGTGTGTGGAGAGGCAGTGTGTGGAGAGGCAGTGTGTGGAGAGGATGGAGGCAGTGTGTGGAGAGGCAGTGTGTGGAGAGGCAGTGTGTGGAGAGGCAGTGTGTGGAGGATGGAGGCAGTGTGTGGAGAGGCAGTGTGTGGAGAGGATGGAGGCAGTGTGTGGAGAGGATGGAGGCAGTGTGTGGAGAGGATGGAGGCAGTGTGTGGAGAGGATGGAGGCAGTGTGTGGAGAGGATGGAGGCAGTGTGTGGAGAGGCAGTGTGTGGAGAGGATGGAGGCAGTGTGTGGAGAGGCAGTGTGTGGAGAGGCAGTGTGTGGAGAGGATGGAGGCAGTGTGTGGAGAGGATGGAGGCAGTGTGTGGAGAGGCAGTGTGTGGAGAGGCAGTGTGTGGAGAGGATGGAGGCAGTGTGTGGAGAGGCAGTGTGTGGAGGATGGAGGCAGTGTGTGGAGAGGATGGAGGCAGTGTGTGGAGAGGATGGAGGCAGTGTGTGGAGAGGCAGTGTGTGGAGGATGGAGGCAGTGTGTGGAGAGGATGGAGGCAGTGTGTGGAGAGGATGGAGGCAGTGTGTGGAGAGGATGGAGGCAGTGTGTGGAGGATGGAGGCAGTGTGTGGAGAGGATGGAGGCAGTGTGTGGAGAGGCAGTGTGGAGAGGATGGAGGCAGTGTGTGGAGGATGGAGGCAGTGTGTGGAGAGGATGGAGGCAGTGTGTGGAGAGGATGGAGGCAGTGTGTGGAGAGGATGGAGGCAGTGTGTGGAGAGGATGGAGGCAGTGTGTGGAGAGGATGGAGGCAGTGTGTGGAGAGGATGGAGGCAGTGTGTGGAGAGGATGGAGGCAGTGTGTGGAGAGGATGGAGGCAGTGTGTGGAGAGGCAGTGTGTGGAGAGGCAGTGTGTGGAGGATGGAGGCAGTGTGTGGAGAGGCAGTGTGTGGAGGATGGAGGCAGTGTGTGGAGAGGCAGTGTGTGGAGGATGGAGGCAGTGTGTGGAGAGGATGGAGGCAGTGTGTGGAGAGGCAGTGTGGGGAGATGGAGGCAGTGTGTGGAGAGGATGGAGGCAGTGTGTGGAGAGGATGGAGGCAGTGTGTGGAGAGGCAGTGTGTGGAGGATGGAGGCAGTGTGTGGAGAGGCAGTGTGTGGAGAGGATGGAGGCAGTGTGTGGAGAGGCAGTGTGTGGAGAGGATGGAGGCAGTGTGTGGAGGATGGAGGCAGTGTGTGGAGAGGCAGTGTGTGGAGGATGGAGGCAGTGTGTGGAGAGGCAGTGTGGGGAGATGGAGGCAGTGTGTGGAGAGGATGGAGGCAGTGTGTGGAGAGGATGGAGGCAGTGTGTGGAGAGGCAGTGTGTGGAGAGGATGGAGGCAGTGTGTGGAGAGGCAGTGTGTGGAGAGGCAGTGTGGGGAGATGGAGGCAGTGTGTGGAGAGGCAGGGTGGGGAGGTGGAGGCAGTGTGGGGAAGGTGCCCCTTGTCTGGGAGCATGCCTTCCCCACAGATCTGGGAAGCCGTTGGCACTATCTGCATCCTGGAGGCCCCTTCTCAGTGCATGTCTCTCAGGGATTTTGTGCGTCCCGCCCTGGCTCTTGCTTGCCCTGGCTCTTGCTCGCCCTGGCTCTCGCTGGCCCTGGCTCTCGCTGGCCCTGGCTCTCGCTGGCCCTGGCTCTCGCTGGCCCTGGCTCTCGCTGGCCCTGGCTCTCGCTGGTGTCCAGCGATGGCGATCCGCATGCCTTCTGTTGCCATTTACACTTTGAGTCCTTTTGCGCCTTTAGCCACGGCTCAGCACAGGTGCCTACAGGAGTGGATATGAGGGCTGCTCTGGCCCCTGAGGTTCTGGCCGCTGGAAGTGTTCCCAGCTGTGGCTCGCTGTGGTTAGCGCTGTGGTTAGCGCTGTGGGCGAGCTAGCCCGTCAAGGCTGTGTAATCGGTCCGCTGTCCTCTCCCCAGGGCCTAGCTGTCTCTCTGGCCTGATGTCGTGTTCCCATTCACCAGCACCTCAGTGTGCTTGACAGCCAGGCCACCCTAACCTCCTCTTCGGCAGTTTGCCCCAGTCCTTGGCTAACTTGCTCACAGGATAGAGAAATCTGTCACAAATGACGGCCCCAGATCAGAAAATCCTGGGCGTCTCGCAGAGGGGAAAATGTCAGGTGCAGACTTTATTTGCAGAGTCATGGACAAGCTTATTGGCACAATGGAACGCTGCGAGTCCTGCGTCTACTTCCCCCTCCCCCACCTCCACTGTGGCCACACACGCCAAGAGGGCACCCGCTGCTGAGTGCGCAGGAGTCTGAGGTCAAGCTAGGAAAGTGAGGCTCACATGCCCACAGGGCCAGGGCTCAGCTGTGAAGACAGATGGCGCCCTGCCCTCTGCAGGGAGGCAGGACGGCAGGGAGGGAAGGAGCGGGCTAAGCTAACGTGCCAGGCTCAGCAGGACCTCCCTGTCTCCTTTGTTATATAGCCCTGGCTGTCCCGACACTCACTACTGTGGACCAGCAGGCAGGCCTCAAGCTTACAGAGACCCTTCCACCTCTGTCACCCTGGACAGAGCTCTGTCCTACATTTCCTCCTCCTTCCCCTTCTCCACGGAGCTCACTGGGTCGAGCTCTTCATTGCTGTGAGGAGACACCTAACAGAAAAACACATTTTCTCCCCCTCTCAGCGGCTTCCACCCATCGTGGGCAGAGGGAGAAGCTGGGCAGGAGGCAGAAAGCAATGATGGAAATGACCAAGCCCCAGAGCAGACCCCAAGGTTACCCCCCGCCGGTCACCGGCCCCGGTCACTCTTTCAGCTCTGCCAGGAGCTAACACTCTTGTCCAGATTTGGGATGGGTGGATGAGGGTGCTCACCAGCTTACAGGGTCCTCACAGACTCACCCAGGGTGTGCTTCACGAATAGGTGGCTTTGCAGTCAGATCGAGATCAATAATCCGTCAGTCTCTTCCTCCCTCTCTTCTCTCCTCCCCCACCTTGAGCCAAAATGACTCCTTGCTCCAGCCTCCTGGGCTAGGACACAGCTGTGAGGGAGGCTCGGTGGGTCTGCGCTGCGCTGTAAATTGTTTTTATGTTATGCGCGTCAGTGTTTTGTCTGAGTGTGTGGAAGTTTACTGCCTGCATGCCTGGAGCTTGCGGAGGCTGGAAGGAGGCGTCAGATCTCCTGAAACTGGAGTTAAGGACAGTTATGAGCCAGTGGGTGCTGGGAAGCCGACTCATGTCCTCTAAAGCAAGGGCTTTGAACCTCTCTCTCCCCAGCAGCGCCAACATGTAGTGCCAAAACTTCCGTAGCTTCTTGTCTTGTTTCTGCACCACTTAGCACCATGAACAGCTTTTCTCCCTAGGAACAAACAGCCTTCCTGAGTTAGGTAAAGCCAAAGTTACGAAAGGAAGAGAGAGCCTCGCTTTCATTTTGGAGCATTTTCAAGCTGCCCTTGAGAGAAGATACACATGTTTGTATTTAGGAACCATTGGGGCATCTGGGCCACGTGGAGGAGAGAGAAAAGGCCTGTGATGTAACGTCCTGCTCGAGGCCAGCGTATCCCCAAGCCAGGTGACAGCCTGGCTTTGCAATGTCCCAGGCAGGGCTTAACGTAAGATCAGAAGGAAGGTGGGTCTCGGCCCAGCGGGACCCAGTGGCCAGGCAGCTGTGGGACTGGGGATGGGGGGAGCCCGCTAAAGTAAGGAGCCAGTCGGGGCACGTCCAAACCCCTAAAATCCCATCCTGAGATGGGCAAGAGTAGGAGCTTCCCGCTGCCTGGGGGCTGCATGTCCTGGCTCACAGCGCCCTGCAGCCCTGGCCCTCACACCCAACCATGAGGCGATGTGTCTCCCTCTCAAGGTCACGTTCAGCAGCGCCAGAATTCCGCCTCAGGCAGCACCGGGCCTGGCTGCTCTGATGTACACTCATCCTGAAAGCCCTGCTACCCCAGAGACGAAGCATCCCCCCCCATTCAACAAGCCGACTGGCTGAAACTGTACCCAAGAGGTCTGTTCTCACCGAGCTCACAGCCGCCGAGGCCTCTTCATCCCTGCGGTACCCCGGCTCCCGCTCCCCCTATCAGGATCCACCATGTAGTTTTGAACGCACAGCCCACACTTTGACCTAAGGAAGCATGGCGGGTCCCTCAAAGCCGCCCGCTCCGTCCTTCCTCTTCTTTTCCTGTCCTGGAAGGGGAAGCTGTGCAGTCATTGCCTTCAAGCATCTCCCACGGTGATGGCAGGAAAGTCGCCTGAGCAGAGGCCAGAGAGGAGAGGAGCAGACGTGAGCCACAGCTCTGCAGCTGCACAGTCTCTCCACACCTGGCGAGGGCAGAGCCCAGTAGGGTCTTTATCACAAGCTCGAGCTCACGCCCTCACCAGCACCAACGCAGCGTTCTCAAGCACAGAGCCGGAGCCCAGGGAGACAGGGGTTTTTATTTAGGGTTACAGCGAGGCTCGGGAAATCCCAGTTGGCAGCTCTATGACTGACTGACATTTAGCACATACGGGCGTCCAGAGGGCCAAGCCGGGATTGTTTTACTCATCCTATTGTAAAGAACTCCTGGGTCAACTTCAGGTTCTCGCTGATGAGCCGTCGCTAGGGGTGATGGTTAAATATTGCCAGCAGTGAGTGGTCAAAGCACACATATTTTTGTGGGTTTTTCTCCTTCCTGAAACTGGAGTTTGTGCTTAGGTCATTTACCCTTGAGATGGAGTTTCTTTTTCAGCAATGGGGTTACATCAGGACACAAAGCTCTGTTTCTAAACCTCTCTCCAGGAACACAGGCCAAACTGATGGCAGATGAAGAGCTGATCTCCTACAGCCGTCCTGGCTCAGCTAGGCCCTTTGTCTGCCTTAGAGTCACCTGTCACCTTCCTGCTGAGAGCAAGTCCAGCTGCCCCAGAGTCTAGGTGTCCCTGATTAGGCCAGGGGACCAGTTGGCTGGGTTTCTGTGTCACAAAAGGAAACAGCCCTTAGCTTGGGGCTCCAAGGCCTCCCTCTGTGATGGAAACAGCCCCCGGACAGAGGTCAGCGCTGGGGTGAATGGCTGGCCAGGTCCACCTCAGTGTGTGGGGGATGGGGAACTGAACACCAACCCAGGGGAGGGAACAGGGGAGAGCCATAACAACAGGCCCTGTCCCCAGCCCATGTGACCCTGAAAGGCCCAGCCCCAGAATGAGCTCAGCCCAGACACACAGAGGACAGAAGAACTGACAGAAGCACAGTGGGTTTGGGAGCAGTGCTGGATCCTGAGCTCTTCCCCACAGAGGGAGGACAGGGCTAATAACTGATCATGGAGCCCCCTTCAGCCCTTCTCTCAACCTGTGTCCCCTGGCAGGGGCTGCTGCTTACAGGTGAGCAGGAAGGTTGCGCGGAGTGGGCTGTGCCTTGGCCAGGGTGCTGGGGGTGAGTGGGAAGATGGCGAGAAGTGGGCCGTGCCACGGGCAGGGGGCTAGGGGTGAGCGGGAAGATGGCGAGAAGTGGGCCGTGCCACGGGCAGGGGGCTGGGGGTGAGCGGGATGATGGCGAGAAGTGGGCCGTGCCACGGGCAGGGGGCTGGGGGTGAGCGGGATGATGGCGAGAAGTGGGCCGTGCCTCGGCCAGGGTGGGTCCATCACCGCTCCAGGGGTGGACCAGGCTGGGGTGGCAAGGAAATGCAGAGCAGAGAGACGAGGCACAGACATACAGGAAGGCCGGGAGCGGGTGGACTGGGACCTGGTGAGACCGTGGGATCTGGCGAGGGGAGCATCGCGCGGGCGTAGAGTTGGCCAGAGGACAGGGCTATGCATACAGCTGGACGTGGAGACGGGGTGTGTGGAAGCAGGTGGATCAAGCTGACAGGAAACGTCCTGGGAGCAGTGTGCGTGGGGACCAACCTTCCGGCCACGGTGTCCACGGGGAGAGCCACGGCGGACTCTTCTGCGGAGTCAGCACTCGACTGGTGCCCCCGAGGAGGGACGGTGCCCCCAAGGAGGGGCTGGTGCCCCTGAGGAGGGCCAGTGCCCCTGAGGAGGGGCCGGTGCCCCTGAGGAGGGACTGGTGCCCCCGAGGAGGGCCACTTTGTATGAGCACACACTCACTCAGGGCTCAGTCACTCGGGCTGTCTCCGCTCCCTACGCGCCTGGAGTCTAGAGGAGAATATAAGATCGGGGACTGGGGAGGCGGCTCAGCCGTTAAGAGCACCGGCTGCTCTTCCAAGGACTCAGGTTCAATTCCCAGCATCCACACGGAAGCTCACAACTGTCTGCACCTCCAGATCCAGGGGATCTGACCCCCTCACACAGACACACATGCAGCCAAACACCAATGCACATAAAATAAAAACTAAATTAAAAGGAGAGAGAATAGAAGATCCTAGGAAAGGGCAGAAGGCCTCTCCTGAGGGGAAAGGACAGATGGAGGGACAAGAGGCCCAGCAACAGGACAGGCCTGGACGTGGTGAGGGAGAGGAAAGGTCCCCCCCTCTGTACCCCAGATTAAGCCCCAGCGGCCGCCATATTCTCAAGAGTCTCACATGCGTCCCAGTTGTGGTGGGTACAAGGCCTCGTGCACACAGCTAAGCGCTGGGATGCCGGGAGCAAGTGCGCAGACTTGTCTCTTGAGAGGAAGGAGATGTTTACTGTCTTCTGCCGGTACTCGGCAAAGGGTGTGGCTTACAGCCTGGCGACCCTTTGCCATCCACCGGCCAGGCTCACCCAAATCCCCGAGAACATTGCCTTTTCCTGTTGGTTTCTCCCTGAACCTGAGCATTGCCTCAGCGTGCAGCCCTCAGCATGCAGCCACAGGCCAGGCCTCAGTGTGCAGCCACAGGCCAGCCCTCAGCATGCAGCCACAGGCCAGCCCTCAGTGTGCAACCACAGGCCAGCCCTCAGCATGCAGCCACAGGCCAGCCCTCAGCATGCAGCCCTCAGCATGCAGCCACAGGCCAGCCCTCAGTGTGCAGCCACAGGCCAGCCCTCAGCATGCAGCCACAGGCCAGCCCTCAGTGTGCAACCACAGGCCAGCCCTCAGCATGCAGCCACAGGCCAGCCCTCAGCATGCAGCCCTCAGCATGCAGCCACAGGCCAGCCCTCAGTGTGCAGCCACAGGCCAGCCCTCAGCATGCAGCCACAGGCCAGCTCTCAGCATGCAGCCATAGGCCAGCCCTCAGCATGCAGCCACAGGCCAGCCCTCAGCAAGCAGCCCTCAGCATGCAGCCACAGGCCAGCCCTCAGCATGCAGCCACAGGCCAGCTCTCAGCATACAGCCCTCAGCATGCAGTTCCTGCACAGGAAGCCGAGCCTGTCACAGGTGCCGGCACAACCATGTCTGTCCGCGTGACTCAGGAAGACACGCCACCAAGGCATCTGAAAGTAAATTCTGACACGGACAAACGCCACAGGCAGGACGGGCCAGGGAAGGGCTGAACGTGGACCCCGAAGCTGCGCTTCAGAAGGCTGGGTCCCGACAGTCCGCCTGTCCGACAGGACACACACACAAAGACAGACACACAGGCGGGCAGGGAAACTGGGATGGTGTGGCCGGGGCTCCCGACGGAGGAGCTGAAGCCGGGAGACTGCTTACTCCACACTGCTGAGCTGAGGCGGCTGGACACGTGGGCGGGTCGGCTGGTGTCGGAGGAGGAGGCCGGCCGCGAGCACCCACGGCGAGGAAGCTGTGGCAGTTTCTGTGCACACTGGTTTCCCCAGAGGCCAGTCATTCCTAACGTCTACTCGCGGACGAGAACAAGACGTTGCCCCCTGAGCCTGACCCCCGCACTCAGTGTGGACACTGGGGTCCTTGCTGGAGCTCGCCGGTGAGTCCAACAGAGTCAGGAGTGAGGATTGAAATTAATAGACAAACACACAGCACGTGGGACCTTCCGAGAGGCTCTGGAGAAGCTGGCCGCTGTTGTAAGTGACTATTAATGTTTACTATTGATTATCTTTTGGTAATGCTTGCTGTTATGCCTAACAGCTGTATACCCAAATCACCACACAGACACTGGGTTTATTTAGTTAACCTAGAACACAATGCTGGGCAATAGTTACTCCATCCTAAACCTCCAAGCCCTCATAGTTTCCTAACATTTAGATTTCCTATGTTATACTTGCTTTTTGTAATATCTTAGGTCCAATCCATCTCTCCACGTAGTTCCAAGATCTCTCCTCCAGCTCTCTCTCCGCTCTCCTCTTGCCCCTTCTCCTCCCACTCATTTCCTGCCCTCTGGCTCCTCCCCTCTTTCCTGTCCTCTGGCTCCTCCCAGCTCAACATTGTGTCTAGTTGCTTTATTTTGGCCTGTTTTCACAAGAGTTGAGACAGGATGCTTAGAATGAGTATCACAATGCAATATCCAGATTGAAACCAGAGAGTTGGGGTGGGGGAGAAATCAGTATTTGAATGAACAAGGGTAAGGTGTATACATGAAAACAAACAAACAAACAAACATTACACCAACAGGCTGCCTTGCTTTATTCTGGACTTCTTTCAAGCCTGAGCAAAAGCCCCTCAGCACAATGAGTGAATTCACAAGGAAGTCAAGCGAGAGGAGTGAACTTGGCAAGACATCCTACTGCCTTGGAGGGAGAGGCGGACTCAGCAGTGAAGAACAGCGTGAAAGCAGTCTTTCCGCTGGGGTCTAATAACAAAGCAGGGGCAGGCCAGGGCGCCCCACAGCTCCTCCACAGTGCTCACACCAGCACTCGCTCCCGCCCTTCAGGGGAGGTGGTTAAAGCGCACATCTCAGGAGGCGAGTACGAGCAGCCACTGAGGATAGAAGAGTGAGCGGGAAAGAAACTGGGGGAGAAGCCGCGGAGCAGGGGGGATAGAGGTCACGCTGCAGCCCTCGGCATGGCAGGGGCTGAGGGAGATGCGCGCGCGCGCGCGCACACACACACACACACACACACACACACACACGCCTGTTGAGCAGAGACAGCCACCCCGACCCAGGTGCGCCCTAACGCCTTTGTGCCCGCAGCCTCCCTCCTGGCCGCGTGGAGCGCGCCCGCCGGCGCGGAGCCAGCCAGCGCGGAGCCCGCCGTGGAGCCCCAGCCACGCGCCGTGCTGGAGGGGGGCGCCGTGGTCCTGCGCGCCCGCGGCCTGCCCGCCGGCCTCCTCGGCTTCGCCTGGTTCCGGGGCGAGGGCTCGCTGGACGACGACCTGCTGCTGGCCTACGACGCGCGGGCCGGGGACACCAGGCTGGGCAGGCGGCACAGCGGCCGCGAGGCGCTGCTGGACGACGGGTCGCTGACGCTGCGCAACCTCACGCTGGAGCAGGCCGGCCTGTACACGCTCACCGCGCGCTCCGCCCGCCTCGGCCCCAGATCCGCCTCCGCCCACCTCTCCGTGTACCGTAAGCCGCGCTCCAGGCCCCAGCAGCGGCCGAGAGGTGCATTTCCCGCCACACGCGAGCACACGAGCACACACACATGCGTGCACACACACGCACATGCACGCTCACACACGCACGCTCACACACGCACGCTCACACACGCACGCACGCACGCACGCACGCACGGGCTGCTTCTGGGCCCCGGTCGGGCTTTGAGCACCGATCGTGGGGCGCACAGCGCGAGCCCACTTGACAGGAGCCTCCTTCCCGCACGCACTGCCCGAGCCTCCCCGGGGTCCCTCCTGCGGGGAGGAGCCCCCAGCACGCCCTGCCCCTCTCTGTCCCCGCAGCCCGCGTGAGCAAGCCCTCCGTGAGCAGCACGCGCAGGGCCGCCGTGGAGGGCGGCGACGCCGTGGAGCTGACGTGCGGCCCCCGCTCCCCGAACACGACCTACGCGTGGCGGCTGAACGGCCGGGAGCTGCCTGGCGACCGGGCCGTCGCCCTGTCCCGGGGCAACACCACCCTCACTCTCCTCGACGTGTCCAGGCGCTTTGGGGGGCGCTACGAGTGCGAGGCCGCCAACCCGCTGAGCGCCTCCCGGAGCGACCCCCTCACCCTGGACATCCTCTGTGAGTGACGCCATCGCTGGCCCCGGGACAGCTGCCCAGCACACCCAGGCTCAGGGGCCAGGCAGTGTGTGTGTGTGTGTGTGTGTGTGTGTGTGTGTGTGTGTGTGCGCGTGTGAGTGTGTGTGCCGAGCCCTGTCAGGCAGTTGCCTGGCTTCCCGTACAGAGCAAGGCTGTCACCGGCTCAAGCTCACCCTGATCATCTACACACACCAGGGTCTCGCTCTGTCCTTTCAGGGCGTCGTGTGTCTCTCTCTGTCCTCCAGACGGCCCGGACACCCCGGAGATATTTCCCCCGGACAAGTACTTTGAGGAGGGACGGAGCCTGTGGCTCTCGTGCCAGGCCGAGTCCCACCCCCGGGCGCACTACTCCTGGAGCATCAACAGAGGACCGTGGGAGGCCAAGGAGGAGGTGCTGGTCCCCAAGGCCAGCCTGCAGGACAGCGGGCTGTACGCCTGCCTGGCCACCAACCCGGCCACGGGCCACAGAAGCTCCAAGGTCAAGGCGGTCACCGTAGTGGGTAGGTGGCCTCTCTGGGCGGGGCCTGGCTTTCCGTGAAGAGCGGGGAAGTGGCACCGTGTCCACACTCGAAGGAAAACCCCAGTTCCCCGTGGCCCAGGAGGCCCTCTCTCTGAACACACTGACCTCCCCCTGCTGACCCGGGGTTAGCCCGGGCAGGGTTAGCGTGGCTCGGGAGGAGGGGGAGAGACCGCTCCCCTCCCCCTTCCCCTCCCCCATGTCACCTGTTGCCTTTCACACTCTCCATGATCCGTGCACGGGGACGCTGGATTGTGCTCACGCTGGTTTTCCACCTGCGGGATGGAAACATCCCCCAGAAGACGGTGGCCGGGTCGCAGCTCCCCATTCTGCCCGCCCCGCGCGCTCTAGAGTAGCCCAGCACGGGGCGGGGGCGCCCGCCTGTGATCCCAGCACTTGGGAGGCAGAGGCAGGAGGATCGCTGTGAGTTCGAGGCCAGCCTGGTCTACAGAGTGAGTCCAGGACAGCCAGGGCTACACAGAGAAACCCTGTCAGCTCCCAGCACCCACCTGGTGGCTCACAACTTCCTGTAACTCCAGCTCCAGGGGATCTGACCCCCTCTGCTGGCCTCTATGGGCACCGGGCACACATGTGATGTACGGAAACCCATGCAATGCAAACATTCATGCACATATTTCTCAGAAATGTCATAATGAAACTTATTATTTTGTATGGGAATTTAGAATTCCATGATGGTGAAGGAGTTGGACGTCGGAGCCTAGAAGAATTTTCTGTGCGGCCCTGGCTGTCCTGGAACTCACTCTATAGGCCAGGCTGGCCTTGAACTCACAGCGATCCTCCTGGCTCTACCTCCTGGGTGCCAGGATCACAGGCGTGCGCCACCGCACCCGGCTAGAAGAGTTAGATTCTCGATATAGAAGCTAGAGACGTGCGCCAGGGTCAGGTCGGGAGGCACAGGAGGATCACGCAGCCCCTCGCTCTCCCTGCAGACTGACGGGACCCCACAGTTGCAGACCCCCTTTCCCTCTACCCTCTAGTCCCCAAGTGCTGGCGGAAACTCACAGAAAGACCCCGTTAGTCGCTCCTCTCTTCTCTCCACAGAGGAATTGCCAAAGCCCCACATCCAGATCAAAAACAAGACCGTCCTGGAGAACCACCTGGTCGACCTGACCTGCGAGCCGGAGAGGGCCGGCGTTTCTGTCTGGTGGACGTTCAACAACCAGAGGCTGACGGCCACAGACAGGGTGAGCTTCTCCCAGAGCAACAGGCGGCTCACCATCGACCCCATCACGAGGAAGGACGCAGGCATCTACCAGTGCGGGGTGTCCAACCCCCTCATCTCCAGGACCAGCGACCCCGTCAACCTGGCTGTGCTCTGTGAGTGGCGCGGGACCGTCCCCCACCTCTCGCCAGGGGCAGGGCTCAGGTGCCACGGTGCCCCCCAGGGGAGGGCGGAAGGCAAGCGAGAGGCTCAGGTTCTCCGCTCCCCCCTCTCCCGAGTCATAGGGATCCGCTAACGAACGTCATTTCACAAAACTGTGTCTCTCTCTTGATCCAGCTCCCACACAAATGATCGACTCTATTATATTAGTTAAACAAGCTTCACAGCACAAGAACTGAGCAGCTCTCTATTCTCTAAGCTAGTCTGGCTTCCTCCCAGCGCGCATCCCAGAGTTACTCGCCACCTTGTGACTTTTCCAGTAGCTCACTCTCCTAGTTCCACCGGGACATCTGTCCTCGGGCTGGATCTCCTACTCTCTCCCTAACTCCTCCTCCCCTGGCTGCAGGAAGCCCAGCCCTTTTCGCTCCCTGCCCAGTGATTGGCTGCCTTAGTGGCCTATCGGGAGTAGTGTTTGCACAGCACTGAGACAGGAGATGCTCAGAACAAGGATTGTAACCAGGTAGCGAGTGGGGAGCAGAAATCAGCATCTGAATTACACAATAAAACCAGGGCTCCAACTCGGAGAGTTCAACAATCTGTCGTGGCCACTGCACCCTCTCCAAGGCCCCTGACTGGGGGAGTCTTTACCAGTGGGCAAGACGGGTGGGCAGAGACAGCCGAGACACTCAGAAAAGACGGTACCGTCCACTAGGACCCCACACTTGGGAGGCTGAGGCAGGAGGATGGAGGGTAAGGCCAGCCTGGGCTATAGAGCATGACTCTAAATTGTCTCTAAATTGTCCGTATACCAATAAACCCAAACAGTAACCCAGTTACAAAGAGCCCTGAGCCAGGCACCCGATCCTTGGCGCCCGTGGGTGACCGGCCCGGGAGACCCCAGAACCACCCCGCCGCCGGGAATGTCTGTGCAGCCTTCAGGGCAGCGACAGCTGTTCGGAAGCCTTTGCTCTTCGGGAGCCGCGTCCCGTGCTGCGCTGTCCTCACAGTACGGAGGTGACGGAGGTGAGGAGGTGACGGGCGTCCTGCGCTCTCCATCCTCCCACCTCCACCCCCAGGTGCTGTTCCAGTGTGCACCCACACCTGGGACTTTGTCAGGTGCAGGGTGAAGGCTGCGGATGGGGGGGGAGGGCACCCTGTCCTCCCTAGGCGCGCTGTTTCCTGTGGGGCGTTCACACGATTCTTTTCTGTGTGTGTGTCTGCGTGGTGTGTGCGTGTGTCTGCGTGTGTGTCTGCGTGGTGTGTGTGTGTGTGCGTGTGTCTGCATGGTGTGTATGTGTGTCTGCGTGGTGTGTGTGTGTGTGTGTGTGTGTGTGCGTGTCTGCGTGGTGTGTATGTGTGTTTGCGTGGTGTGTGTGTGTGTGTGTATGTGTGTCTGCGTGGTGTGTGTGTGTGTGTGCGTCTGCGTGGTGTGTATGTGTGTCTGCGTGGTGTGTGTGCGTGTGTCTGCGTGGTGTGTGCATGTGTGTGTCTGCGTGGTGTGTGCATGCGTGTTTAGCAGTGGCATCAACCTCTCACAGCCACTTAAGCAGTGCCCCGTGGTCGGTCCAGTGTCTGTCTGTCTGTCTGTTTTCTTCAGTCGCTGTCATCCTGATGTGCCTGTTCTTTGCTAAACTCTGCTGTAATGGCCTAGCGAAGCCCAGCAGATTTTCACTTGCTTATTGCCCATTTGTTTCTCTTTTTTCCTCTGTGCAGCCCTGGCTGTCCTGGAATTTGATCTGTAGACCAGGCTGGCCTCGAACCCATAGATCCGCCTGGCTCTAGGGTGCTGGGATTGAACTGTGCCTCCACTCCCGGCACAGAACTTTTATGTCAAATTCTTTCTTTCTGAGCTAAGCTGTTTCTGTTGTTACTGTTGTTAAATTGTGGGAGTTCTTTGCATATTTTGGCGCAATGTTCAGTTATATGATATGTAAATATGTAAATACTTTAGCATTTTCCTGAAATGTTAGACAAGACCTGAAAGCCGTCTTTCCACTTTCTTTTTTAAATGATTTTTTACATGCATGGTGTTTTGCCTGCATGTTTGTGTGTTTGAGAGTCAAATTCCCTTCAACTGGACTTACAGACAGCTGTGAGCTGTCATGTGGGTGCTGGGCCCTCTGGAGGGGCGGCCAGTGCTCCTGCCCATCTCTTCCTGGCTAATGGCCTCGGTCTGTAACTTGCTGTGGTGTTCTAATGAGCATCCTAACTGTCCATGCTTTGAGGAGTGAAATGTGTTCCTCACTGCCTGGGCACAGGATGGTTGAGTCCAGCTACCTAACATCCTCTCCCTGGGTACTCTCCCCTTTGTTACCGTGAGACATTGAAATTCGTCTTGGCTGCTTTAAAATCCATGCTGCTGCTGATGCGGTTACCCACAGCCTCGTGTCTCCTCCCGTACCCGAACCCTGAAAGCTCCGTTCAGCCTTCTATCTGAGCAAAGTTCAGCTTTCTTCCTCTTGTTGTTGTTGTTTGGCTTTTGTTTTCTCAAGATGGGGTTTCTCTGTGTAGCCCTGGCTGTCCAGGAATTCACTCTGTAGCCCAGGCTGTCCTTGAACTCAGAGATCCACCTGCCTCTGCCTCTGCCTCTGCCTCTCAAGTGCTGGGATTGAAAGTATGTGCCACTATGCCCTGGCCGAAGTTCTGCTTTTTAGTTGGGCAGCTGTTTCCTATGAATGACGGCAGAAGGAAAGCAAACTCACAAGTCTCAGGAAGCTTCTGAAACCAACAGTACCCACTCACGCTCCTCTCCCTGGGGCTGGGCAGAATAGCTGTTTCTGGGAGCACCGGGGATGCCGCTTCGGGAGCTGGTACCCACACCGAGACGGGCTAGTCGGTGGCACGGCTGCCCTCAGTTGTCCAGGTTCCTGTGAGGCCACCGTCCGCCCATGGCCCCACCAGGAGCTCCAATAAACTCCCCAACTCCCTGTGCTGCCCTGGGGGAAATCGCCTCAATAAAAGACACGTAAGAACCACAGACGGGGGAGGAGTCACACGGCCACAGCAAATGTGCCCACCGAGGCCAGAGGTGCCCACTGAGGCCAGCGTGCCCACCGAGTCCAGGCGTACCGACTGGCCAGGCGTGCCCGCCGAGGCCGTCATGCCCATGAGGCCAGGCTGGGGCGAGCAGCCTCCTCTCAGGCGGTCAGAAGGGCGTGCATCGCACGGCTGTCCAGTGACTGCACAGCTCATCGGGCTATGGAAGAATCGTGCGCACACGGCACGACCGTGGGTAGGTGCCCTCGCTTTGGCGGCAGAAGGTGATGGTCACCTCTTCCCGAGAGACCTGAAGGACCCCGAGAGGCTCTTCCTGAGAAAGCTGTCTGCAGTGGCCGAGGGTGTGCCGGGGAGACTCGGGTGGGCAGGGGGCTCCAGTGGCTTCGCAGACGTCCACGGCGGGACCCATGCTTCACGAGGCCGAGTTCCGTCACACCTGATTAATTCTGCAGAGCGTGGGGGCAGGGCGGGGCGGGGTGCTGTCTCGGTTGAAGGTTCTATTGCTGTGAAGACACCAGAATCACGGCAGCTCTTACAAAGGAGACGTTTGGTGGGGCTGCCTCACAGGGCAGAGGTTCAGTCCCTCATCGCCTCATCATGGCGGGAAGCACAGCGTGCAGGCAGACGTGGCGCTGGAGAAGCTGCCGGCTCTCCATCTGGACCACCAGGCAGCAGGAGACTGAGCCACACTGGGTGTAGCTGGAGCATAGGAGACCTCAGAGCCCGCCCCACAGTGACGCACTTCCTCCAACAAGGCCACACCCCCTAAGTGCCCCTCCCCGTGGCCCAGCACTGACAAGGAGCCTACGGCCACTCCTGTCACCCCAGCGATGGTGAAATGCAGCGGACTGTGCCCGCTGGCTCGGAGGCCAGCAGCCATCTGTGTGCAGTGAAGCAGCCAGGAGGACAAGGGGCAGGCGCCAGGGGCTGAGCGACGGAGCTCCCAAGCAGCTCCCAGGAAATGGTGCAGAGCTGAGCTTACCCGGCCAGGGTCACAGCACCCCAGAGCCTGCGGCCTCCGCTGGAGCTGGGTGGAGAGGCCCAGCCTGCGGCCTCCGCAGCAGCGTCCTCCAGCCCTGAGGCCCCACCAGGCCTCGCAGTGTGGGCCAGCCCTGGAGGGTGGCTGAAGGGCTCCTGGACCCCGCGATTGTGGGCTGTGGGGGAGGCCCCTGGGCCGGTGCATCCGTGTCACCCTGTGGGTGAACCCACTGAGGACAGTGACGGGGTCTACGGGCACTGCGTTAGGCCTTCCTCGGATTCCTCTTTTTATCCCTTGGCTGCCTAAAGCCCGTGTCTGAGTGGACCGGTGGCCTCCAGGCGCCCACCCTCTGCAAAGAGGCCCCAGTACGGAGAGCCACCATCTCCCGCCCAGGGGGAGAGGCCCTGGCCAGCGCGTGGGTAGCCTGCCAGGAGTGCCCTGCGACTTGGGCGTCGTCGCTGGGTGGGGCTGAACCGGAGCCGTCGTCCTGCTTGGCACTAGGTGTGTAACTAGTGAGAGCACTCACACCTGGCACAGGAGCCAGGCTAAAGCCGTGGCTGGGAGGTCTGAGGCCCAGCTGAAGACCCAGGAATGGTATTTTGTTAAGTGGCTCAACTGTGCCTGTCAGGTTGCACTGTGGGTGCTTACAGCCATGGGTCGGTGCCGGGGACAGTGCTCACACCGCAGGGAGCTCTTGAAGCTTATACACATCCCTCGGCTGCTCCCAAGGTTGTGGAATGTGCCGGTTTCCGGGGGAGGCAAAGCCTGCAGGTTGTGGGGGAGGCCTGGAGAGCCACCCTCCATGAGCTGTGACGCTCTGGGGTCACCTGCGCTCCCACGAGCCAGCCGCCACACTCCCGTCGGTCCTTACCCCGTGGCCTTCCCCCTCTGCGGCTGCCCACCTCCCCGGGAAGAGCCATGTGGGAGAGCGCACAGGCGAGAGCACGGTGTCCTTTCCAAAGTTCCAGCCGCCTGCCGAGGTGCTTGCCAAGGTGCTTGCCGAGGTGTGTGCTTCCCCTCACTTTTCCACTCACCCCCGTGAGCACCAAGCGTCTGTGTCCACAGACACCACAAAGAGCAGAGGGCCCGCTCTCCCTGCACCCGCAGCGCTGGGCGATCAGACGCCGCCTGCCGGCCCCTGGTTCCCCTCAGGCTCCCCTTCCCTGGTCACTGTTGACTCTGGGCCCTGCTGTTCTGCCGGAGTCAGGAGCCGCTTTCCTTCTGAAAGCTCTAGAGTCTCCGGTTCTCCGGCCAGGCCTTCTGCCTGCAGCTGGCTCGGGGAGGCAGCTGGGGAAGCGGCTGGCTGGGGGGCACTAGGGGCAGATATCCGGTTCCGACCATCCCAAGGACAGGGCTCCTCTCCTGCACTCAGGATGGCTGGAAGCTTCCGCCCTAGCGTGCGCCAAGCGTGCGCGCCTGAGGTGGACAGAGAACAGACCTCCAAGCGGCCCTCTGGTCTCCTCACACAGTCCACGGACGCTCAAACGCACACAGGCACAAGCACCAGACAAGTACGCGTAAACAAAACAGCTTCCCTCTGCCCCAGGCTGCTCTTCATCCTGTCGTCAGCCTCGCCTCGCTGCTCCTCTCCTCACTCTCGCCTCACCTCCCGAAGGCCAATGGATCTTCTCGCAGACGGTCCCTTCCTACAGGATGGTCATAGTCAGGTGCCCGGTATATGATGTCCTCTTTCCCGCAGACGAGCCGAGCAGAGGCCTGCCGATGTCCGCGCCGCTGGCTGCCGCCCTGGTGGCCGAGGTCCTGGCTGGGCTGGCCATCCTCGCAGGCCTGGCCTACTTCGCATTTTTCAAGAGACTCGACAGGTGCGGGTGGCCTTCCCTCTTCCACTCCCTCCCTGCTGCCCTTGACCTCTGTGCGTCTCTGGCCTTTTCCTCACCATCCCTCGTACCTGCTAATTCCTCGGGGGTCCTCGGATCCCTGCCTCCCGCCCCCCCATGCCCGCCCTCCTGTTGGTCATGGTCACACCCTTTCCTCCACAGCCTAGAGTAAGAGGTTCCCTGTGTTTCTCTGTCTCCTAGTCGGAGCCGCAAAGGAAAACGTAGGAGGAAACGAAAGAAAGAGAAGGAAGAGAGAGAGCGGCGGGAGACGGTAGGTCGGACAGCGTCTGCCGGGACCACGGTGGGGAAAGAGAGCCAGCCAGACACAAGCGTGTGCGAAGACCGCGTGCGGAGCCGCGAAGAGAGCAGCTCTCCGGGCCTCACCCCGCCGCAGCCCCCGCCCGGCACCAGGCAGAGGAACGGCGCGACAGGGACGCACGCCAGGCAGGGCCTGCTTAGCCAGGAGGAGGGGACGGGGAGGAAGGAGGCTCCGCCACGGCGCGCCAGGCGGCTCGGCCGAGGCGTGCCTGGTGGGAGGCAGGCGGCTCCGCGGCGGTGTGCGTGGTGTGACTGGTGGCTCAGCCAAGGTGTGAAGGAGACCCAGCTGAAGTGCGAAGGCACAGCCAGGACACCAAGCTGGAATCGCCAGCTCCAGGCTCCTCCCCAGCTCAGGAGCCAAACAAGCACGCCGGTGTCTTCCATGTCCTTAGGGCCAGGAGTGAGCGCTCGCGCGGCAGGGACGGCGGAGGCCGGCCACCCGAGGTAAGGGGAGCCGCTGACGGAGCTCCCACCACCCGAGACCTGCCCCCGTGTCCCCTGTGTGACACAGCACTGTCCCGTCTGACAGGGTGGACCTGCCCCTCCCCGCCCTCGGCCGCGGGCCTCACCCCTGCCGGCCACGGGAGGCCAAGCCAGCGCCGAGCAGGCTGCCCCCGGGGACACCAGCTCCCTGCCCCCTGGAGGCCCTGGGCGCTCGCTCTCCCTCGGGAGCCCCGACTGTGTGCTCCGGGCACCATGGCCGCTGCGTCCCTCCTCCTCCTCCTCGGAGCATCACCGACAGTGTCCCCGAGCAAAGAAGAGCCCGGGCCCCCAGGACGGGGAGGACGACACCGAAGAACCCCAGCCCCCGGCCTCACCACTTCCCCTCTGGTCCTCACACGCTGGCCAAGCAGAGCAGACTCTGGAGGACGCAAATTCTCTGATGACTGTGGCATCACCCCCTCCACCCCATCACCACCTCCACCCCATCACCCCCTCCACCCTGCCCCACCTCCACCCCATCACCCCCTCCAGCCCATCACCCCCTCCACCCTGCCCCACCTCCACCCCATCACCCCCTCCAGCCCATCACCCCCTCCATCCCATCACCCCCTCCACCCTGCCCCACCTCCACCCCATCACCCCCTCCACCCCATCACCCCCCTCCACCCTGCCCCACCTCCACCCCATCACCCCCTCCACCCCATCACCCCCTCCACCCTGCCCCACCTCCACCCCATCACCACCTCCACCCTGCCCCACCTCCACCCATCACCTCCTCCACCCTGCTCCACGTCCACCCTGCCCCACTTCCACCCCATCACCTCCTTTACCCCATCACCCCCTCCACCCCATCACCCCCTCCACCCTGCCCCACCTCCACCCCATCACCTCCTCCTCCCTCACCCACAGTCCACAAGTCTCCGGGAGCGCTGGTGACGCCCCAGGTCAGCACCCCACGAGGACGTTCGGGTGAGGTAAGAGCCGGGCATGCACCGCCCGTGCCCGGGTCCTCTCCGGAGTCTCTGTGGCCCTTAGCAGCTCCCTGTGTCCTGCCACAGCCGAGGGTCAGGGTGCGGGAGCCAGGCCGAGCCCAGACCCAAACAAGGGCGGCCATGCCTGCCCCTGCCCCCACCCTGCTCCGGCCTTCACAGGTGCGGGCCTGGGACCCCACCCTGTCCCCCGCCCCGCACCCTGGCGTCCAGATGAACTCAGACCAGGCCGGGGGGTGCGGGCGGCAGACGGCAGCTTTCTCAGGGAGAGGCGGGAGTGGGTGGGCTTTGGCCCGCTCTGGTGGGAGGCCCTCAGGCGTGGGGAGTGGGCAGTGGCCGGGAGCAGGCGGGATCTGACAGGGCAGCACAGCAGGAGCGGG